>NC_091993.1:127947129-128247129 GCF_044704955.1 Pristiophorus japonicus
CACCATTGCCCCCTCTCTCTCTCTCCCCCCCACCATTGCCCCCTCTCCCCGGACACTCACTGCTGCCGGGCCGGCTCCGCGCTCCCAGGTAGACGCTCAGGCCGATCGCGCTCAGATGCGCCGCCGCGCCGGCCGGCCGCCTTCCTCAGGCAGGGCCACAGACCGCTCGGGGGCCCGACACCTGCAGCGGCAGCGGACAGGCGCTGGGGGCTCCGCATGGCCCTGCCCGACTCCCGGGACTCGGACTCCGGCTCTCCCCTCACCGCCGCCCCACGCCCAGCGTCACTTCCTGGATACCGGCCGGAAGTTCGGGCTGCTGAGTGATTGACAGGCGGAGCAGCCAATCACAGCAAGCCCCAGGTAAAGGCGCCCAGGTGCCTGTACAACAACAACAACAACAATTGTCCATCAGCAACAGCCTCCAGGTGTAGCTCAGGACATAGAAACATAGACAATAGGTGCAGGAGTAGGCCATTCAGCCCTTCGAGCCTGCACCGCCATTCAATGAGTTCATGGCTGAACATGGAACTTCAGTACCCCATTCCTGCTTTCTCGCCATACCCCTTGATTCCCCTAGTAGTAAGGACTTCATCTAACTCCTTTTTGAATATATTTAGTGAATTGGCCTCAACTACTTTCTGTGGTAGAGAATTCCACAGGTTCACCACTCTCTGGATGAAGAAGTTTCTCCTCATCTCGGTCCTAAATGGCTTACCCCTTATCCTTAGACTGTGACCCCTGGTTCTGGACTTCCCCAACATTGGGAACATTCTTCCTGCATCTAACCTGTCTAACCCCGTCAGAATTTTAAACGTTTCTATGAGGTCCCCTCTCATTCTTCTGAACTCCAGTGAATACAAGCCCAGTTGATCCAGTCTTTCTTGATAGGTCAGTCCCGCCACCCCGGGAATCAGTCTGGTGAATCTTCGCTGCACTTCCTCAGGTTAGGAGACCAAAACTGTACACAATACTCCCTGGAGATGGAGCACGCGGTGTCCGCCGGTACGCTCGCGGCCTTCCGCAAGAGGTGGGCGCCGGAGGGACTGGAGGACATCATCACTCCCGGCAACCAAATTTTAATTGGATTTTAAATATTTAAAGTTTAGTTTGTTTACTGTACCGGGTTTTAGTGCCCCCGCCCCCCCCCCCCCCTTTTTAGCCAAGGGGCACTTGATTTAATGTTTATTTATGTTCACAACAAAAAAGAGTTGTAGTTTGAGACCTGGAATATTGGCTCCTTCATTGAAACACCTGGGGACACGAGGGACCGCCTATGATGATGATGCCCCGCTGGGAATCTGAAATAAAACCAGAAAATGCTGGAAACTCTCATCGGGTCAGGCAGCGTCCGTGGGGAGAGAGCCAGAGTTAGCATTTCAGGTCGGTGACCCTTCGTCAGAACTGGAAAAAGTTAACGATGTAAAAAGTTTTAAGCAAGTGCAGGGGCAGGGGAAAGGACAAAAGGGAAGGTCTGTGAGGGTGGAAGGCAGGAGAGATTAAATGGCAAAAGGGATGATGATGCGGGGCACAGGGCCTTGGTGAGGCCTCACCTGGAATATTGTGTTCAGTTTTGGTCTCCTCATCTGAGGAAGGACGTTCTTGCTATTGAGGAAGTGCAGCGAAGGTTCACCAGACTGATTCCCGGGATGGCTGGACTGACATATGAGGAGAGACTGGATCAACTGGGCCTTTATTCACTGGAGTTTAGAAGGATGAGAGAGGATCTCATAGAAACGTATAAGATTCTGACGGGGCTAGGCAGGTTAGATGCGGGAAGAATATTCCCGATGTTGGGGAAGTCCAGAACCAGGGGACATAGTCTTAGGATAAGGGGTAGGCCATTTAGGACTGAGATGAGGAGAAACTTCTTCACTCAGAGAGTTATTAACCTGTGGAATTCCCTGCCGCAGAGAGATGTTGATGCCAGTTCATTGGATATATTCAAGATGGAGTTAGATATGGCCCTTATGGCTAAAGAGATCAAGGGGTATGGAGAGAAAGCAGGAAAGGGGTACTGAGGGAATGATCAGCCATGATCTTATTGAATGACGGTGCAGGCTCGAAGGGCCGAATGACCTACTCCTGCACCTATTTTCTATGTTTCTATGAAAGGAGATGGTAATGGGACAAGTAAAAAAACAAAAAGATATGTCTAGAGGTGTAAATGGGAATGGCCAAATCATCATGAACTGCTGCCAGTCAAATACATATGGGCAGAGATTATCTGATATTGTCGAACTCGATGGTGAGTCTGGAAGGCTGTAAAGTGGCGAACCGAATGAGTTAAAGGGGCACAAACCGGTAGCACCCCGTTCCTGCTTGCAGCACCCTGTGAGGGCGCCAGGGGCAATGCCCACATCAGTTTCACAGGTCACAAGCTGGGTCACCCATCGCTCACGGGGCGAAAATTAAAGGGGAGGTGTGGCGTGCGATTTATTTTTACAATGGTCGAATTTGCAGGGTTGGTGCCGCGATGTTGCAGCCCGCACTCCGCTTCTCACCAGGAGCCAATGTAGGTCAGCGAGCACAGGGGTGATGGGTGAACGGGTCTTGGTGCGAGTCAGGATACGGGCAGCAGAGTTTTGGATGAGCTCAAGTTTATGGAGGGTAGAAGGTGGGAGGCTCACCAGGTGTGCATTGGAATAATCAAGCCTAGAGGTAACAAAGTTATGGATGAGGGTTTCAGCAGGGAACCCAAGGGAGCAGTCCATTCAGCCCCTCGAGCCTGTTCCGCCATTCAATTGGATCATGTATCTTAACTCCAGCAACCCGCCTTGGTTCCATCACCCTTACCTAACAAAAATCTATCAATTTCAGTTTGAAATTTTCAATTAACCCCCAGTCGCAACAGCATTTTTGGGGGGGGGGGGGGGGTCGAGATTTCCATTAGCCTTTGTGTGCAGTGCTTCCTGAAGGGCCTGGCTCTAATTTTAAAGCTATGCCCCTTGTTCTGGACTTTCGCAGCAGAGGAAATAATTACTTTATCAAATCCTTTAAATCATCTTAAACACTTCAATTAGATCATCCCTTAATCTTCTATATTGAAGGAAATACAAGCCTAGTCTACGCAACCGGTCTTCATAATTGAACCTTTTCAGAAGGAATTGAGCCTGTGGGAACCACCTGTAAATCTCTTTCAAAAAACAAACTCCTGGCATCCAATTTGTTATTTAACCTTCAGACAGCTCCGTTCCAATGATTTCCTGGATTCGTTTTGATCACCACGTGGGGGGAGTGTGGGGGGGGGGGGGGGGTGCAGGTCAGAGGGGAATTTCTCAAATCTACCCACCCCACTAAATAGGGCTGTTTTTCACCTCTCCCAGGAGATCGCATGTTTTTGGGTTGGAGGAGAGTTGCTACACAATTATGTGCGACAGACTGGATGGACCAGAGTGTCTTTCCCTGGCCGGCATTTTTCATTTGTTTGTAAACCTACCACTGTTACACAATCCTCGTACCATTCCTGGTGTCAGCCGTAGCTAACTGGACAGCACTCTCAACTCCGAAGCAGAAGGTCGTGGGTTCAAGTCCCACTTCAGGCGTTTGAGCACAAAATACCAGGCCAACGTTTCCAGTGTAGTACTGAGGGAGTGCCGCACTGTCAGAGGGCCAGTACTGAGGGAGCGCCTCACTGTCGGAGGGGCAGTACTGAGGGAGTGCCGCACTGTCAGAGGACCAGTACTGAGGGAGCGCCTCACTGTCGGAGGGGCAGTACTGAGGGAGTGCTGCATCGTCGGAGGGGCAGTACTGAGGGAGTGCCGCACTGTCAGAGGGCCAGTACTGAGGGAGCGCCTCACTGTCGGAGGGGCAGTACTGAGGGAGTGCTGCATCGTCGGAGGGGCAGTACTGAGGGAGCGCTGCACTGTCGGAGGGGCAGTACTGAGGGAGCACTGCACTGTCGGAGGGGCAGTACTGAGGGAGCACTGCACTGTCGGAGGGGCAGTACTGAGGGAGCACTGCACGGTCGGAGGTGCTGTCATTTGGATGAAATATTAAACCGAGGACTCATCTTCCCTCTCAGGTGGATGGAAAAGATCCCATGGCACTTTGTCAAAGAAGAGCAGGAGAGTTATCCCTGGAGCCTGGCTAATATTTATCCCTCAATCAACATTACTAAAACAGATTATCTGGTCCTTTGTCTCATTGTTGTGTGTGGGAGCTTGCTGTGTGCAAATTGGTTGCTGCGTTTCCCACATTAAGACAGTGACTACACTTCAAAAGTACTTCATTGGCTGTAAAGCACTTTGAGATTGTGACAGGTGCTATATAAATGCAAGTCTTTTTACACAACAGTGGCTGCACTTCAAAGTAACAAATTCTACGTGAAGTGTTGTAACATTTCTCAGTTGTCTGATATAAATGCGAATACTGTCCATCCCCATTCTCACACCAAGCTGCGTATTTAGAAGTTAATATTAGACAGGACGCTTGAAAAATTCTAATAAAACTTTATTTAAAAAAAATATCCAAATTGCTCACCAAACAGCGATAAACAACAAAAAAAACCTTTATTCAAACGTCTGTTTGGGTGTTATAAATTATACATTTATTTGCTTATAAACCAAAAAACACTGTGAGGTCTAAAGTCAATATTAAAAAAATCCCATAAATATTAGTCAGACAGTAATTATTCAAAGCAAACTTTCTCCAGCACGTGTTCAGGGGACAGCCTCCGGCCAATGATGAATGGCATATCAAGCCCGATGGGGAATGACTCCCAATTGGGGGCAGGCCACTGGGAATAGGGTGGGGCTGCAATTGTGATTGATCCCAGTGGGGGAAGGAGCTAACCGTCAGGGCCCCTGGGCACAATCAGCCCGGATTCCCGGCCAAGATCACAATCGAGTGAATTGAGCTTGGCGGTGGTGCCTTCCGTGGTCGAACAGCCTACCAAACACTCACCATCTAGGCTCACCCTTAGTGTGGCTGGCAACCCTGCAACTGTACCCCAAACGGGAGTCAGCACCTTCGGGAAGGGGAATGGGAATGGGGAAAGTAGGGTTGTCTCCGAACCAGTCCTGATCAGCATAAAACATGTTGGAATCCACTCCTGTTTGCTGTGGCTGCAGTTCCCGTCAGTCATTTAACAGCAGCCACGAGGGATCCGGTTTCATAATAATTCAGCTCGTCTGAAGCCGTGAGAGTTTTAAATCCGCGCTCCGACTGCTCTCCCAGTTTTAAAACAGTGTGCATGACATCAAAACAGGCAGGGTAAATTTCAAAACTTTTTTTGGACACTGCACTGCTTTTGACAACTTCAGAGGGCTCCGGTCCCTATCAGCCAATTGGGTCTTCCCTTTCTCTTATCGGTTTTCTCTCCTTGGCTTCAATCGGCACTAGTTTGTGGCCAAGCTCGCTGGTAACTCACCTGCTCAGACAGCCCCGATACCAACACACAGCTTTCAAACTTCTCTATGAAGTTCTATTCTGCGTGCAGTTCTGGTCACCACCTTACAGGGAAGATGTGATTGCGTTGGAGAGGGTACAGAGGAGGTGTATGAGGATGTTGCCAGGACTGGAGAATTTTGGCTATGAGGAAAGATTGGATAGGCTGGGTTTGTTTTCTTTGGAAAAGAGGCCGAGGGGAGACCTTATTGAGGTGTATAAAATTGAGGGGCCTGGATAGAGTGGAATAGGACGGACCTATTTCCCCTAGCAGAGGGGTCAACAACCAGGGGCCATAGATTTAAAGTAATTGGTAGGAGATTTAGAGGACATATGAGGGGAAATGTCTTCACTCGGAGGGCTGTGGGGGTCTGGAACTCACTGTCTGAAAGGGTGATAGAGGCAGAAACCCTCACTACATTTTAAAAGTACTTGAGGGATTAGGCTGGATAGCTCTTTGTCGGCCGGCGCGGACACGATGGGCCGAATGGCCTCCCTCCGTGTTGTAAATTTCTATGATTCTATTCCTTATCCCATGAGTCCTCGCCCAAAAGGCAGGGAAAGCCCAGGGGAAGGCGACGGGTAACACCTCAGCCAAAGTGTTGGCTGGCTATTCAGCTACAGAGGTGTCACAGCGGACCCAGATCCTCCATTCAAATGACACCCATACTTGTTCAATTCCAGCAGGAATTGCTGAATAATCATAAACAATCTTCCCCTTCCTCGACCAGAGACACAGACACCAATGGTAGAATTTTGAAAGGCCTTCCCGGCTGACTTCAACTAACTTTAGCACGGGCCAGGGATAGTGTCAAGGACCTGATCAATCTATATGGGTTCACCCACTCACTGGATAATATCCTGTTGCCATCGGGACATTGCCCCTTTATCTCTCCCAAGTCCCAACTTATAGTACAGCGAAGGGCCTGTGATCCGATTTATAAAATAACTAGCCACATCTAATAAACACTTGTTAAATAGTTTGTAGCAAAGTGATACCAACTACAAAAATACAGTACTAAAACAAAATGATCAGCCTGGGCAGCAGCTCATATTTGAGGTAATTATCCGATTTCTTATCTTTGAGCTTAAAAGGACTTGCACTGCAACTAATTCAAGTGTAAAGTGATCTACATCATGCGCAGTCCCAACACTCTGCTATAATGAAAATGAGAGAGATTAATGTTTCAGCAAGGCCCTCCATTAGGGAATTAAAAAATTAATCTCCCGGGGGCAAAATCATAAGAGCATTAAAACAATATTGGAGATGGGGTGGGGAAATGTTGTTCGACTGGCGGGCAAGAATCATCCAATCAGGTAATGAAAGCCTGTTCGCTCTGCGATTGGCCGTGGGATGGCGGAGCGCCGTGAGTGTGGGCGTGTCGGTCGACCAATGGCACGAGGGTGGACGTTGGGAAGTCATGCGAATACAACCAATCAGAACTGGGCTCCCCTACCCTCGACCCGCCTTTGGTCCTTCAGATGCCGTCTGACGAGCTGTGCCTTTCCAGCACCTTGTATTTTTGTTTTAGATTTCAAAACATTTGTGATTTTCGAACTTTTATTCGAGCGTAGGTGGTCAAGGGGCTCTTTGCTCTGGAAAAGAGAAGGCTGAGGGGGTGACCCGATAGAGGTCTGTAAAATGATGAAGGGGTTTGATAGGGTAGACATAGAGACGATGGTTCCACTTGTGGGGAGATCAGAACTAGGGCCCATCAATATCAGACAGTCACTGATAAACCCAATGGGGAATTCAGGAGAAACTTCTTTACCCAGAGAGGGGTGAGAATGTGGAACTCGCTGCCACAGGGAGGGGTTGAGGTGAAGAGTATCGATGTATTTAAGGGGAAGTTAGATAAACACATGAAGGAGAAAGGTATAGAAGGATATGGTGATGGGGTGAGATGGGGAGGGGGCTGGTGTGGAGAATAAACCCCGGCACGGAGCAGTGGGCCCAATGGCCGATTTGTGCTGCACATTCTGAGTAAGAGGTGACCTGATAAGCGGCCTTCAAGATGATGACAGATTATGATGAGTAGATAACGGTACATCGTTTCCACTGGTGGGTGAGGCACTGAATTAGGACAACCAGAAAGAGAGTTTGCTGTACAATCCCAGATCCCTGGCTCCCTCTCCTATCTTTAGTCTTTCTTCCTATGGTACATCTCTCACCAGGGTTTACAAACCCCATTTTCTTTTCATAGTTCCTTTTAAATTGTATCTCAAGCTGCACATTGGAAACTTGTTATTAAATGAGAATGAGAGAGCAGGTGAGACCCTACACACTGGATTAACATCACACCTACTGTTCTTCCCGCCCCTCCCCCCCCCCCCCCCCCCACAGGGACCCCTGACCATGTTTTAGATCAGTCTGGTTGGGTACAGGATGTGCTGAGGGGCAAGTTGGATCTGACTGGGCTGGATAGAACCTGATCTGGAGTCTTGCCAACCCAGATGCCCCCCACCCTCAAAAAAAGTTAAAAATGAAAACAAAATTCAAAACCCGATTCAGATTTTGATGCCTTGATCTATACAATAAATTACAATGACTACTGACACCGCAATGGTTTGCATTCTGACAGCTCACTGTCCTTCAGCTGTTGCCAAGGTATCTCTCAGATACCCTCAATGGTATACACCTGGCATGTGTTACATTCGGTCACTATATATATGTATTTATCTGTATATATAGACATATATTTGACCATTTCAAACTTGTAAAATATTATAGACAATGTGTCATTACTAGATCAAATACAAAAGATATTTGCATAATTATCAATACACAACGATTACAAACTTTCCAGACATTTACACTCCTTGGCATTTTGATCTCCATGACTGACGCTATAGTTCAGTACTTTACATTCTCGTGTCTCTCTCAATCGCTCGAACCTGTATTATGAGGGTCACCTTTTGTGCTCCACTGAACTGGCTGTTTAAGGCAGGTGGGGCACAGGTGACAAGAGAGACGTGTCTGCTAGAACGGTAACTCGGGCCGCAGGCTGGGCTGCTTCAGGGAGTTAAGTCAAAAGTTTATCTCTGGGAGCTGGGTTCCAAATCCAGCCCAGACGGCTGGGTCGAAACTCTCCTCGATTTGCTGACTGTTAGGGTCGTGTGTGAAACAAGCTCGGGGTACGCTGAGCCCAGTGTCTAATGGCAAGTGCCCAGCATAAAACTGCTCTTCATTCGGCACCAATTACCACCAAACTGGCGATCCCAGTGAGAGAGCAAAGCACAGCTGGTGTGGGAAATGCAAAACTGTTGCACTGCTGCAGGAGAGGTAGGGTAGTGGGCGCTCATCGAGGGTGGGCAGGGTGGAGGGGGCCTGGTTCTACGCAGATTTACACAGCGTTCTTAAAGCAGAGGTGAATCACGGAGAAATGGACGACAAGTGGCAGTGGGGCAGTGATTAAGCATGAATAGAAAGGTTTTATAGAGACTTTTAAAGGAGGAGAGGGAAGTAGCATGTGGGGGGGGGGGGGCGGAGGGGAAGGGGGTAGAATTTACAGAAGGGTGTTGCGCAGAGAGGGCTGGAGATTCTGCTCCCAATGGTGCAGTACAGGGGATGGGAGGGGTAAATGCCAGAATCCAAAGGTATGAGAACTGAGCGATAGGGTTCGAGAAGGACACTGAGGTAGGGAGGGGCAAGGACAGGGCTGGGGTGGGGGGATTTGTAAACAAGCACAAGGATTTTGAAGTCGGTGCACTGCGGGACAAGGCGCCAGCGGAGGATGCCGAGGACAGGGATGGGGAATGAGCGGGATCGGCTGTGGCGATGGAACGTTGGGGATCTCGCAGAGTGCTCAATAAATAGGGCACCAAGTGGCCCAACCCGAGGAATGCTCGATGATGACAACTGGTGTCGGATACGTTCATTCCCCAGCACCAAACATCCCTCATCATAAAAGCACCAAAAAAATCCATAATGGAAAAATTATAGATTGGGGGCAATTTTAACCTAGTGTTCCCGGTGGGAAACTGACGTAATCAGGTCGACCACCCGATTTGACACAGTGTCCGATATCACTTTCCGTTGGACGTATACTTGAAATGGAAAAATCGGCAAGGCTATGTGGAAGGGGCAGGGGGGAGAGGGACTAATTGGATTGCTCTTTCACAGAGCTGGCACAGACACGATGGGCCAAATGGCCTCCCTTCTGTGCTGTATCATTCCTAAGTCGATCGCGTCACATTTGCCATGGGGTGGGGGGGGGGGTAAGTCAGGTTAACCTGATCCCTATCGAGTGCATTCATCAAGCTCATCCGAAGTGTGTGACCGTAGGCACTGGACTCGTCCAGTGAAAACCGCCCCTCAACGGGTTTGTGCGTGTATCCGGAATGTAACCCTTTCAGTCACTGGCGGAGAGAACAACATTGTGTAGTTAACTTTGTTTTCCTGGGAACCCAGATTTCAAACATTACCCAGGAAAAATCACCACCAGGAGACACCCGGCAGCTCAGCAGTCCCTTGGTTACTGATTCACAGCACTGATTGTGAGAAATGTACAGCAAAATTATATATATATATAAAAAAAATACACAACTTAAAAAAATATATATAGTTATACAATGAAAAAAAAAAGAATAGCTATGGAGAAATGTAAAAAAAAATAAGTCACTCCGTTCCCAAAAAAGCCGATGAAACCGATTAGGACAGAAACATAAATATGAAATAACTGAATGAAATCAAAAATAAAATATTGTTGAACCTTTTCTGCTCCAAAATAGGGGCTTCGAGCACCAGCAAAATGTAAGAAACTTTTGCTCAGCTTATCATGGACGGAGGAATGGTTTGATTCAAGAATAGTTCAGTTGGAAGAAACGAGAGAGTTTGAAGACACGCCCGGGATCTCGCAGTGAGCCCATAGCACCGTGAATCCTCCCGGAATCTGATCGTGGAGATCGGAAGCTTGCTGGGACATGCGTACCCGCAAATATCTGCAGTTCTGCTATTGAAAGCCAGTCTCCACATGCCGATTGAGTCTGCAGTGAGCATCTTAAATCTGTCCCTTCTCCCCCGCTGGATAAGGCTCCAGCTCTTCGCAATGGTCACGAGGAGATGTGCGCTCTCGGCTCCAGGCGAGGTGCCCTCGCTCAAAGGCTATTTTGACGGCAACGAGGGAAATCAAACGACGTGACAATGGGAGCAGGCCCCATCACGGGGTCACTTTTATCATTAAACCCTGAACTTATCTTAGTTCCCATCTCTCATCTTATTGAAACGTATAAGATTCTGAGGGGGCTTGACAGGGCAGATGCAGAGAGGATGTTTCCCCTCGTGGGGGAGTCTAGAACTCTGGGGCAGAGTTTCAGAATTTAAAATGGAAGCGAAGAGGAATTTCTTCTCTCTGAGGGTGGTGAATCTTTGGAATTCTCTGCCCCAGAGAGCTGTGGAGGCTGGGTCATTGAAGATATTTAAGGTGGAGATAGACAGATATTTGAATGATAAGGGAGTAAAAGGTTATGGGGATCGGGCAGGGAAGTGGAGTTGAGGCCAAGATCAGATCAGCCATGATCTTATTGAATGGCGGAGTCCTGCTCCTATTTCTTATGTTCTTATGTTCTCAGGGTTGGTCAGGAAGCGGATTGGAGGTCTAATTGGAACAGCTCCCCCGAAGCTTCAATGGGTCTGTAAAACACTGGTTAGGCCGCAGCTGGAGTACTGTACAGCCTGATGTGGTGTTGAGCCAAGCGTGGCCAGGAGGAGCTCAGGAACAAACAGGATGAGGCAGGATTGGGCCTCCCCCCCTCCCCACCCGCAATGGTGACTCACTTTAGCAAAGGACCAGAGGGCAGCGACACCTGCCCTGGGAGGGGAGGGGGGCTGTGAACAACAAGAGTCAGCACCTTCGGGAGGGGAGGAGGGGGGCAAGCTGGAGAGAAGGGGCAGAAATTTAATAAAATGATAAATATGCTGCCAGACTCTACCCAAACACCGGGGGTCACCGATGGCCAGACCGTCGCCCAGGGAAGCAAAGCTCTTAATTGAAGCCAGGCTTAAAGAGCAATATTTGATGATTACCGAATTACCAGAAATCAAACCATTCCTCACTTTCAGTGCGTTCTATCTCAGTCTGTCACGTTTCACATGCAAGAGGCGAATTTCCAAGAGTGCCTCACTTGCCGGACCCGCGGTTCAGGAAATGTTTGCCAGTGATGTAACATGTTCGGGAGAGAAAAAAAATCATCCCATTCGTCTCCAGTTCCCGTGGATGTGAAATCCTTCTCCATCCCCCCTTACGTCTGTGATCGGAATTGTTCAGGCTCTTCGGTATGTAGAAACATCAAGCCGGTGACAGCCATCCTCCTCGTCGCTTAACCTTTCTCCCTCCACCAGCCTTCTTGGTGTGGGTAAGGGGCAACCACCTAGCCTGGCCACCAGGGTCATCTCCGTTAGGGTGGCGAGAGGGGGCACAGTGCTGGGCCTTGGCGCCCTGGGCTGGGGGGGGGGGGAAAGAGAGGGGAAGGTGGGCCAGGGGAAACACATCCCGTGTGTTTGGGGGCTCTTGCTCATGATCCTGACGGTGAAACATCTGGAGTCTAACAAGAGCACTGGCTCCTCGGGGGAAGGGGCCCAGAGGCAATGTTCCCATCTAAATACCGCGTGTGCGCAGAAATTTAAAGGGACAGGCGCATGGAACAAAGCGCAGCTTACGGGGAACGTTGCCCAGAGAGACTGAACCCCAATGTGAGTCAGTGCCTTTAGGAGAGGATGGGGGGGGGGGGGGGGGGGCGGGGGAGGGGAAAGAGAGCCCAGGTTTACAAATACACAATGCCATGGGGATGTGTCCCGCCCGCAGGGAGCGTGGATCGAAGACGTGGCGGGAACAATCCCAGTCATTCTCCAACGCTTCCGGGGCCCCAATCACGGGGGCCCACGTCTCACGGGCGATTCCGCGCACATTTTTCAGATCGGCGCGGAGCAAGGCTGCTGCGGAACCGGGCGGGAGGGGGAACAAACGGAGCGAATGGACGATGAGTACGGTGGCTCCCGCTACAGACACGGAACGCAATACAACGAGTCGTTGGTACTGGCGCCCGCTCCGATTGGTGCATAGACAGCCTGTGGGACAACGGAGGGCCCGACACCCGCCCACCGGCTCTGGTCTGTGTGGGCAAAGGGCTGGAGGTGGCGACGGACGCACGGACGGAAGGTTCCAGATCCCATATCCCCCGCAGGTCTGGGGCAGGCTCACTTTCAGGGGCGCACTTTTGCCTGGGGGAGAGAGAGAGAGAGAGATTAACATCTGCTAAACAAACCCACTCTCAGACCTGGCATTTATATAGCACCTTTCATGACCTCAGGACGTCCCAAAGCGCTTTACAGCCAATGCAATACTTCTTGGAGTGTAGTCACTGCTGTAATGTGGGAAACGCGGCAGCCAATTTGCGCACAGCAAGCTCCCACACACAGCAATGTGATAATGATGTTTTTAGTGATGTTGATTGAGGGGATAAATCCTGGCCAGGACACCTGCTCTTCTTATCGGTCTAGATTTTGTGGTCGAGTCTTGAACCCACGACCTTCTGACTCGGGGGCGAGAGTGCTGCCCACTGAGCCACGGCTAATAAAACATGGGCAGTACCCGCTGGCACTTCCTACCCACACCGACGGCGAGTGGCTCATATTATATCACCTCTTTCGGCTACTCCCAGCACATATTTCCACTGCTCTGTAATTAAATACAAGGTTCTTTTGTTTAAACGGGAGATCTCGGTGGTCGGTTAAATATTCTGCAGGAGGTAGAAACATTCAAAGTCAGTAATAGGCACAAGGTGTTCGAGGTTTTCAAATGGTGTCACAAACTGGGGTTTTTTGCCCACTTTTCCCCCTTCTCTCCAGACGCGCTGACACTTGGTGGGATACAGGTTCCACGGGCATTGCCATCCAACACGTCCTCAACCCAGCGCTACTCCTCATGGCAGCCCAGACAATCAGTTTGTTGCTGTTCCACTCTCCCCGAGATCTCTGCGCTCCTCTAATTCTGCCCTCTTGACCATCCCTGATTATAATCGCTTTACCATTGGTGGCCGTGCCTTCAGCTGCCTGGGCCCCAAGCTCTGGAACTCCCTCCCTAAACCTCTCCGCCTCTCTCTCCTTCTTTAAGACGCTCCTTAAAACCGACCTCTTTGACCAAGCTTTTGGTCATCTGCCCTAATTTCTTCTTATGTGGCCCAGTGTCAAATTAATTTGTTTTGTGTTAAAAAATTGCTGTGAAGCACATTGGGACGTTTGACTATGTTAAAGGTGCTATATAAATAAAAGTTGTTGTTGTTGTTGGGGCAGGTCCTAACTCAAGACTCACACAGGAGATTCTTGAGCCGGTTACTGCCATTTCCCTGTTGCCTTACCACATGGTTTATATGTTCAGAGTACCTTCTTCTAGTGAGCTGCACCCTCTCCATCAACCATCAGAGGAGAGCACCGTGTCCTCCCCTCGCAACCCCCACCCCCCACCGGACGTCAATCCAGTATTCAAAGCCAGTGCTCCGATCTGCGCTCACTGGGACTGTCTGGACTGAGACTCAGACCCAACCCTTCTGACTCACAGGCAGGAATATTACCCCCGAGCCATAGGAACAGGAGGAGGCCATTCAGTCCCTCGAGCCTGTCCCACCATTCAATTAGATCATGGTTGATCTTAACTCCATCTACCCATCTCGTTCTGTAACCCTTAAAACTATCGACCAGTTAGCCTAATATCTCTCGTTGGGAAAATGCTGGAGTCCATTATTAAGGAAACAGTAGCGGGAGATTTGGAAAAGCATAATTCAATTAAGCAGAGTCAGCATGGTTTTATGAAAGGGAAGTCATGTTTGATAAATGCTGGAGTTCTTTGAGGATGTAACGGGCAGGGGGGATAAGGAGGAACCAATGGATGTGGTGTATTTGGATTTCTAGAAGGCATTCGTTAAGGTGCCACATAAAAGGTTACTGCACAAGATAAAAATTCACGGGGTTGGGGGCAAGATATTAGCATGGATAGAGGATTGGCTAACTAACAGAAAACAGAGAGTCGGGATAAATGGGTCATTTTCCGGTTGGCAAACAGTGACTAGTGGGGTGACACAGGGATCAGTGCTGGGGCCTCAACTATTTACAATCTATATTAATGACTTGGATGAAGGGACCGAGTGTAATGTAGACAAGTTTGTTGATGATACAAAGATGGGTGGGAAAGCAAATTGTGAGGAGGACACAAAAAATCTGCAAAGGGATATAGACAGGCTAAGTGAGTGGGCAAACATTTGGCAGATGGAATATAATGTGGGAAAATGTGAGGTTATCCACTTTGGCAGAAAAAAAAATAGTAAAGCAAATTATAATTTAAATAGAGAAAAATTGCAAAATGCTGCGGTACAGAGGGACCTGGGGGTCCTTGTACATGAAACACAAAAAGTTAGTATGCAGGTACAGCAAGTGATCAGGAAGGCAAATGGAATGTTGGCCTTTATTGCAAGGGGGATGGAGTATAAAAGCAGAGAGGTCCTGCTACAACTGTACAGGGTATTGGTGAGGCCACACCTGGAGTACTGCGTGCAGTTTTGGTCTCTGTATTTAAGGAAGGATATACTTACATTGGAGACTGTTCACTAGGTTGATACCGGAGATAAGGGGGTTGATTTATGAAGATAGGCTGAGTAGGTTGGACCTATACATATTGGAGTTCAGAAGAATGAGAGGTGATCTTATCGAAATATATAAGATAATGAGGGGCTCGACAAGGTGGATACAGAGAGGATATTTCCACTCGTAGGGGAAACTAAAACTAGGGGACATAGTCTCAGAATAAGGGGTCGCCCATTTAAAACTGAAATGAGGAGGAATTTCTTCTCTCAGAGAGTTGTAAATCTGTGGAATTCTCTGCCCCAGAGAGCTGTGGAGGCTGGGTCACTGAATATATTTAAGGTGGAGATAGACAGATTTTTGAACGATAAGGGAATAAAGGGTTATGTGGAGCGGGCAGGGAAGTGGAGCTGAGTCCATGATCAGATCTGCCATGATCTTATTAAATGGCGGAGCAGGCTCGAGGGGCCAGGTGGATATTATGTTCTAATACCCTTACCCAACAAAAATCTATCTATCTCAGTTTTGAAAGCTCGAACTGATCCCCAGCCTCAACAGCGTTTTGGGGGAGAGTGTTCCAGATTCCCACTGCCCTTTGTGTGAAGAAGTGCTCCCTGACATCACCCCTGAACAGCCGGGCTCTAAGTTTAAGGTTCTGCCCCTTTGTTCTGAACTCCCCCCTCTCTATCTAATCCTTTAATCATCTTAAACATCTCAATCAGATCACCCTTCAATCTTCTACACTCGAGGGAATACAAGCCCAGTCTGTGTAACCCACCCACACAGTGACTCCAGATGCGGGGTCTGACCAGAGCTCTGTACAACGGTAACATAACTTTGTACTCCCCCTCCCCCCCGCTCCCCCGAGACAAAGGCCAACATTCCATTAGCCTATTCCATTATTTTTTGTAGCTGCCCACTAGCTTCTCGTGATTTCTATACACCGCGCCTAAATCACCCTGCTCACCCACAGTTCCTAGCGTCACAACACTTAGGTTCAAAGTGCGCGACATTAGACAAGCATGCTCTGCTCCCATTGACACCAGTTACTGTGGCAACGGACACTCAGCGTCAACCCAGTATTCACAGACCCTACTCCAAGTCTCCAGTCTCCGGGACTGTCCGGAGTGGGATTCAAGCCCTTTACCTTTTGCGGGAATGTTACCACCGAGTCAAAGGCTATCTCCGGACAGCAAGTGTCAGCGGGCTATTCAACCGCAGAACCATTGAAGTCGAGCCCCAACCTGTCGTCACACGCAGGGACTCGCGCACACGCAGGGACTCGCGGACACGCAGGGACTCTCCTCTCTCACACGCAGGGACTCTCCTCTCTCACACGCAGGGACTCTCCTCTCTCACACGCAGGGACTTGCGCACACGCAGGGACTCGCGCACACGCAGGGACTCGCGGACACGCAGGGACTCTCCTCTCTCACACGCAGGGACTCTCCTCTCTCACACGCAGGGACTCTCCTCTCTCACACGCAGGGACTCTCCTCTCTCACACGCAGGGACTCTCCTCTCTCACACGCAGGGACTCTCCTCTCTCACACGCAGGGACTCGCGGACACGCAGGGACTCTCCTCTCTCACACGCAGGGACTCTCCTCTCTCACACGCAGGGACTCGCGCACACGCAGGGACTCTCCTCTCTCACACGCAGGGACTCTCCTCTCTCACACGCAGGGACTCTCCTCTCTCACACGCAGGGACTCGCGGACACGCAGGGACTTTCCTCTCTCACACGCAGGGACTCTCCTCTCTCACACGCAGGGACTCTCCTCTCTCACACGCAGGGACTCTCCTCTCTCACACGCAGGGACTCTCCTCTCTCACACGCAGGGACTCTCCTCTCTCACACGCAGGGACTCTCCTCTCTCACACGCAGGGACTCTCCTCTCTCACACGCAGGGACTCTCCTCTCTCACACGCAGGGACTCTCCTCTCTCACACGCAGGGACTCGCACACACGCAGGGACTCTCCTCTCTCACACGCAGGGACTCACACACGCAGGGACAGGAGTGCGCACACACAGGGACGGGCGCGCGCGCACACACACCCACGTTTCAGTAGGGTGCAGAGGGGAGGGGGGGATCACTGGGCGGTAAATAGGGGCGAGAATCTCAGACAACTTTGCTGCTTCCGAGCCCAAGGCGGCTAAAACCGGTTGCAGCGCTCCCTACGGGCTCCTTGGCTGGGAGCACCCAGCTCCGAGATTGGAACCAGACATGTCCGCGTTTGCGTGGGGATTGCCGCGGGACCCGTAATTTCCTCTACCTTGTGTGTGTGAGAGTTGCTGTGAGGTCGGGTCGTCACCAGGCTCTCGTCTCGCTTCCGCTGAACACAGTTCACCTCGGGCGACTTGGCGATTTTGGTGGGCTTCGAGCAGGAGGCTGCGTTCTTGCGTTTCCTGCCCTCACTCCGTGCAGGGGAGATGGCAGAGGACGGGGGGGATGAGGGGTTGTGAGCCCCCAGCCTGCGCCCCTCGCAGAGGCAGGCATCCCTCTTGGGATCAAAGTGTTCCGCGGTCCTGCTTGTCCCTTTAACGGAGTTCCCTGAATGGCCCAGAATTCCCGCTGGTCCTGAGCGCCCGGCCTTGGGGCTGTGGGCAGCGACGCCGTTGTTAGTGTTGTGTGACGAGGTATTGGAGTGGGGGGGCCTGGGGGCTGCCCCCCCGCCGGGAGGGATGGCGTTTATCCTGCCCAGACTCAGCACGCAGTTCCGTTTGAGGGGGGGGTCCGAGGTGGGCGGGGGCTCGGAGGAGGAGCAGGAGGCCGCCGGTTTCTTCCGTTTGCCCGGCGATGTCTCGGCGACGGGGCGGGGGCCCTGGAGGAACGCGGACGCCCGTCCGGTCTTGGCCCAGGGCGCCCTGCCCGAGGAAGGGGAGGGGGCCGGGATCGGAGCGGGGGAGGTCAGTGGAGGGGGCGAGCGGCCGAAGGTGGTTGGCGAGGGCTCTGGCTTCGGGTCCGTGCCCGCGCAGGGGGGCGAGGAAGAGGACACCGACAGACACAACACCGACGCCAGCGAAGGCACCGGGGGGGCGGGAGGCGGAGCTGAGAGCGGCAGCCTCTGAGGATCCGTGGCCGGAGGGATTTTCCTGCGTTGAAAAGAAAAATAAATCAGATTACTCCTCGCATTACAATGTGCCGGACATGTCTTGGTGCGTAGTACTCGCGCCTGGCAGAAATCGTGGATTCACATCCAACTCTAGAGACTGGAGCACAAAATCCAGGCCAACACTCCCAGAGATCGGCGCACTGTCGGAGGGGCAGGACTGAGGGAGCGCCGCACTGTCGGAGGGGCAGTACTGAGGGAGCGCCGCACTGTCGGAGGGGCGGTACTGAGGGAGTGCCGCACTGTCGGAGGGGCAGTACTGAGGGAGCGCCGCACTGTCGGAGGTGCAGTACTGAGGGAGCCCCGCACTGTCGGAGGGGCAGTACTGAGGGAGTGCCGCACTGTCGGAGGGGCAGTACTGAGGGAGCCCCGCACTGTCGGAGGGGCAGTACTGAGGGAGTGCCGCACTGTCGGAGGGGCAGTACTGAGGGAGTGCCGCACTGTCGGAGGGGCAGTGCTGAGGGAGTGCCGCACTGTCGGAGGGGCAGTGCTGAGGGAGGGGCAGTACTGAGGGAGTGCCGCACTGTCGGAGGGGCAGTACTGAGGGAGTGCCGCACTGTCGGAGGGGCAGTACTGAGGGAGGGGCAGTACTGAGGGAGCGCCGCACTGTCGGAGGGGCAGTACTGAGGGAGTGCCGCACTTTCGGAGGGGCAGTACTGAGGGAGTGCCGCACTTTCGGAGGGGCAGTACTGAGGGAGTGCCGCACTGTCGGAGGGGCAGTACTGAGGGAGTGCCGCACTGTCGGAGGGGCAGTACTGAGGGAGCGCCGCACTGTCGGAGGGGCAGTACTGAGGGAGTGCCGCACTGTCGGAGGGGCAGTACTGAGGGAGGGGCAGTACTGAGGGAGCGCCGCACTGTCGGAGGGGCAGTACTGAGGGAGTGCCGCACTGTCGGAGGGGCAGTACTGAGGGAGCGCCGCACTGTCGGAGGGGCAGTACTGAGGGAGGGGCAGTACTGAGGGAGCCCCGCACTGTCGGAGGGGCAGTACTGAGGGAGCGACGCACTGTCGGAGGGGCAGTACTGAGGGAGTGCCGCACTGTCGGAGGGGCAGTACTGAGGGAGCGCCGCACTGTCGGAGGGGCAGTACTGAGGGAGTGCCGCACTGTTGGAGGGGCAGTACTGAGGGAGTGCCGTACTGTCGGAGGGGCAGTACTGAGGGAGCGCCGCACTGTCGGAGGGGCAGTACTGAGGGAGGGGCAGTACTGAGGGAGTGCCGCACTGTCGGAGGGGCAGTACTGAGGGAGTGCCGCACTGTCAGAGGGGCAGTACTGAGGGAGTGCCGCACTGTCGGAGGGGCAGTACTGAGGGAGTGCCGCACTGTCGGAGGGGCAGTACTGAGGGAGTGCCGCACTGTCGGAGGGGCAGTACTGAGGGAGTGCCGCACTGTCGGAGGGGCAGTACTGAGGGAGTGCCGCACTGTCGGAGGGGTAGTACTGAGGGAGTGCCGCACTGTCGGAGGGGCAATACTGAGGGAGTGCCGCACTGTCGGAGGGGCAGTACTGAGGGAGCGTCGCACTGTCGGAGGGGCAGTACTGAGGGAGCGCCGCACTGTCGGAGGGGCAGTACTGAGGGAGTGCTGCTCTATCGGAGGGGCCGTACTGAGGGAGCGCCGAGCCATTTTTGTAGCACGATGACTATATCTCAACCCAATTCCCCTGCGCGGTCGAGAATGCTCCGTGCACTGACCCCATTCCACCACTAGATGTCCTGAGTGAGGCAGCTGTGTGCGAAGGAATATCGAATGTGCCAGGTATAATATATTTGCTCCATGGGTTTTTTTGCTTAAGAAATCATAGCAACACATTGCTATTGAGCACGAGTTGGTTTATTAGCCAAGGTTTAACAATCACACGACACATTACCAGTTCATTCACCGGGCTCAGAACCACCTGCCCCCATCGTGGATCCCCCGAACCCAACTGGCTGGGGTTTTATTGAGTCTTGTGAACATCACGTGACTGGCTAGGCCACTCCCAACTCAACAGCTCTACAAACCCGTGAGCGTGCTCACAAGTACGTACATTACACCTAGTGTCAGATCACCAGTACTGCACTAGTCGCCATGCTCATTGCACTGACAGGCTGCCAAGCTTGGAGCCCGTAAACAAAGCCTTATCTAGGCCGCTGCACCCTTGCACACCAGACCATTATCGGAAGCCCGACGCCCACAATCCACGGGCTTTTCAAACCCAAGCTGGCTCAAGCAACCGATTCTTCCCGATTTCACCCACCTTCCCCCTGCTCCCCTTTCTAACCCCGCGCCGTGTACACTGTCCCTTTCTCCCCACGCGACTCCGGGCAAGGGAAAGCAAAACGGACTGACCTCCACATCTGAGAATTCAGGTGCCTTTCCACCATGGAGTTGAGGGCCGAACGGAAACGGTCGAGTCGCCTGTTGAAGACGTAACAGCCGCGGCTAATCATCCGGCTTCCGAAAGTGCAAAACTGTAAGGGAAGAAAAAGCCAGGGTGAGATCGGGATCAGATCGGGATCAGATCAGGATCAGATCGGGATCAGATCGGGATCAGATCGGGATCAGATCTGCAGCCGCCCTGCTCGTCCTCGACACCAGCAATTCCTCATCGAAGGGACCCGGAGTCACCTATTTAAGGTGGAGATAGACAGATTTTTAAACGATAGGGGAGTCTAGGGTTATGGGGAGCGGGCAGGGAAGTGGTTTTGGTTTCCATATTTACGAAAGGATATACTTGCTGTGGAGGCAGTTCAGAGAAGGTTCACTCGATTGATTCCGGGGATGAGGGGGTTGACTTATGAGGAAAGGTTGAGTAGGTTGGGCCTCTACTCATTGGAGTTCAGAAGAATGAGAGGTGATCTTATCGAAACGTATAAGATTATGAGGGGGCTTGACAAGGTGGATGCAGAGAGGATGTTTCCACTGATGGGGGAGACTAGAACTAGAGGGCATAATCTTAGAATAAGGGGCCGCCCATTTAAAACTGAGATGAGGAGGAATTTCTTCTCTCAGAGGGTTGTAAATCTGTGGAATTCGCTGCCTCAGAGAGCTGTGGAGGCTGGGACATTGAATAAATTTAAGACAGAGATAGACAGTTTCTTAAACGATAGGGGAATAAGGGGTTATGGGGAGCTGAGTCCATGATCGGATCAGCTATGATGCTATTGAATGGCAGAGCAGGCTCGAGGGGCCGAATGGCCGACTCCTGCTCCTATTTCTTATGTTCTTATGGGTGTTGGGGGAAAGGCCAATTCATTCCTGTCCAAGTTCTAAACCAGAGTTAAACCTTGCGGAACTGATAAAGAATGTCAATTTATTGGAGCCAACTCTCAACGCGACAGCCAATTTGCGCACAGCAAGCTCCCACAAACAGCAATGTGATAATGACCCAGATCATCTGTTTTTTTTATAATGATGTTGACTGAGGGATAAACATTGGTCAGCACCATTTGAAATTTGAAAAATTAATAAAGCAATTGATAGGGTAGAGAGAGAGAGAAACTGTTCCCTCTGGTGGGGGCAGTCCAGGACAAGGGACATAACCTTAAAATTAGAGCCAGGCCGTTCAGGGGTGATGTCAGGGAGCACTTCTTCACACAAAGGGCCGTGGGAATCTGGAACTCTTGCCCCCAAAAAGGCTGTGGAGGCCACGGGTCAATTGAAAACTTTATAACTAAGATAGATAGATTTTTGTTAGGCATGGCTATTAAGGTTTATGGAAATGAGGCGGGTAGATGGAGTTAAGATACAGATCAGTCGTGATCTTATTGAGCATGGAACAGGCTCGAGGGACTGAATGGCCTCCTCCTAAATTCCACTAAATTCTCTCTCCTTGTACCCTGCCTCTGCCGGTGGAGCTAACACTTGCTATCCGGAGTCCACTGTTACCCTCAATGCTCGAGTACTGCACCCAAGAGTTTATCGTTGGGCAGCGACTGTGCGGCAGGCAATTCAACCGTGTGTTCTTCGCCCAAACACGCACGCTGACTTTCCACGAGGGCTGCCGGACAGGGATCAGAAGCAGGAACCCGGCTGATTATCTCTTTGCAACGCCAGGGTATCGGGGCCAACGACAGTGCCCCTTGCATCTGCCCGGGCGGACTGGGGATAGAACAGGCCGGAATTAGTTGCACACGGTCAGTCAACGCCAAGTGGAATTTTCAACAACAACAACTTTATATAGCGCCTTTAACATACTAAAAAGTCCCAAGGGGCTTCACTGGACTGTTATAAGACAAAACATTTGACATCGAGCCACAGGGAGTGAGAGGGGAAGAACACAGATATAATTTAGTCCCCATGGTAAAATCATCAATTCTGTCCTTATCGAGGGAGTGGCGCACTGTCGGAGGGTCAGTATTGAGGGAGCACCGCACTGTCGGAGGGGCAGTACTGAGGGAGTGGCGCATTGTCGGAGGGTCAGTACTGAGGGAGTGCTGCACTGTCAGAGGGGCAGTACTGAGGGAGCGCCGCACTGTCGGAGGGGCAGTACTGAGGGAGTGCTGCATTGTCGGAGGGGCAGTACTGAGGGAGTGCCGCACTGTCGGAGGGGCAGTACTGAGGGAGCGCCGCACTGTCGGAGGGGCAGTACTGAGGGAGCGCCGCACTGTCGGAGGGGCAGTACTGAGGGAGTGCTGCACTGTCGGAGGGGCAGTGCTGAGGGAGCGCTGCACTGTCGGAGGGGCAGTACTGAGGGAGCGCCGCACTGTCGGAGGGGCAGTACTGAGGGAGTGCTGCACTGTCGGAGGTGCCGTCTTTCGGATGAGACGTTAAACCGAGGCCCCATCTGCTCTCCCAGGTGGATGCAAAAGATCCCATTGCACTATTTCGAAGATGAGCAGGGGAGTTATCCCCGTTGTCCTGGGGCAATACTTATCCCTCAATCAACATCACTAAAAGAGATTATTTGGTCATTTTCACGATGATGTTTGTGGGAGCTTGCTGTGCAAATTGGCTGCCGCGTTTCCCACATTACAACAGTGACTAGACTCCAAAAGTACTTTATTGGCTGTAAAGCGGCTTTGTGCTGTCTGATTCTATGAAACAAAATAAAAATGTTCAAGTTGAACACTGAATAATGTAGCGAGGCGACAGATGCCCATCTGCCCTGCACCTTACACTCCCAACATTCGCAGTGGGGCAGCTGAAAAGTGCAGGGAGAGGGGCCGAGCAGACAGGGAACGTACCGCCAGAGGCTTGGGATGCAATCGTGAATAGTGACAATCCAGCTGCTCTGCTTCCTCTGTCATCTCCCCTTCACTCTCCTCGCTCGACAACCGGCTGTTTATCTCAAACCTGAACAGAGGGTAGGGGAGCTCGGGCTGTTGAGCCGGATCAGTAGGGCGCCTCTCGCCTTCGGGCAACTCACTTTCCAGAGACACCCTGCAAAAAGGAGATAAAATACATCAAAATGGCAGCGAGATCTCAGCGCAGTGTGGCAGCCCATCCCTGAATCTAATGCCCCTGGAAGCAGAGAGCTGCCATTTATTTATATATATATATATTTATATATAGAATACAGCTTTGGGTTTCCAATGAATATCTGTTGATCTGAGTAAGATATAATATTAAGAAAGGAACATTTTTGAATTTTAACACTCCCAGGGCAGGTACAGCATGGGTTAGATACAGAGTAAAGCTCCCTCTACACTGTCCCATCAAACACTCCCAGGGCAGGTACAGCACGGGTTAGATACAGAGTAAAGCTCCCGCTACACTGTTCCATCAAACACTCGCAGGGCAGGTACAGCACGGGGTTAGATACAGAGTAAAGCTCCCTCTACACTGTCCCATCAAACACTCCCAGGGCAGGTACAGCACGGGGTTAGATACAGAGTAAAGCTCCCTCTACACTGTCCCATCAAACACTCCCAGGGCAGGTACAGGGGGTTAGATACAGAGTAAAGCTCCCTCTACACTGTCCCATCAAACACTCCCAGGGCTGGTACAGGGGGTTAGATACAGAGTAAAGCTCCCTCTACACTGTCCCATCAAACACTCCCAGGGCAGGTACAGGGGGTTAGATACAGAGTAAAGCTCCCTCTACACTGTCCCATCAAACACTCCCAGGGCAGGTACAGGGGGTTAGATACAGAGTAAAGCTCCCTCTACACTGTCCCATCAAACACTCCCAGGGCAGGTACAGCACGGGGTTAGATACAGAGTAAAGCTCCCTCTACACTGTCCCATCAAACACTCCCAGGGCAGGTACAGGGGGTTAGATACAGAGTAAAGCTCCCTCTACACTGTCCCATCAAACACTCCCAGGGCTGGTACAGGGGGTTAGATACAGAGTAAAGCTCCCTCTACACTGTCCCATCAAACACTCCCAGGGCTGGTACAGGGGGTTAGATACAGAGTAAAGCTCCCTCTACACTGTCCCATCAAACACTCCCAGGGCAGGTACAGGGGGTTAGATACAGAGTAAAGCTCCCTCTACACTGTCCCATCAAACACTCCCAGGGCAGGTACAGCACGGGTTAGATACAGAGTAAAGCTCCCTCTACAGTGTCCCATCAAACACTCCCAGGGCAGGTACAGCACGGGGTTAGATACAGAGTAAAGCTCCCTCTACACTGTCCCATCAAACACTCCCAGGGCAGGTACAGGGGGTTAGATACAGAGTAAAGCTCCCTCTACACTGTCCCATCAAACACTCCCAGGGCAGGTACAGGGGGTTAGATACAGAGTAAAGCTCCCTCTACACTGTCCCATCAAACACTCTCAGGGCAGGTACAGGGGGTGAGATACACTGTAACCACCACACCATCCCCAGCGCCCCGTGTCACTGACTGTACCTCTACTGATGTTAATCCCGCTCCGTCCCACCCGTCAATCAGTATCTCCTCCTAGTCCAGTCATCAGTCACCAGTAACACAATGCAGATAACCACAAAGTAAAATGGTATGACTTCATATCCAGTGTATCTTATTAAACAGGTCACAAACACTTCTACAGTAAGTGATGGTTTTAATATTGTAAATTTAAAACACTTAACACTTTGTGCAAAAGATAGATTTTTGCAGGGCATTGCCCTGCAGTACCGGATTCATGCACTTTCATGTAGAAGGACCATAAATCAGGAGACAGTGGGAGATCGATGTTCTCAATTTGTGCAAGGTACTGCCAGCAGACAAGGCGCATGTCCACCATCTGGTGGCAGGAACTGTGTACTGCAAGACCATCGCAGCCAGATCGCAGGTGCATTTTTGAGAAATGAGGTTATAATCTTGTCTGAAGTGCTCCACAAAGACCTCTACTTGGCATCAGACACCCAATCTCTTGGCTTAAATCAGTGGGAAGGAGGTTTAAACACGTGTAACAGGCTTTTAATGGCATCCTTCTGTGCTCTATGATTCTATGAATCCCCTTAGAACTTCGTGTTAAAACAGAACAGCTCCCCCATTATCATCTCCTGTGATGTATGGGCAACACTGTTACCTCAACAGACTCTCAGGTGCCCCTGCCCCATGTTGCTGATTCAGGCTGGGGTACAGACCTATCAGCACTGGTTAGCAGTGTTCCCTTTAAGCTGCGTGTTCCGGAGGTCCCGTGCAGCCTGGTCACCAGCTTTTCAATGGGACAAACCGTGCACGCACGGTATTTTAAATGAGCCGTGCAGCCGCTTAAAGGGGCCACGCAGCACAATAAAAATGAAAGGCAACACTGGTGGTTACCCGTTCAGCCCGTGCCTTCTTGTGCAGGTCCAAGGCTGAGAATGTCTGAGGGGTATTTGACCAGGAGGGGGGGGTGGGGTGGGGTGGGGGATGGGGGCGTTGTGGGGGGTGGAGCTTTCGCTGAGCAGAAACCGGCTTTGTCGGATGTGCTTTCTACTTCCTGCACGTGTTACTGTTCTCGTGCTGAATCTGGGGGCAGAGGCACCTCTGGGGCCTGGCTGCAAAAGTCTGGGATAGGTGTAGACTCCAGCTCCGCTGCTGTCCTGGTTTGATGTGTTCACACACGCACGTTGCAGTGAGGACACAGGCTGGCAATCTAAAGCAGGAACCTTGGCTGATGTGTATCATTATTTCTCTGGGCGTGCTGAGGTTAGCTGTAGAATACAGGAGGAGGCCATTCAGCCCCTCGAGCCTGTTACACAGGAACAGGAGGAGGCCATTCAGCCCCTCGAGCCTGTTACACAGGAACAGGAGGAGGCCATTCAGCCCCTCGAGCCTGTTACACAGGAACAGGAGGAGGCCATTCAGCCCCTCGAGCCTGTTACACAGGAACAGGAGGAGGCCATTCAGCCCCTCGAGCCTGTTACACAGGAACAGGAGGAGGCCATTCAGCCCCTCGAGCCTGTTACACAGGAACAGGAGGAGGCCCATTCAGCCCCTCAAGCCTGTAACACAGGAACAGGAGGAGGCCATTCAGCCCCTCGAGCCTGTTACACAGGAACAGGAGGAGTCCCATTCAGCCCCTCGAGCCTGTTACACAGGAACAGGAGGTGGCCATTCAGCCCCTCTAGCCTGATTTAACTCCTGAATGGCCTGCCTCTAAATATAAGATTATGAACCACCCCTTATGGCACAGGAGGAGACCATTCGACCCATCGTGTTCGCGCCGGCTGACAAAGAGCTATCCAGCCTAATCCCACTTTCCGGTTCTCGGTCCGTAGCCCTGTAGGTTATGGCCCTTCAAGTGCATATCCAGGGGGCAGAGAAAAGGCAGGTAACTATAGGCCAGTTAGTTTAACATCTGTAGTGGGGAAAATGCTTGAAACTATCATTAAGGAAGAAATAGCGGGACATCTAGATAGGGATAGTGCAATCAAGCAGACGCAGCATGGATTCATGAAGGGGAAATCATGTTTAACTAATCTACTGGAATTCTTTGAGGATATAACGAGCATGGTGGATAGAGGTGTACCGATGGATGTGGTGTATTTAGATTTCCAAAAGGCATTCGATAAGGTGCCACACAAAAGGTTACTGCAGAAGATAGAGGTACGCGGAGTCAGAGGAAATGTATTAGCATGGATAGAGAATTGGCTGGCGAACAGAAAGCAGAGAGTCGGGATAAATGGGTCCTTTTCAGGTTGGAAATCGGTGGTTAGTGGTGTGCCACAGGGATTGGTGCTGGAACCACAACTGTTTACAATATACACAGATGACCTGGAAGAGGGGACAGAGTGTAGTGTAACAAAATTTGCAGATGACACAAAGATTAGTGGGAAAGCGGGTTGTATAGAGGACACAGAGAGGCTGCAAAGAGATTTAGACAGGTTAAGCGAATGGGCTAAGGTTTGGCAGATGGAATACAATGTCGGAAAGTGTGAGGTCATCCACCTTGGGAAAAAAAAACAGTAAAAGGGAATATTATTTGAATGGGGAGAAATTACAACATGCTGCGGTGCAGAGGGACCTGGGGGTCCTGTTAGTTTGCAGGTGCAGCAGGTAATCAGGAAGGCGAATGGAATGTTGGCCTTCATTGCGAGAGGGATGGAGTACAAAAGCAGGGAGGTCCTGCTGCAACTGTACAGGGTATTGGTGAGGCCGCACCTGGAGTACTGCGTGCAGTTTTGGTCACCTTACTTAAGGAAGGATATACTAGCTTTGGAGGAGGTACAGAGATGATTCACTAGGCTGATTCTGGAGATGAGGGGGTTACCTTATGATGATAGATTGAATAGACTGGGTCTTTACTCGTTGGGAGTTCAGAAGGATGAGGGGTGATCTTACAGAAATATTTAAAATAATGAAAGGGATAGACAAGATAGAGGCAGAGAGGTTGTTTCCACTGGTCGGGGAGACTAGAACTAGGGGGCACAGCCTCAAAATACGGGGGAGCCAATTTAAAACCGAGTTGAGAAGGAATTTCTTCTCTAGAGGGTTGTGAATCTGTGGAATTCTCTGCCCAAGGAAGCAGTTGAGGCTGGCTCATTGAATGTATTCAAATCACAGATAGATAGATTTTTAACCAATAAGGGAATTAAGGGTTAAGGGGAGCGGGCGGGTAAGTGGAGCTGAGTCCACAGCCAGATCAGCCATGATCTTGTTGAATGGCGGAGCAGGCTCAAGGGGCTAGATGGCCTACTCCTGTTCCTAATTCTTATGTTCTTATACTCTTTAAATGTGGTGAGGGTTTCTGCCTCTACCACCCTTTCAGGCCGTGAGTTCCAGACCCCCACCACCCTCTGGGTGAAAAACGTTCTCCTCAACTCCCCTCTAAACTTCCCCCCAATTACTTTAAATCTATGCCCCTTGGTTATTGACCCCTCTGCTCAGGGAAATAGGCCCTTCCTATCCACTCTATCTCGGCCCCTCATAATTTTATACACCTCAATGAGGTCTCCCCTCAGCCTCCTCTGTTTAAAAAAAAAACAAACCCAGCCTATCCAATCTTTCCTCATAGCTGAAATTCTCCAGTTCTGGCAACATCCTCATAAATCTCCTCTGTACCCTCTCCAGTGCAATCACATCTTTCCTGTAATGTGGTGACCAGAACTGCACGCAGTACTCCAGCTGTGGCCGAACTAATGTTTCATGCAGTTCAAGCATAAACCCCCTGCTCTTGTATCCTATGCCTCGGCTAATAAAGGCAAGTATTCCTTATGCCTTTTTAACCACCTTATCTCCCTGGCCTGCTACCTTCAGGGATCTGTGGACCTGCACTCCCAGGTCCCTTTGTTCCTCTACAGTTCTCAGTGTACGACCATTTAATGTATATCCCCGTGCCTTGTTAGCCCTCCCCAAATGCATTACCTCACACTTCTCCGGATTGAATTCCATTTGCCACTGTTCTGCCCACCTGACCAGTACATTGATATCTTCCTGCAGTCCACAGCTTTCTTCTTCATTATCAACCACACGGCCGATTTTAGTATCATCTGCAAACTTCTTAATCATACCCCCAACATTCAAGTCTAAATCATTGATATATACCACAAAAAGCAAGGGACCCAGCACTGAGCCCTGCAGAACCCCACGGTAAACAGCCTTCCAGTCACTAAAACACCCATCGACCATTACCCTTTGCTTCCTGCCTCTGAGCCAATTTTGGATCCAACTTGCCACTTTCCCTTGTTTCGGTTCCCCCGCCAGAGGAAATCGGGACTCTGTCCGGAACCCCAAAAGCCCAAAGGGGAGCCGTGTGTCAGAATCTCAGTGAGATGGGCCGTACCTTGATCCCGGACAGCTGGCAGCCTTTGTCCGGCTGGGTGAGACCCCCGGCATCACCGAGCCGCAGGGCAGGACCTCCGGCCTGGGGGAGAGCGGCGCTGCCTCCTTGGCCTGCGGCTTCCTCTCCTTACCGCCCTCCTTGTTCTTCAGGCTCGCTCGGTGTTCCGCCAGCAACTCGTCGAAGGCCAGCCGACGTCCACACACGCCCCGCCTCTGAGTCAGCGAGTGCGTCTAACACGGGAATACAAGGTACATCGTTAGCTGTCGCCGGGGGGGGGAGAACAACTGCATTTATATAGCGCCTGTAACTTAGTAAAACATCCCAAGGCGCTTCACGGGAGCATAAATCAGACGAAAACTTGACACCGAGCCGCATAAGGAGATATTAGGACAGGTGACCAAAAGCTGGGTCAAAGTGCAAGGTTTTAAGGAGCGTCTGAAAGGAGGAGAGACGGAGAGGTTTAGGAAGGGAGTTCCAGAGCTTGGGGCCCAGGCAGCTGAAGGCACGGCCACCGATGGTGGAGTGATTATAATCAGGGATGCTCAAGAGGACAGAATTAGAGGAGCGCAGACATCTCAGGGGTTATGGGCCTGGAGGAGGTGACAGAGATAGGGAGCGGCGAGGCCATGGAGGGATTTAAGAAATAGGGTGAGAGCTTTAAAACGGAGGCCGGACTGGAAGCCTCTGAGTCAGAGGTTGTGGGTTCAAGGCCTTGACCACATAATCCACAAAAACTGTCGGAGGGGCAGTACTGAGGGAGTGCCGCACTGTCGGAGGAGCAGTACTGAGGGAGCGCAGTACTGAGGGAGTGTTGCACTGTCAGAGGGGCAGTACTGAGGGAGCGCCGCACTGTCGGAGGGGTAGTACTGAGGGAGTGCCGCACTGAGGGAGTGTTGCACTGTCAGAGGGGCAGTACTGAGGGAGTGCCGCACTGTCGGAGGAGCAGTACTGAGGGAGCGCAGTACTGAGGGAGTGTTGCACTGTCAGAGGGGCAGTACTGAGGGAGCGCCGCACTGTCGGAGGGGTAGTACTGAGAGAGCGCCGCACTGTCGGAGGGGTAGTACTGAGAGAGTGCCGCACTGTCGGAGGGGCAGTACTGAGGGAGCGCCGCACTGTTGGAGGGGCAGTACTACAATGAAACTTTAAACTGAGGCTCCGTCTGTTGGTTCAGGTAGATTGTAAAGATCCCATGTCACTATTTGAAGAGGAGCAGGGAGTTCTCCCAGTGTCCTAGGCCATCATTTCTCCCTCCAACACCTCCAAAAACCAAAGTTACAGGTCAGTCACCTCACTGCTGTTTGTGGGATCCTGTTACACGCAAATGTGTTTCCCTACATTACAACAGGTAATGCACTCCACATGCGACTTCATCACCTTCGAGTGGATTGAGAGGTGCGAGATGGCGCTCCATGTTCTGGCTGACTCAGTACATGGGGCAAATCTGTCCAAACTCCTCTCTCAACTTAGCCACCATTTTGCAAAACTGCCCTATTGTTTTCCATTTAAAGAGGTGTGTGTTGTGAGCGACTCGGGGCTGTTGGTTATCCGGATCACAGCGCACCTAATGTACAGGACCACCTTCCTGTTGTGATTCAGAGACCGTTCTAACCTGCAGGCTCTGATGTCAGGAACAGGCCGGGTTTTACACCCTCTGGGATTAAAGGGCGCGTCGCCCTGAATAATGAATCCCGCGTGACAGGAAAATGCACGAAACCCGCGGGCAGGAAAAGACCAGTGCCTCCATTAAGCCTGTCCCACACCACCATGGCATGACCAGCCTGGCTAAACACTTCTTCCCTCCCACTCCCCCCAAGTGTTATCTATAAACGCTTTCTTTTCATGCTTTTATAAATTATCCACCACAGTAACTCCAAAAACTGACCCTAATTAAGCTTTCAAATTATTTTGTTTTATTTTCAGGCATTTTAAATCCGGATACTCAATACGTCCGGAAATCATAGAATCATCGAAAAATTACAGCACAGAAGGAGGCCATTCGGCCCATCGTGTCCGCACCGGCTGACCAAGAGCTACCCAGCCTAATCCCACTTTCCAGCTCTGGGTCCGTAGCCCTGCAGGTTACGGCACTTCAGGTGCACATCCAAGTACTTGATAAATGTGGTGAAGGTTTCTGCCTCTACCACCCTTTCAGGCCGTGAGTTCCAGACCCTCACCACCCTCTGGGTGAAGACATGTTTCCTCATCTCCCCTCTAATCCTCCCCCCAATTACTTTAAATCTGTACCCCCTGGTTGTTGATCTCTCTGCTAAGGGCAATAGGTCCGTCCTATCCACTCTATCCAGGCCCCTCATAATTTATACACCTCAATAAGGTCTACCCTCAGCCTCCTCTGTTCCAAGGAAAACAAACCCAGCCTATCTAATTTTGCCTTAAGAAAATACCCAGGGGAAAGAGAGGGGGAGATGGTGGGAGGGGGAGACAGGGGATAGGGAGGGGGAGACGGGAGGGTGAGGCAGGGGAAGGGAAGGGAAGGAGAGGAGGGGAATGGTGGGGGGGTGGGTAGGGGAGGGGAGGCGGGGAGGGGAATGGAGGGGGGATTGGGGAGGAGTGGAGGGGGGGGAAGGGGAGGGGAATTGTGGGGGGGGGGGAGGGGAATGTTGGGGGGGGCGGGAAGGGAGGGGAATGGTGGAGGCAGGGGGAGGGGAGGGGGAGACGGTGGGAGGGGGAGACGGGGGATAGGGAGGGGGAGACGGGAGGGTGAGGCAGGGGAAGGGAAGGGAAGGAGAGGAGGGGAATGGTGGGGGGGGTAGGGGAGGGGAGGCGGGGAGGGGAATGGAGGGGGGGATTGGGGAGGAGTGGAGGGGAGGGGGGATTGGGGAGGAGTGGAGGGGAGTGGTGGGGGGGTGGAGGTGGGGGGTGGAGAAGGGAAGGGGAATTGTGGGGGGGGGGGTGAGGGGAATGTTGGGGGGGGGGCGGGAAGGGAGGGGAATGGTGGAGGCAGGGGGAGGGGAGGGGGAGGCGGGGCGGGAGAGATTACCTTACAAGTCAGCGAGCGGGTGCAGTGTTTCTTGGTCTCTGGGTCCATGACTCCGCAGTGTTTGTCGAGGTCACTCTCTTTCTCTGTCGAGAGATGATGTAGAGGTTAGGCGGCATGCCGGAGGTTTCCTGTTAAAGGCCCCTAGATATCCCAGCACCCCCACGGAAAGTCTCCAAGGTTGCATTTTGGAAATAAAAGGGATCAAGTTGACCACGATACAGTTTCCAAGAATATTTCTTGGCGATGTAAAAGTAGCCGATACTGCGGGGAACAAGAGCGTTTGAAGAAGGGGGTCGCAGGGCGGGGTTAGAAACAGGGGATTCCGCAATGGCTGAGGGTCAACGCAGGTGGTACTGAAGCAGGCAACACCAACTTGCATTTATACAGCGCCTTCAACCCAGGCCCCAGGCGTGTCACAGGAACAATTATCAAACATAAATTTGACACGAGCTACGTAAGGAGATATTAGGTCGGTTTTAAGGAGTGTCTGAAAGGATGAGAGGGAGGCGGAGAGGTTCAGAGAGGGAATTGCAGGATAATTCCCGATCCGTTCCCCGCTGGCTTGTCTCAGTCAGAGCCACATCGCCCCCAACCCCCCATCCTCCTGCATTTATCTGATGACCCATACTCCATTTCATAAAACTATGTTGACTCTGCCTAATCATATGTTTTTCTAAGTGGAAGCTGTATCTGCATGACAGTCGGATTGAGCCCAGCTGTGAAGCACTCCATTGCCAAATATCCTGTTGCAGACATCGGCTCCCCACTGGAGCTTTGTTCCATGTCCCCGCTGGAGGGCGGTCCCGCAGGCACACCCCACTCTCCGGTGCCTGGCGCAAGCGGACATTCGGCAAGTGCCGGCCAGGATGGCTGGTTTTCTGAAAGCTATTCGGCCAGGGTGGGGGAAGGGGCAATGCAGCCGAGCCCAATCCGGCGCTCCCTCGGTGATCGGGGGTACACTTCGCAGGAGGAATTGGCAGAGAGGGATCGGGGGGAATGATCCCTGGCCAATTCCTCCCATTCCCTACACCGGGTTTGGGCGGGGAGTTGGGGAGGGGGGGGAGGGGTAGGCGGGAGTACACAGCATCGCCCAATTGCTGCTGTCCAAGCGCAGGTCAGGTAACTCCACATAGACCGGGTATTGATGGTGGGGACGCCCCGGTTCAGCACTTCACAGGGTGGGCGCACACCCATCAAGTCATCAACGCACGACTGTTTGATACTAAAAGAGAATCATCACTTTATAACCACGTTATACCCTCTGGGAGAGACAACAAGAATTTCACTACAAGCTTTGTTTTTTAAACCTCTGATACATACCTGGAATGCTCCATGTTTTTGGAGTGGGAGATGTGGGAGATGCTGTTGATCAATAAGGGAAAAATCCTAACTATGCAAAGGGGTCAAAGGTGAGAGTTCACTGGAAGCACACAAATTCCAACTACCACATTTCCAAGTTTTATCCCAGTTTCTTTCCCCATTTGTGTGCATATTTATATTTACCTTTTTCTGTTACATGCACAGAAAAGGTTCTAAAAAGAGTAAAGCTCCCTCAACACTGTCCCATCAAACACTCCCAGGGCAGGTACAGCACGGGTTAGATACAGAGTAAAGCTCCCTCTACACTGTCCCATCAAACACTCCCAGGGCAGGTACAGAGGGTTAGATACAGAGTAAAGCTCCCTCTACACTGTCCCATCAAACACTCCCAGGGCAGGTACAGCACAGGGTTTGATACAGAGTAAAGCTCCCTCTACACTGTCCCATCAAACACTCCCAGGGCAGGTACAGCACGGGGTTAGATACAGAGTAAAGCTCCCTCTGCACTGTCCCATCAAACACTCCCAGGGCAGGTTCAGGGGGTTAGATACAGAGTAAAGCTCCCTCTACACTGTCCCATCAAACACTCACAGGGCAGGTACAGGGGGTTAGATACAGAGTAAAGCTCCCTCTGCACTGTCCCATCAAACACTCCCAGGGTAGGTACAGGGGGTTAGATACAGTGTAAAGCTCCCTCTACAATGTCCCATCAAACACTCCCAGGGCAGGTACAGCATGAGGTTAGATACAGAGTAAAGCTCCCTCTACACTGTCCCATCACACACTCCCAGGGCAGGTACAGCACGGGGTTAGATACAGAGTAAAGCTCCCTCTACACTGTCTCATCAAACACTCCCAGGGCAGGTACAGCACGGGGTTAGATACAGAGTAAAGCTCCCTCCATCAGATTACTCGATATGTAACGGGCGCTGTACGTGCCCTGGGAGTGTTTGATGCAGACGTGATTTTTGAGTGCAGGAAACGTGGGACTGTTTCACTCCTCAGCACAACCATCACTCGATCACAAAAACAGAAAATAACATTTATGAATCAAGCCGACTCGGAATATAACAAAGCAGTGTCCACCTCGCCCGCCCCCATTCTCCTTGAGCAGTTTGTGGGGGGGACTGTAAACTCACCCGTTAGCCTGCGGTGGACTTTATGGCTGTTCCTCCTGTTGCTGAGTGCGGGCTCCTCTCGCACAGGTAGCCTCTCCCCCTTGCCGTTCTGAATCACCGGCGCCGGCAGCGGAGGCTCAGCCGGCTTTGGGACTGCGCTTGCGGCCCCCGTCTTCGCCACACAATCGAGGACGGGGGCCGGGGTGGGTTTGGCGGGCGGCGGGGTGTGGTCGGCTGGGCAGTGGGAGGTGGCGGGGGGCTTGGAGCCGAGTTTGATGCAAGAGCTCTCTGCCTTTCCCAGAGACGGGATCTTCTCCAGGTTCACCACAGGAACAAACAAGCTGGAAAGGAAAAAAAAAAAAACTGCTTGATAAATAAACTCCAGTTAAAATCCAAACTCGTTTCCCCACGGGAGCCCCCGCAGCGCGGGTCAGCGGGCCGTTCCGCCAGGTGGGGCATCGCAGCAGCGCCCAATCTGTGCCTTGCCCAACGTTCACCCAATGTGCAGCTTTCGGGAGACGGTCCAATGGGAGGGGAAGCGGAGGGGCTCTCCCAGTGGCTCTGTGGGTCAAGGCAAATCAGACACAGTGGGGAAGTCCCAGGTGCAATCCCTCGGCTGCATGAATTAGGTCACTACATCGGCCTTCCCCAGCGAGCAGAATCACAGAATCATGGAAATTTACAGCACGGAAGGAGGCCATTCGGCCCATCGTGTCCGTGCCGGCCGACAAAGAGCTACCCAGCCTAATCCCACTTTCCAGCTCTCGGTCCGTAGCCCTGCAGGTTACGGCACTTCAAGTGTCACATCCAAGTACTTTTTAAATGTGGTGAGGGTTTCTGCCTCTACCACCCGTTCAGGCAGTGAGTTCCAGACCCCCACCACCCTCTGGGAGAAGAAATGTTTCATCTCCCCTCTAATACTTCTACCAATTACTTTAAATCTATGCCCCCTGGTTATTGAGCGGGACCTGGGGGGGGGGGGGGGAAACTGGCAAGGTTTAGGGTTTGTGGGTCAGGGCCGAAGGTCAGAATCAGGGTCAACACCCCATGGCAGGAGAATGACGCCTGGTGGAAGGAGCATGAACGTTGGATGAGAACTGGACCAGGCCTGCCTGTGATGGCCTTCACCGTCGAATTGCCAGACCAACGTTGACTTTTTAGCCTCGCACACAAGGAATGAGCACTTGTGTAAATAACCAAGGCAACCAGTGGCCGTGAAACAGCAAACACCTAACACCTTTGGGAGAGTAACAGGGTAAACCGAAGGGTGAAATTAAAAAGATATTCGGGGTCATTCACTCTGACCTGTGCACGTTTTAAATCTTTCTCATATATAACCTTAAGATTAATGCCCTTGAAAACACAAAATCAACCAGGATTTCCACACCTCATCAGCAGTCAGTGACTCCTGATGGAATCTTGCATGATGGTACATCAGTCATTGAAAGTTGGCAGGCAGGTACAGCAGGCAGTGAAGGCGGCAAATGGCATGTTGGATTTGAGTATAGGAGCAGGGAGGTCTTACTGCAGTTGTACAGGGCCTTGGTAAGGCCACACCTGGAATATTGTGTTCAGTTTTGGTCTCCTAATCTGAGGAAGGACGTTCTTGCTATTGAGGGAGTGCAGCGAAGGTTCACCAGACTGATTCCCGGGATGGCAGGACTGACATATGAGGAGAGACTGGATCGACTCGGCTTATATTCACTGGAATTTAGAAGAATGAGAGGGAATCTCATAGAAACATATAAAATTGACGGGATTGGACAGGTTAGATGCAGGAAGAATGTTCCCGATGTTGGGGAAGTCCAGAACCAGGGGTCACAGTCTAAGGATAAGGGGTAAGCCATTTAGGACCGAGATGAGGAGAAACTTCTTCACCCAGAGAGTGGTGAACCTGTGGAATTCTCTACCACAGAAAGTTGTTGAGGCCAGTTCGTTAGATATATTCAAAAGGAAGTTAGATGTGGCCCTTACGGCTAAAGGGATCAAGGGGTATGGAGAAAAAGCAGGAAAGGGGTACTGAGGGAATGATCAGCCATGATCTTATTGAATGGCGATGCAGGCTCGAAGGGCCGAATGGCCTACTCCTGCACCTATTTTCTATATTTCTATGAATCAGGTGAGGGCAGGTTCGGGCTTGTGTGCGATGCCACGCACAGTCAAACAGCCATCTGGCGCTGACTGTCCAGGGCGTCACTTCCAGAAGGGTGAGTCCAGCTCAGCACCGACCTTTACCCCCAGCAAACACCTTCAGAGGAGGAGGATGGGAAGAGAGTTGTCAAAAACTGCCACTTACCACCATCATTAAAACCTCACAGCACAGGAGGAGGCCATTCGGCCCATCGATCCTGTGCCGGCTCTGTGACAGAGCGATCCAATCAGTCCCACTCCCCCTGCTCTTTCCCCACAGCCCTGTGAATTTTCCCTTTCAAGTATTTATCCAATTCCCAGTTTGAAAGTTACTATTGAATCTGCTCCCACCGCCCTTTCAGGCAGCGCGTTCCCGATCTCAACAACTCGCTGCGTAAAAAAAATCTCATCAGAAATAGGAGGAGTAGGCCATTCGGCCCCTCGAGCCTGCTCCACCATTCAACACGATCATGGCTGATCTTCTACCTCAACTCCGCCTTCCTGTACTATTCCCCCATATCCCTTTGTTTCCCCAAATCTAGCGATCTCTGCCTTGAATATACCCAACAACTGAGCCTCCACAGCCCTCTGGGGCAGAGAATTCCAAAGATTCACCACCTTCTGAGTGAAGAAATTTCACTCCTCTCACTCCTCAATGGCCGACCCTTTATTTTGAGACTGTGACCCCATGTTCTAGATTCCTCAGCCAGGGGAAACATCTTCTCAGCATTAACCCTATCAAGCCCCTGAAGAATTTTATATGTTCTCATCTCCCCTCCGGTTCTTTTGCCAGCGACCTTAAATCTGGTGACCGACCCTTCTGCCAGTGGAAACAGATTTTCCTTGTTTATTCTATCAAAATTCTTCATGATTTTAAACACCTCTATTAAATCTCCTTAACCTTCTCTGCTCTCAGGGGAACAATCCCAGCTTCTCCAGTCTCTCCACGTAACTCACTGAATCACAGAACGGGTTACAGCCCAGAAGGAGGCGGCCATTCGGCCCGTCGAGCCCGTGCCGGCTCTCTGCAAGAGCACCTCAGCCAGTCCCACTCCCCCGCCCTTTCCCCGGAGCCCGGCTCATTTTTTCCCTTCAGGAACTTATCCAATTGCCTTTTCAAAGCCACGATTGAGTCTGCCTCCACAACCCTCTCAGGCAGTGCATTCCAGATCCTAACCACTCGCTGCGTAACAAGTTTTTCCTCATGTCGCCTCTGGTTCTTCTGCCAATCACAACATCGAGAGAGAGGGCAGAAATGCAAAAACCAATGCCAACTGGTTCAAGAGGGCTCGGAGAGAAATGCCTCTCAACTTCCTCGTCCCTGATAATATTGCAAGAGACATTCCTTTGATTTAGAACACTGAGGATCTCTTTGTGTTCCTCGACTTGATCACGGTCAAAAAGAAAATGAATTTACCACAGATTTTCTTTTGGTCCCTTTGAAGACACGTCTAACTGTAGCACCTTGCCCCCGGCAGTCTGCAGCTTCTCCTTACAGGACCTGGTGCTGTGGTTGGAGGTAACGACAGTCTGCACACTGTTGTATCGCGATTTCTGCAGGACGATGGAGTTTGGGGAATTCAAGGCCGGGGATTTTCGAGCTGACAATTTGTTCACTGGCCCATGTCTTCTCTCTGCAACAAGTCAGTTATTTAGGTTCTCAATTCAGGGGCTGCACGTCAAACACATAACATAAAATACACAGAACGCAAGTTCATAGCCCACCGTCATGATTTTGAGAATTTAGATTCAGTTGTGGCTCAGTGGGTCGCACTCTCTTGCGCCTCGGAAACACAAGGTCGTGGGTTCAAGCCCCACGACAGAGACTTGAGAACGTAATCGAGGCTGACACTCCCAGAGCAGTACTGAGGGAGGGCTGCACTGTCAGAGGGGCAGTACTGAGGGAGTGCCGCACTGTCGGAGGAGCAGTACTGAGGGAGCGCCGCACTGTCGGAGGGGCAGTACTGAGGGAGCGCCGCACTGTCGGAGGGGCAGTACTGAGGGAGCGCCGCACTGTCGGAGGGGCAGTACTGAGTGAGCGCCGCACTGTCGGAGGGGCAGTACTGAGGGAGCGCCGCACTGTCGGAGGGGCAGTACTGAGGGAGCGCCGCACTGTCGGAGGGGCAGTACTGAGGGAGGGCTGCACTGTCGGAGGGGCAGTACTGAGGGAGTGCTGCACTGTCGGAGGGGCAGTACTGAGGGAGGGCTGCACTGTCGGAGGGGCAGTACTGAGGGAGTGCTGCACTGTCGGAGGGGCAGTACTGAGGGAGCGCCGCACTGTCGGAGGGGCAGTACTGAGGGAGCGCCGCACTGTCGGAGGGGCAGTACTGAGGGAGCGCCGCACTGTCGGAGGGGCAGTACTGAGTGAGCGCCGCACTGTCGGAGGGGCAGTACTGAGGGAGCGCTGCACTGTCGGAGGGGCAGTACTGAGGGAGCGTCACACTGTCGGAGGGGCAGTACTGAGTGAGCACCGCACTGTCGGAGGGGCAGTACTGAGGGAGCGCCGCACTGTCGGAGGGACAGTACTGAGGGAGCGCCGCACTGTCGGAGGGGCAGTACTGAGGGAGCGCCGCACTGTCGGAGGGACAGTACTGAGGGAGCGCCGCACTGTCGGAGGGGCAGTACTGAGGCAGCATCGCACTGTCGGAGGGGCAGTACTGAGGGAGCGCCGCACTGTCGGAGGGACAGTACTGAGGGAGCGCCGCACTGTCGGAGGGGCAGTACTGAGGGAGCGCCGCACTGTCGGAGGGGCAGTACTGAGGGAGCGCCGCACTGTCGGGGGGCAGTACTGAGGGAGCGCCGCACTGTCGGGGGGCAGTACTGAGGGAGCGTCGCACTGTCGGAGGGGCAGTACTGAGGGAGCGCCGCACTGTCGGGGGGCAGTACTGAGGCAGCATCGCACTGTCGGAGGGGCAGTACTGAGGGAGCGCCGCACTGTCGGAGGGGCAGTACTGAGGGAGCGCCGCACTGTCGGAGGGGCAGTACTGAGGGAGTGTCGCACTGTCGGAGGGGCAGTACTGAGGGAGCGCCGCACTGTCGGAGGGGCAGTACTGAGGGAGCGCCGCACTGTCGGAGGGGCAGTACTGAGGGAGCGCCGCACTGTCGGAGGGGCAGTACTGAGGGAGCGTCGCACTGTCGGAGGGGCAGTACTGAGGGAGTGCTGCACTGTCGGAGGGGCAGTACTGAGGGAGCGCCGCACTGTCGGAGGGGCAGTACTGAGGGAGTGTCGCACTGTCGGAGGGGCAGTACTGAGGGAGCGCCGCACTGTCGGAGGGGCAGTACTGAGGGAGCGCCGCACTGTCGGAGGGGCAGTACTGAGGGAGCGCCGCACTGTCGGAAGGGCAGTACTGAGGGAGTGCCGCACTGTCGGAGGGGCAGTACTGAGAGAGTGCCGCACTGTCGGAGGGGCAGTACTGAGGCAGCATCGCACTGTCGGCGCTGCCATCTTTCGGTTGAGCTGTTAAACCAAGGCCCCGTCTGCTCTCGGGTGGGCATAACAGATCCCATGGCACTATTTCGAAGAGCAGGAAGTTTTTTTTTCCAATCCTGGGATGTGGGCGTTGCTGGCAAGGCCGGCAGTTATTGCCCATCCCTCATTGCCCATGAGAAGGTAGTGGTGAGCCGCCTTCTTGAACCGCTGCAGTTCGTGTGGTCTAGGTAAAATAGATACAGAGTAAAGCTCCCCCTACACTGTCCCATCATACACTCCCTGGGCTGGTACAGCACGGGATGAGATACAGAGTGAACTCTCTGTACACTGTTCCATTAAATAATCCCAGGGCAGGTACAGCATGGGTTAGATACAGAGTAAAGCTCCCTCGACACTGTCCCGTCAAACACTCCCAGGGCAGGAACAGCACGGGTTAGATACAGAGCAAAGCTCACTCTACACTGTCCCATCAAACACTCCCAGGGCAGGTACAGCACGGGGTTAGATAGAGAGTAAAGCTCCCTCTACACTGTCCCATCATACATAGAAACATAGAAAATAGGTGCAGGAGTAGGCCATTCGGCCCTTCTAGCCTGCACCGCCATTCAATGAGTTCATGGCTGAACATGCAACTTCAGTACCCCATTCCTGCTTTCTCGCCATACCCCTTGATCCCCCTAGTAGTAAGGACTACATCTAACTCCTTTTTGAATATATTTAGTGAATTGGCCTCAACAACTTTCTGTGGCAGAGAATTCCACAGGTTCACCACTCTCTGGGTGAAGAAGTTTCTCCTCATCTCGGTCCTAAATGGCTTACCCCTTATCCATCGACTGTGACCCCTGGTTCTGGACTTCCCCAACATTGGGAACATTCTTCCTGCATCTAACCTGTCTAAACCCATCAGAATTTTAAACATTTCTATGAGATCCCCTCTCATTCTTCTGAACTCCAGTGAATACAAGCCCAGTTGATCCAGTCTTTCTTGATAGGTCAGTCCCTCCATCCCGGGAATCAGTCTGGTGAACCTTCGCTGCACTCCCTCAATAGCAAGAATGTCCTTCCTCAAGTGAGGAGACCAAAACTGTACACAATACTCCAGGTGTGGCCTCACCAAGGCCCTGTACAACTGTAGTAACACATCCCTGCCCCTGTACTCAAATCCCCTCGCTATGAAGGCCAACATGTCATTTGCTTTCTTAACCGCCTGCTGTATCTGCATGCCAACCTTCAATGACTGATGTACCATGACACCCAGGTCTCGTTGCACCTCCCCTTTTCCTAATCTGTCACCATTCAGATAATAGTCTGTCCCTCTGTTTTTACCACCAAAGTGGATAACCTCACATTTATCCACATTATACTTCATCTGCCATGCATTTGCCCACTCGCCTAACCTATCCAAGTCACTCTGCAGCCTCATAGCATCCTCCTCGCAGCTCACACTGCCTAGGCTGGTACAGCACAGGTTAGATACAGAGTAAAGCTCCCCCTACACTGCCCCATCAAACGCTCCCTGGGCTGGCACAGCACGGGTTTGATACAGAATAAAGTTCCGTCTACACAGTCCCGTCAAACACTCCCAGGGGAGGTACAGCACAGGGTTAGATACAGATAAAGCTCCCTCTACACTGTTCCATCAAACACTCCCAGGGCAGGAACAGCATGAGGTTAGATACAGAATAAAGCTCACTCTACACCGTCCCATCAAACACTCCCAGGGTAGTTACAAGCACAGGTTAGATAGAGAGCAAAGCTCTCTCTAAACTGTCCGATCAAACACTTGTAGGGCAGGTACAGCACGGGTTAGATACAGAGCAAAGCTCCCGCTACACTGTCCCAACAAACATTCCCACAGCAGATACACCATGGGATTAGATACAGGGTAAAATTCCCTCTACACTATCCCATCAAACACTCCCAGGGCAGGTACAGCACTGGTTTGATACAGAGTAAATCTCCCTCTACACTGCCCCATCAAACTCTCCCAGGGCAGGTAAAGCACAGGTAGATACAGATAAAGCTCCCTCTACACTGTCCCATCAAACAGTCCCAGGTTATGTACAGCACGGGTTAGATACAGAGTAAAGTTCCCTCTATGCTGTCCCATCAAACACTCCCAGGGCAGGTGCAGCATGGGTTAGATACAGAGTAAAGCTCCCTCTACACTGTCCCATCAAACACTCCCAGGTTAGGTACAGCACAGGGTTAGATACAGAGCAAAGCTGCCTCTACACTGTCCCATCAAACACTCCCAGGGCAGGTACAGCACAGGGTTCGATACAGAGTAAAGCTCCCTCTACACTGTCCCGTCAAACTCTCCCAGGGCAGGTACAGCAGGGGGTTAGAAACAAAGTGAAGCTCCCTGTACACTGTCCCATCAAACACACCCAGTGCAGGAGACCATGGGGTTAGATCGAGAGTAAAGCTCTCTCTACACTGTCCCATCAAACACTCTCAGGGCACGTACTGCACGGGGTAGATTTAGAGCAAAGCTCCCTCGATACTGTCCCATTCAAACACTCCAAGGGCAGGTGCAGCATGGGTTAGATACAGAGTAAAGCTCCCTCTATACTGTCCCATCAAACACTCCCAGGGCAGGTGCAGCATGGGTTAGATACAGAGTAAAGCTCCCTCTACACTGTCCCATCAAACACTCCCAGGTTAGGTACAGCACAGGGTTAGATACAGAGCAAAGCTGCCTCTACACTGTCCCATCAAACACTCCCAGGGCAGGTACAGCACAGGGTTCGACACAGAGTAAAGCTCCCTCTACACTGTCCCATCAAATACTCCCAGGGAATGTACAGCATGGGTTAGATACACAGTAAAGCTCGTTCTAAACTGTCGCATCAAACACCCCCAGGGCTGGTACAGCACGGGTTATATACAGAGTAAAGCTCCCTCTACACTGTTCCATCAAACACTCCCAGGGCAGGTACAGCATGGGTTAGATACAGAGTAAACCTCCCTCTACACGGTCCCGTCAAACACTCCCAGGGTAGGTGCAGCACGGGGCTAGATACAGAGTAAAGCTCCCTCTACACTGTCCCATCAAACACGCTCAGGGCAGGTACAGCATGGATTAGATACAGAGTAAAGCTCCCTCTATACTGTTCCATCGAACACTCCCAGGGCAGGTACAGCATGGGTTAGATACAGAGTGAAGCTCCCTCTACACTGTCCCAAACACTCTCAGGGCAGGTACAGCACGGGTTAGACACAGAATAAAGCTACCTCCACACTGTCCCATCAAATGCTCCTCGGGCAGGTATTATGTATGGAGATCCCTTGGGACTACAGGAGATGAGCCCTCTGGTAGCTGTATAGAGTATATACAGGTTTACATATACAACAACACTCCCCCACACAGTCAATAGTGTAACTATTTACAATGTGAGTCGATCTCAGTGGTTGATCATCTCGGTGTGAAAGCTGGTATTGTTGAATTATTTGTTGGGCCCTCGCTGGGCTGCTGTGCAGCTGGCCTTGCTGGGCTGCTGGTGTGCTGGGCCCTGCAGGGCTGCTGTGGATGATGGGTTCTGCTTCGTGGCCAACCGTGGTGTCAGTTGCCACTGGTATGTGTGTTGGGGGGTCAAAAAAGGTAGGGTCCAAGGTGGGTTGCTCAGGGTAGTCCGTGAATCTGAGTTTGATTTGGTCCAAGTGTTTCCGGTGAATGAGTCCATTTGAAAGTTTGACACGAAACACCCTGCTCCCCTCTTTGGCCACCACAGTGCCGGGAAGCCACTTGGGACCTTGTCCATAATTTAATACAAATACAGGATCATTGACTTTAATCTCGCGTGACACATTTGCGCCATCATGGTATGCACTTTGTTGAAGCCGCCTGCTCTCTACCTGTTCACGTAGATCAGGGTGAACTAACAAGAGCCTTGTCTTAAGTGCTCTTTTCATGAGCAGTTCAGCAGGTGGGATCCCGGTGAGCGAAAGTGGTCTTGTGCGGTAGCTAAGCAGGACTCGGGATAGGCGAGTCTGCAGTGAGCCATCCGTTACCCTCTTCAAGCTTTGCTTGATGGTTTGCACTGCTCTCTCTGCTTGACCATTGGACGCTGGTTTAAACGGGGCCGATGTGACATGTTTGATCCCGTTGCGGTTCATGAATTCTTTGAACTCAGCACTGGTAAAACATGGCCCGCAGGCTTTCGGTCGTGGCAACTAACGTGCTAGCCGACATTATTTCACATTCAGTCCATTTGGAGTACGCATCTACAACCACAAGGAATATTTTTCCCATGAACGGGCCTGCATAGTCGACGTGTACCCTAGACCACGGTTTTGAAGGCCAAAACCATAAACTTAGTGGCGCCTCCCTGGGTGCATAGCTTAACTGCGAGCATGTATTACATCTGTGCACGCAGGACTTTAAGTCCGCATCGTTACCGGGCCACCACATGTGGGATCTGGCTATCGCTTTCATCATTACGATGCCTGGGTGGGTACTGTGGAGGTCACAGATGAAGGTGTCTCTGCCCTTCTTGGGAACCACTACACGATTTCCCCACAGAAGGCAGTCTGCCTGTATAGACATTTCATCTTTGCGCCGCTGGAACGGCTTTATCTCTTCCTGCATTTCCACTGGAACACTGGACCAGCTCCCGTGAAGCACACAGTTTTTGACTCGGGATAATAAGGGGTCCTGACTCGTGCAGGTTTTGATCTGCCGGGCAGTGATGGGTGATTACTCACTCTCAAATGCTTCCATAACCATGCTAAATGTGCGGGCTGTGCCATTTCCACCCCCGTGGTGGGCAATGGCAGCCTACTGAGAGCATCGGCGCAGTTTTCTGTGCCTGGCCTGTGGCGGATGGCGTAGTTGTATGCAGACATCGTGAGCGCCCATCTCTGGATGCGGGCCGATGCATTAGTGTTTATCCCCTTACTCTCGGAAAACAGGGATACAAGTGGCTTATGGTCAGTTTCCAATTCGAATTTTAGCCCAAACAGATATTGATGCATTTTCTTTACCCCATAGACACACGCTAACGCTTCTTTCTCAATCATGCTGTAGGCTCTCTCAGCCTTCGACAGTCTCCTGGATGTATAAGCAACCGGTTTCTTTCCCAAAATCATTAGCTTGTTGCAATACACACCCGATGCCATGTGATGACATGCTAGTACTAAACGCTTACATGGATCATACAACACAAGCAATTTGTTTGAGCACAACAATTTTCTAGCTTTTACAAAGGCATTTTCTTGGCTTTTGCCCCATGCCCATTCGTCCCCTTTATGCAGTAAGATGTACAATGGTTCTAACAGTGTGCCGAGACCCGGTAAGAAGTTACCAAATTAAGTCAGGAGTCCTGGAAACGACCGCAGCTCCGTCACGTTCTGTGGCCTCAGTGCGTTCTCGATTGCCTCCGTCTTCGAATCGGTGAGCCTGATGTCATCTGCCATGATCCTCCTCCCCAAGAACTTGACTTCAGGTGTCAGGAAAACGCACTTCAAGTGTTTTAACCTGAGCCCCACATGATTGAGTCGACCAAGAACCTCCTCCAGGTTCTGCAGGTGCTTGACTGTGTCCCGAACTGTGACCAAGATGTCGTCCTGGAAGACCACAGTGCGAGGGACCGTCTTCAGTAAGCTTTCCATTTTTCTCTGGAATATTGCCGTCGCTTATCGAATTCCAAACAGGCACCTGTTGTAAATGAAAAGACCTTTGTGCGTGTTGATGCAGGTGAGGCCCTTCGATGATTCCTCCAGCTCCTGCGTCATGTAGGCTGAGGTCAGATCCAGCTTCGTGAACGTCTTTCCTCCGGCCAGCATTGCAAAAAGGTCATCGGTCTTTAGTAGTGGGTATTGGTCCTGCAGGGAGAAACGATTAATAGTTACTTTGTAATCGCCACAGATTCTGATGATGCCGTCTTCCCTTGAGGACAGGAACGATCGGACTCGATCGTGAAATGATGCCCTGTTTTTGCAGCCAGTCTGGCTCGATCTCTATCATGTACGGTACTGCTCTCGCCTTGTGATGGATGGGTCGCGCCCCCGGAATTAGGTGGATCTGCACTTTTGCTCCTTGGAATTTCCCGATGCCTGGTTCGAACAGTGAAGGGAACTTGTTTAAGACCTGGGCACACGAAGTGTTGTCAGCGGGCAATAGCGCTCGGACGTCGTCCCAGTTCCAGCGTATCTTTCCCAGCCAGCTCCTGCCGAACAGCGTGGGACCATTGTCCGGTACCACCCAGAGTGGTAGCTTGTGCACCGCTCCATCGTAGGAGACCTTTACGGTAGCACTGCCGATTACAGGAATCAGTTCCTTTGTGTCATGCGAATTGGAGTTAAGACTGGCCTTGAGGCCTTGCTGCACCACAATTTCTCTAAAGACTTTTGCCCATGATGGACTGGCTCGCGCCCATGTCCAGCTCCATTGACACCAGGAGTCCATTTAGTTCAACATTCAGCATTATCGGGGGACAATTTGTGGTGAATGTGTGCACCCCATGTACCTCCGCCTCCTCGGTCTGATGCTCTGGTTCGTCGTGATCCTCCGTGGATCTGTCCTCCTCTGCAACATGGTGGTTTGCAGGTTTAACAGGATTTGCAGCTCGCCTGCACATACGTTGGAGGTGTCCCATTGTTCCACAGCCCTTGCAAACGTATCCTTTGAATCGGCATGAATGGAAACGATGATCACCCCCGCAGCGTCAACAAGGTGTTAATGGCCTTGCATTCATCACCCTTGATGGTGGACTCTGAGACATCTGCGGACGTGTAGCTGCAGGTATGCGTGACCTGCCCTGCACGTTACGATTTGAAAACAACATCACTTTGTTCACAGGACAGTACAGTAGCAGCACCTGCATGCTGAGAGATTTGCTTCGTATTGTCACTGGTGGCAATGAATGCCTGGGCTATCGCTATGGCTTTACTCAAGGTGGGATCTCTACAGTCAAAAGTATGGTTTTGTGGTCAATGCCAAGTACGAAAAAGTCTCTGAGCACGTGCTCCAAATGTCCTTCAAATTCGCAATGTCTTGCCAGGCGTCTTAGCTCGGCGACATAACTCGCCATTTCCTGGCCTTCAGACCTCTTGTCGGTGTAGAACCGGTACCTCGCCATCAGAACACTATCCTTCGGGTTCAAATGCTCCCAGACCATTGTACACAAATCATTGTACGATTTCTCCGTGAGTTTCGCTGGCGTAAGCAGATTTTTCATGAGGCCATACGTTGGTGCCCCACAGACGGTGAGGAGGATCGCCCTTCGTTTGGCAGCGTTCTCTTCCCCATCCAGCTCGTTGGCCACGAAGTATTGGTCGAGTCGCTCCACAAAGGTTTCCCAATCATCTCCCTCCGAGAATTTCTCCAGGATGTCCACTGTTCTCTGCATCTTTGGGTTCGTTATCTGTATCTCGTCGCCAGTTGTTATGTATGGAAAAAGAGTCAGGCTGAACACTGTAAGCTCAAATTAAAGTGTGACCTTAGTCTTTTATTGCAGGTCTCCAGAGTGCCTCTCCAACCTGTGAGGCCTCCTTAAATACCTGTGTTCCCAAGGGATTATGGGATCCCTTGGGACACCAGCGGACGAGCCCTTTGGTTGCTGTACAGAGTATATACAGGTTTACATATATAACAGCAGGTACAGCACAGGGTTAGATACAGAGTAAAGCTTCCTCTGAACTGTCCCATCAAACACTCCCAGGGCAGGTACTAAGCTGAGATGCTGCACTATATGAACGAATGGAGCAAAACCATAAAAACAGGGCGAGGCCCCTCCCCACATCTGTAGAGATTTCAAGGCCCAATCAGGCTAACCTAACCTTTCCCGGAGCCAGAACTGGTGTGGGAGGGAGATGAAACCATTAGTGCTTCGGTGGGTTATCAGATTCAAAGGGTTGGAAATTTGGTTGGAGGATTCTCTAGACATTGATGTCGGGCGGGCACTAACTTTAGTGCCGGAAAATGGTTTGCGACGGCAGCCAAAAAATTCCGTGATTGTGCCCAGACAGTGAGACAGAGCGCTAAGGGAAGTGTTCCACACCTGTCTCAGGACGCTGGGCCAGGTGAGCAACTGAATATCCCGAGTTAAAGATCCGGCCTCGGTGTGCCTTGAGAGAGGCCTACCTGGGAAAAAAAAGAATCGGAACAAAAAACATTCCTGATACATTACTCACCCCAAATAAAGTAAAAGCGTGAAAAAATATCGCACTTACCTCATGCAGCCGCCCGCTTTCTCTGGCGGGGTCACCCGGGGGCGCTACTGGTACAACGCAAACTGAATGCTACTCCGTGTGGATACCGGGGGCGTTGCACACTGGCGCGGCGCTCCCGGGCGATACTCCTCAGCGCCGCCGGTACCGACACACGGAATTTGCCGAGCGGCACTAATTCTAGCGCTCGCGGCTACTAACCCTTTAGCGCACCTGTTCCTACCCTCGCGAGGGGCGCTGTCCAATCGAATTTCTAGCCCAAGGAGTGTGTCCGTTTTCTGTTTATTTTTAAAACAAAGACGCAAAGACGCTCGGACACACAATCACTTACCACAGTGCATCTGGAATGCCTGAGGTTTAACGACTTGTCCACACTGGTTACACACCACGAGGAAGAACTCATCATGGGCCGGGCAGTGACCGAAGATCGGCATATCTGAAACACAGGGAGCAATAGTTAGTGCACACACACCGGTATTGGGGTGTTTCATCTCAATACCTGAATCTCACCTTCCAATCCACCCCGCCCCCCACTCCATAAACACTTGAGAGAACCTCCCCTCCACCGACTCCAAGCGCAATCACAAGGCTCAGCATTTATTGCCCATCCCTAATTGCCCCTCGAGAAGGTGGTGGTGAGCCGCCTTCTTGAACCGCTGCAGTCCGTGTGGTGAAGGTGCTCCCACAGTGCTGTTAGGGAGGGAGTTCCAGGATTGTGACCCAGCGACGGTGAAGGAACGGCCGATATATTTCCAAGTCAGGATGGTGTGTGACTGGGAGGGGAACGTGGAGGTGGTGGTGTTCCCATGCGCCTGCTGCCCTTGTCCTTCTAGGTGGTAGAGGTCGCGGGTTTGGGAGGTGCTGCCGAAGAAGCCTTGGCGAGTTGCTGCAGTGCATCTTGTAGATGGTGCACACTGCAGCCACGGTGCGCCGGTGGTGGAGGGAGTGAGTGTTGAAGGTGGTGGATGGGGAGCTGATCAAGTGGCTGCTTTGTCCTGGATGGTGTTGAGCTTCTTGAGTGTTGTTGGAGCTGCACTCATCCAGGCAAGTGGAGAGTGTTCCATCACACTCCTGACTTGTGTCTTGTAGATGGTGGAAAGGCTTTAGGGAGTCAGGGGGTGAGACACTCACCACAGAATACCCAGCCTCTGACCCGCTCTTGTAGCCACAGTATTTATGTGTCTGGTCCAGTTAAGTTTCTGGTCAATGGTGACGGTGACGTTTTTCATGTACCCTGTATTTATATCCAGCCCAGTCCTTTACCTTCTCTAATGAGCCTCATTGTTTCAATCTTCTTTCTCGCATCTTTGCCGCTATCCTCCAATTCTGTACCTGCAAACGCAAAATATGTTCAGTCGGTCACAATGCTTGCCTCAGTCACTGAAAAACAAGAACGAGTTTCGTATTGTACAGTAATGAAATAAAATAACTTGCCCTACATGCTCGCTCCCCTTGGTATCACACCAGCCTCACTTCAGGATTTGAGCCCATAATTATAGAATCTTACAACCATTCGGCCCATCGATCCTGTGCCGGCTCTGTGACAGAGCGATCCAATCAGTCCTACTCCCCCCGCTCTTTCCCCACAGCCCTGTGAATGTTTCCCCTTCCAGTATTTATCCAATTCCCGGTTTGAAAGTTACTATTGAATCTGCTCCCAACACCCTTTCAGGCAGCGCATTCCCGATCACAACAACTCGCTGCGTAAAAACATTCTCCCCATCTCCCCCGCTGGCTCTTTTGCCGATTATTTTAAGTCTGTGTCCCTCTGGTTACCGACCCTCCTGCCCCTGGGAACAGTTTCCCTTTATTTACTCGATCGAAACCCCTCATGATTCTGAACACCTCGGTCAAATCTCCCCTTAACCTTCTCTGCTCTAAGCAGAACAGCCGCAGTTTCTCCAGTCTCTCCACACAAGTCTCTCATCCCCGGGACCATTCCAGCGACTCTCCCCTGCCTCCTCTCCAAGGACTTAACATCCCTCCAAAAATGTGGTGCCCAGAATTGGCCACAATATTCCAGCTGGGGCCTAACCAATGTTTTATACAGGTTGAGCATAACTTACTCTTGTACTCTACGCCTTTATTTTAAAAAGCCACGGTTTCCATATTTTTTTTTTTTTTAAAACAGCCTTCTCAACCTGCCCTGCCACTCTCAACGATTTGTGTACACACACTCCCGGGTCTCTCTGCTCCTGCACCCCTTTACAATTGTACCCTTTAGTTTATATTGCCTCTCTTCAGTCTTCCTCCCAAAATACATCACTTCTCAGTGTTAAATGTAATCTGCCACGGGTCTGCCCGTTTCACCAGTCTGCCTGTGTCCTCCTGTGGTCTGTTACTCTCCTCCTCTTGGCTTACTACATTGCCGAGATTGTGTCATCTGCAAATTTGAAATGATGCCCTGCATACCCACGTCCAGATCACTAATATATCTCAAAAAAAGCAGTGGTCCCAGTACTGACCCTGGGGAACACCACTGTACTACAGCTCACCACCACTCTCTGCTTTCTGTCTCTCGGCCAATGTTGTATCCATGTTGCCACTGCCCCTTTAATCCCATGGGCTTCAATTTTGCTAACAAGTCTATTATGTGGCAGCATGTAATCGAGACTGACAATCCAGTGCGGTGCTGAGGGAGTGCTGGGTTTGAATCCTTCACTACAGTGAGCAATCCATCGGGGTCTTAAACCCACGACCTTGTGGCACAGAGACGGGTGGGAGAGTTCCCACCGGGCCACAGCCCTCAGCGCCTTGCACAGTGACAATGTAAAACCCAGCACTTTATTAACCTTTACACTGCTGGAGATTTCTGAATTCGCTCACTGTTTGATCTGGATCTCTTTGCTGATTAGTTCGCTGTCTGACCTTTGCCCCCTTTAGCACAAATTTCACCAAATCGACAGCTCTCAAAGGGTTAAGTGCATTCCTGCCACTAATTTATAACAAATTTATAACTACTTCTCGAATCAGAAACATTTAAACTGAAACAGAGTTTTCCCCAACACAATAGGATTGCTGCGAGGCAGCACTGTGTAACCTTGAAGTGACAGAATGCGTTTCTGTCCTGTTTATAATTGAACGATTCAAATAACCACCCTGACACCGATCAGCCAAAGCCCAGTCTGGGACAGTCACAGACCACAGCAGAATTCCCTGAATACAGCCCCGTGCACGGAATTAATTTCCTATCCTCCTGGTTTCCTCTCCCCCAAGGCTCCGATTTCAAAATATTAATATTTACAAATCCCTCCACGGCCTCGCCCCTCCCTATCTCTGTAATCTCCTCCAGCCCCACAACCCCCTGAGCTCCTCTAATTCTGCCCTCTTGAGCATCCCTGATTATAATCGCTCCACCATCGGTGGCCGTGTCTTCTGTTGCCTGGGCCCCAAGCTCTGGAACTCCCTCCCTAAACCTCTCTACCTCTCTTTCCCCCTTTAAGACGCTCCTTAAAACCGACCTCTTTGACCAAGCTTTTGGTCACCTGTCCTAATTTCTTCTTGTGGGGCTCGGTGTTAAATTTATTTGTTTTGTCTGATACCATTCCTGTGAAGCGCCTTGAGACGCGTTACTATGTTAAAGGTGCTATATTAATACAAGTTGTTGTTGTAGTTGATACTAGCCGGGATCGGGTTCCACATGCACAATCCTCCCGCCTCAGGAGTTCCCAATCTATTGCGATGCGGTGCCCAGTCAGTGCTCAACCGGAGGCAGAGGACAGGCCATTCAGCCCCTCCAGCCTGCTCCAACATTCAGGTCGAACATGGCTGCTGTGCCTCTTAACTCCATTTGCCCGCCTTAGCTCCATATCGCTTGATATCATTCACTAACAAAAACCATCTGCCCTCTGAGGTAGATGTAAAAGATCCCACGGCACTATTTCAAAGAGCAGGAGAGTTCTCCCCGATGTCTTGGGGCCAATATTTATCCCTCAACCAACATCACTAAAACGGATTATCTGGTCATTATCACATTGCTGTTTGTGGAACTTACCCGAGAGGACATACGGGGCCTCGGTTTAATGTCTCATCCGATAAACAGCACCTCCGACAGTACTGCCCCTCCGACAGTGCAGCACTCCCTCAGTACTGCCCCTCCGACAGTGCAGCACTCCCTCAGTACTGCCCCTCCGACAGTGCAGCACTCCCTCAGTACTGCCCCTCCGACAGTGCAGCACTCCCCCAGTACTGCCCCTCCGACAGTGCAGCACTCCCCCAGTACTGCCCCTCCGACAGTGCAGCGCTCCCTCAGTACTGCCCCTCCAACAGTGCAGCTTTCCCTCAGTACTGCCCCTCCAACAGTGCAGCTTTCCCTCAGTACTGCCCCTCCGACAGTGCAGCACTCCCCCAGTACTGCCCCTCCGACAGTGCAGCGCTCCCTCAGTACTGCCCCTCCAACAGTGCAGCTTTCCCTCAGTACTGCCCCTCCGACAGTGCGGCGCTCCCCCAGTACTGCCCCTCCAACAGTGCAGCTTTCCCTCAGTACTGCCCCTCCGACAGTGCGGCGCTCCCTCAGTACTGCCCATCTGACAGTGCGGCGCTCCCTCAGTACTGCCCCTCCGACAGTGCAGCACTCCCTCAGTACTGCCCCTCCGACAGTGCGGCGCTCCCTCAGTACTGCCCCTCCGACAGTGCAGCACTCCCTCAGTACTGACCCTCCGACAGTGCAGCGCTCCCTCAGTACTGCCCCTCCGACAGTGCAGCGCTCCCTCAGTACTGCCCATCTGACAGTGCGGCGCTCCCTCAGTACTGCCCCTCCGACAGTGCAGCGCTCCCTCAGTACTGCCCCTCCGACAGTGTGGCGCTCCCTCAGTACTGCCCCTCCGACAGTGCAGCACTCCCTCAGTACTGCCCCTCCAACAGTGCAGCTTTCCCTCAGTACTGCCCCTCCGACAGTGCAGCACTCCCCCAGTACTGCCCCTCCAACAGTGCGGCGCTCCCTCAGCACTGCCGCTCCGACAGCGCGGTGCTCCCTCAGTACTGCCCCTCCGAAGTGCGGTGCTCCCTCAGTACTACACTGGAGAGTGTCTGCCTGGATTTTGTGCTCAAGTCTTTGGAGTGGCTCAGAGAAAGGAGTGCTACAACTACTTACATTTACACAGCGCTGTTAACGTAGCATAAACATCCAAAGGCATTTACAGGAGCGTTATTAAACAAGATTTGACACTGAGCTACATAAGAGGTTATTAGGGAAGAAGTCAGGTTTTAAGGGGCGTTTTAAAGGCGGTAGAGAAGTTTAGGGAGGGAGTTCCAGAGATGGGGCCCAGGCAGCTGAAGGCACGTCCAACGATGGTGGAGCGATTATAATCAGGGATGCTCAAGAGTCCCGAATTGGAGGAGCGCAGAGATCTCGGGGGGTTGTGGGGCTGGAGGAGATTACAGAGATAGGGAGGGGCGAGGCCATGGAGGGATTTGAAAACATGGATGTGAATTTTAAAATTGAAGGCGTTGCTTAACCGAGAGCAAATGTAGGTCAGCGAGCACAGGGGGTGATGGGTGAGCGGGACTCGGTGCGAGTTAGGACACGGGGCAGCGAGCACAGGGGGTGATGGGTGAGCGGGACTGGGTGCGAGTTAGGACACGGGGCAGCGAGCACAGGGGGTGATGGGTGAGCGGGACTCGGTGCGAGTTAGGGGGAAGGTGCCAATCAGGGGTGAAGACATCGGTGCAGTCACAGCGATGGGAGAGGTACAAAACAGATTAAAGAGAGTAGCAGAATCATCACGGGCTGCCCTCACTGGTCTCCCGGAGCCAGGCTGAACAGAAGCTTCACACATGCCAAGGGGTGCGGTATGCTGCTGACTCTCTGGGCAGGGCAGCTGCCATCTAACCTCACCCCCCAGGTTCAGCAGCTGGTGCAAAGGCTTCATTTCCCCGATCAGTCTGCACGGTGCGGCCTGAATATAGCACCGTTCCACCGCGCAAACAGCAAGTGAGTCACTCCCTCGCTGGGTTATGTAGCAAATCAGGACTGATACACGATAGGGAGACACATTCCAACGATTAGATTTAACGTCTCCTCTCAATTCATCCCCTCCAATTAGTACAATCCCCATTGACAGACCTGTACCCACCAGTACTGTACCCCGGTATTATACAGTGACAGACCTGTACCCACCAGTACTGTACCCCAGTGATATACAGTGACAGACCTGTACCCACCAGTACTGTACCCCAGTGATATACAGTGACAGACCTGTACCCACCAGTACTGTACCCCGGTATTATACAGTGACAGACCTGTACCCACCAGTACTGTACCCCAGTGTTATACAGTGACAGACCTGTACCCACCAGTACTGTACCCCAGTGTTATACAGTGACAGACCTGTACCCACCAGTACTGTACCCCAGTGTTATACAGTGACAGACCTGTACCCACCAGTACTGTACCCCAGTGATATACAGTGACAGACCTGTACCCACCAGTACTGTACCCCAGTGATATACAGTGACAGACCTGTACCCACCAGTACTGTACCCCGGTATTATACAGTGACAGACCTGTACCACCAGTACTGTACCCCAATGTTATACAGTGACAGACCTGTACCCACCAGTACAGTACCTGTGTGTTATACAGTGACAGACCTGTACCCACCAGTACTGTACCCCAATGTTATACAGTGACAGACCTGTATCCACCAGTACAGTACCTGTGTGTTATACAGTGACAGATCTGGACCCACCAGTACAGTACCTGTGTGTTACACAGTGACAGACCTGTACCCACCAGTACAGTACCTGTGTTATACAGTGACAGACCTGTACCCACCAGTACTGTACCCCAGTGTTATACAGTGACAGACCTGCACCCACCAGTACTGTACCCCAGTGTTATACAGTGTCAGACCTGTACCCACCTGTACTGTACCCCAGTGTTATACAGTGACAGACCTGTACCCACCAGTACTGTACCCCAGTGATATACAGTGACAGACCTGTACCACCAGTACTGTACCCCAGTTTTATACAGTGACAGACCTGTACCCACCAGTACTGTACCCCAGTGTTATACAGTGACAGACCTGTACCCACCAGTACTGTACCCCAGTGATATACAGTGACAGACCTGTACCACCAGTACTGTACCCCAGTGTTATACAGTGACCGACCTGTACCCACCAGTACTGTACCCCAATGTTATACAGTGACAGACCTGTACCCACCAGTACTGTACCACAGTGATATACAGTGACAGACCTGTACCACCAGTACTGTACCCCAGTTTTATACAGTGACAGACCTGTACCCACCAGTACTGTACCCCAGTGTTATACAGTGACAGACCTGTACCCACCAGTACTGTACCCGTGATATACAGTGACAGACCTGTACCACCAGTACTGTACCTGTGTGTTATACAGTGACAGACCTGTACCCACCAGTACTGTACCCCAGTGATATACAGTGACAGACCTGTACCACCAGTACTGTACCTGTGTGTTATACAGTGACAGACCTGTACCCACCAGTACTGTACCCCAGTGATATACAGTGACAGACCTGTACCACCAGTACTGTACCTGTGTGTTATACAGTGACAGACCTGTACCCACCAGTACTGTACCTGTGTGTTATACAGTGACAGACCTGTACCCACCAGTACTGTACCTGTGTGTTATACAGTGACAGACCTGTACCCACCAGTACTGTACCTGTGTGTTATACAGTGACAGACCTGTACCCACCAGTACTGTACCTGTGTGTTATACAGTGACAGACCTGTACCCACCAGTACTGTACCTGTGTGTTATACAGTGACAGACCTGTACCCATCAGTACTGTACCTGTGTGTTATACAGTGACAGACCAGGGCAGCGGGGAGGGAGCGGGGCGGCGGGATTGATTTTGGCAAAGCTCAAGCGAACAGACAGCAACCACGATGGGTCGAATTGCCTCCGTCTGTGCTGTAAATGTCTAAAGTTAACAGTCCCGGGAGCAAGCAGATCCTTGCTTGCCACGAGACTCCAATCCCCTGATCACGGACACAGACTTGTTCTCACTCCCTAAATTCAGGGCAACAAAGAGTCCAGGGCACGGCTCAACTACCTCATGGGAATAACCTGTGAGCAGAATCAGTTAACATCTACTTGTATTTATATAGCGCCTTTAACGTAGTAAAATGTCCCAAGGTACTTCACAGGAGTGTTATCAGACAGAATGTGACACCAAGCCACAGAAAGGCAGGTGACCAAAAGCTTGGTTAAAGAGGTAGGCTTTAAAAAGCATCTTGAAAGAGAGAAAGCTGGAGAGGCGGAGAGATTTAGGGAGGGAGGGAATTCCAGAGCTGAGGGCCCAGGACCCTGAAGGCACGGTGGTGGGGCGATTATAATCAGGGATGCTCAGGAGGGCAGAATCAAAGGAGCGCAGATATCTCGGGGGGGTTGTGGGGCTGGAGGAGATTACAGAGATAGGGAGGGGCGAGGCCATGGAGGCATTTGAAAACAAGGATGAGAATTTTAAAATCAGGACGTTGCTTAACCGGGAGCCAATGTAGGTCAGCGAGCACAAGGGGTGATGGGTGAGCGGGACTGGGTACGAGTTAGGACAAGGAACACAGGGGGTGATGGGTGAGCGGGACTGGGTGCGATTTAGGACAAGGGACACAGGGGGTGATGGGTGAGCGGGACTGGGTGCGAGTTAGGACACGGGACACAGGGGGTGATGGGTGAGCGGGACTGGGTGCGAGTTAGGACACGGGACACAGGGGGTGATGGGTGAGCGGGGACTGGGTGCGAGTTAGGACAAGGGACACAGGGGGTGATGGGTGAGCGGGACTGGGTGCGAGTTAGGACAAGGGACACAGGGGGTGATGGGTGAGCGGGACTGGGTGCGAGTTAGGACACGGGCAGCAGAGTTTTGGATGAGCTCAAGTTTATGAAGGGTGGAATGTGGGAGGCCGGCCAGGAGAGTGTTGGAACTTTCCAAATTTAATCAACAGGCCCTCTGAGCTAATTCAGCGACACCGACAGGAGAGTTTAAGCCTGGGTAGTTTTTGGATCCACCCCGCTAGACCACACAGCAGTGTCGATAAAACACACATTGCGGTTACAATTAGTGTTTGAATCGAACCCTCTCCCCGAAGGTGCTGACTCTCGCTGGGGTCTCGGTTCCACAGGCGCCAGAGGTCCCTCCAGTAAACCCACCCATAAATACCTTCCTGTGTGACTCCAGATATCCGCTGGCAATTCGATCACAGAAGGCATCACTGTCCTTGGCCGACTGACACTGTATGTTCCAGCAGGGCTGTCTGGATAGGGTTTTGCCCTCCCTCACAGGAATTTGGGGGCCAGTTGCAGCACTGCCCCCTCCCTCCCTCTCTGGCTAACCTCAGCTCCCTCAGCACAGACCGAGGATTCAACCTTGCATCCTTCCTGGTCACTGTGCCTCAGCACCGCACCAGGCAGGCCATTCAGGCACTACCACCTCATGGCTGATTGTTGACAATGTTTGGTACAAACAGGAGATAGATACTCTGGGATATTCCACCTGTGGCAGCGACCATAATCCAGGGGATTTCAGTGTTTAAAAAAACAAAATATCCGGATGAGGGTTTTCCATTGATCAATAAATAAAGATCTTGCATTTATATTGCCTCAGGACGTCCCACAGCACTTTACAGCCAACGAAATACTTTTAAAGTCACTGTTGTAATGTGGGAAATGCGGCAGCCAATTTGCGCACAGCAAGCTCCCACAAGCTCCCAATGTGACTAAAACAGATTATCTGGTCATTATTACACTGCTGTTTGTGGGAGCTTCCTGTGTGCAAAATGCCTGCCACGTTTCCCACATTACAACAGTGACTACACTTCAAAAAGTACTTCACTAGCTGTAAAGCATTTTGAGACGTCCAGTGATCGTGAAAGATGCTTTCTTTTTTTTTTAATGTGACAATGTGTAGATAACCTGTTTTAGTGATGTGGATTGAGGGATAAATATCGGTCCCAGGTCACCGGGGAGAACTCCCCTGCTCTTTGAAATAGTGCTGAGAGGATTTTTTATGTCCACCTGAGAGGGCAGACAGGGTTTAATGTCTCATCCGATAGACGGCACCTCCGACAGCGTGGCACTCTCTCAGCACTGCACTGAAGTGCTCAAGTTCCTGCAGTGGGACTCGAACCCACAACCTCCTGAATCAGAGGCGAGAGTGCTGTCCACTGAGCCACGGCTGACACCTGCTCGGGAGCCCAGGTAGCGGTGAGATCCAGCAGCCGCACTCTGTGTACAAGTGGAGGCCAGTCTCCGGCTGTCAATAACTTGCATTTATATAGCACCTTTAATGAAGTAAAACGTCTGAAGGCGCTTCATAGGAGCGATTATCAAACAAAATTTGGCACTGAGCCACAGATGAAGAAATTAGCGCAGGTGACCAAAAGCTGGGTCAAAGAGGTAGGTTTCAACAGCGTCTTAAAGGAGGAAAGAGAAGTTTAGAGAGGGAGTTCCAGAGCTTGGGGCCCAGGCGACTGAAGGCACGGCCACCGATGGAGTGATTATAATCAGGGATGGTCAAGTAGCCAGAATTGGAGGAGCGCAGAGATCTCGAGGGGTTGTGAGGCTGGATGGGAATAGAGAGATAGGGGGCATGGAGGGATTTGTAAACAAGGATGAGAATTTTGACATGCAGGTCAGTGAGCAGAGTTTGAGATGAGCTCAAAGTTTAGGACGGCACCTCCGACAGTGCGGCACTCCCTCAGTACTTCACTGAAGTGTCAGCCTGGATTTATATTCAAGTGTCTGGAGTGGGACTGGAACCCACAACCTTCTCGCAGGAAGCAAGAGAGAGCGTGCTGCCCGCTGACTCTGTGAATAGTGAAGTTGGGAAGTAACAAAGGCACGGGCGAGGGTTTCCGTGGTGGATGAGCGGAGGCTGGCAGCGGGCGGCGGGCGCTAGGACCCCGCGGGAGCCCAGGTGGCGCGGAGGGCGGGCGGGTGCTAGGACCCGGCGGCCGCGCTGTGCGGGGGGGAGGCCGCTCACCGGCTGTCCGCTCAAACCGTGCCCGGTCCCCGGCCGCCGGCGCCCCGCCCCGCGCCGCGCCGCCCCGCCGGCCGGCCTCCCTCCGTCCCCGGGGGCCCGGGGACACTCACCGTCCGCCGGCCGCAGCGCCTCGGCCCGCTCGATCCAGCTGCTCCACGACTGGCCCACGAACGCCTCGGGACTCGGGAGCCTGCGCTCCGAGGCCGCCATCATCACAGTGCGCGCTCCCGAGCCGCCATCACCGCGCGCGCGCCCGGCACGCTGCGTGCCCCCCCCCCTCCCTCGCGTCAGGGGGTGGGGCGACAGGCTGCAGTGCCGGCTCCCCGCCGCCAGGGGGAGCCAAGCGGAGGGAGGGAGGGGGGGGTCCCCGCAATGTAGCGCAAGGTAACTGACAGTAGGGGGCGCGCCAGCAACACAGGCGGTGCATCAGGGAATCCGCTCACTGCATTAACCAGCTGTCCACCACACTGGATTAACCAGACTGCATTAACCAGTCTATAACCAGCACGCTGCATTAACCAGACTGCATTAACCAGTCTGTAACCAGCACGCTGGATTAACCAGACTGCATTAACCAGTCTGTAACCAGCACGCTGGATTAACCAGACTGCATTAACCAGTCTGTAACCAGCACGCTGGATTAACCAGACTGCATTAACCAGTCTATAACCAGCACACTGGATTAACCAGACTGCATTAACCAGTCTATAACCAACACGCTGGATTAACCAGACTGCATTAACCAGTCTGTAACCAGCACGCTGGATTAACCAGACTGCATTAACCAGTCTATAACCAGCACACTGGATTAACCAGACTGCATTAACCAGTCTATAACCAACACGCTGCATTAACCAGACTGCATTAACTAGTCTGTAACCAGCACACTGGATTAACCAGACTGCATTAACCAGTCTATAACCAGCACGCTGCTGTAACTAGTCTGTAACCAGCACACTGCATTAACCAGATTGCATTAACTAGACTGTAACCAGCACACTGCATTAACCAGACTGCATTAACCAGTCTGTAACCAGCACACTGCATTAACCAGACTGCATTAACCAGTCTATAACTAGCACACTGGATTAACCAGACTGCATTAACCAGTCTATAACCAGCACGTTGCATTAACCAGACTGCATTAACCAGTCTGTAACCAGCACACTGGATTAACCAGACTGCATTAACCAGTCTGTAACCAGCACACTGGATTAACCAGACTGCATTAACCAGTCTATAACCAGCACGCTGCATTAACTAGTCTGTAACCAGCACACTGCATTAACCAGATTGCATTAACTAGTCTGTAACCAGCACACTGCATTAACCAGACTGCATTAACTAGTCTGTAACCAGCACACTGCATTAACCAGATTGCATTAACCAGTCTATAACTAGCACGCTGCATTAACCAGACTTCATTAACTAGTCTGTAACCAGCACACTGGATTAACCAGACTGCATTAACCAGTCTATAACCAGCACACTGGATTAACCAGACTGCATTAACCAGTCTATAACCAGCACGCTGCATTAACTAGTCTGTAACCAGCACGCTGCATTAACCAGATTGCATTAACTTGTCTATAACCAGCACACTGCATTAACCAGACTGCATTAACCAGTCTATAACCAGCACGTTGCATTAACCAGACTGCATTAACTAGTCTGTAACCAGCACACTGCATTAACCAGATTGCATTAACTAGACTGTAACCAGCACACTGCATTAACCAGATTGCATTAACTAGACTGTAACCAGCACGCTGCATTAACCAGACTGCATTGACTAGTCTGTAACCAGCACGCTGCATTAACCAGACTGCATTGACTAGTCTGTAACCAGCACACTGCATTAACCAGACTGCATTAACTAGTCTGTAACCAGCACACTGGATTAACCAGACTGCATTAACCAGTCTATAACCAGCACGCTGCAGTAACTAGTCTGTAACCAGCACACTGCATTAACCAGATTGCATTAACTAGACTGTAACCAGCACACTGCATTAACCAGACTGCATTAACCAGTCTGTAACCAGCACACTGCATTAACCAGACTGCATTAACCAGTCTATAACTAGCACACTGGATTAACCAGACTGCATTAACCAGTCTATAACCAGCACGTTGCATTAACCAGACTGCATTAACCAGTCTGTAACCAGCACACTGGATTAACCAGACTGCATTAACCAGTCTGTAACCAGCACACTGGATTAACCAGACTGCATTAACCAGTCTATAACCAGCACGCTGCATTAACTAGTCTGTAACCAGCACACTGCATTAACCAGATTGCATTAACTAGTCTGTAACCAGCACACTGCATTAACCAGACTGCATTAACTAGTCTGTAACCAGCACACTGCATTAACCAGATTGCATTAACCAGTCTATAACTAGCACGCTGCATTAACCAGACTTCATTAACTAGTCTGTAACCAGCACACTGGATTAACCAGACTGCATTAACCAGTCTATAACCAGCACACTGGATTAACCAGACTGCATTAACCAGTCTATAACCAGCACGCTGCATTAACTAGTCTGTAACCAGCACGCTGCATTAACCAGATTGCATTAACTTGTCTATAACCAGCACACTGCATTAACCAGACTGCATTAACCAGTCTATAACCAGCACGTTGCATTAACCAGACTGCATTAACTAGTCTGTAACCAGCACACTGCATTAACCAGATTGCATTAACTAGACTGTAACCAGCACACTGCATTAACCAGATTGCATTAACTAGACTGTAACCAGCACGCTGCATTAACCAGACTGCATTGACTAGTCTGTAACCAGCACGCTGCATTAACCAGACTGCATTGACTAGTCTGTAACCAGCACACTGCATTAACCAGACTGCATTAACTAGTCTGTAACCAGCACACTGCATTAACCAGATTGCATTAACTAGACTGTAACCAGCACGCTGCATTAACCAGACTGCATTGACTAGTCTGTAACCAGCACACTGCATTAACCAGATTGCATTAACTAGACTGTAACCAGCACGCTGCATTAACCAGACTGCATTAACTAGTCTGTAACCAGCACACTGCATTAACCAGACTGCATTAACTAGTCTGTAACCAGCACACTGCATTAACCAGACTGCATTAACTAGTCTGTAACCAGCACACTGCATTAACCAGATTGCATTAACTAGACTGTAACCAGCACGCTGCATTAACCAGACTGCATTGACTAGTCTGTAACCAGCACACTGCATTAACCAGACTGCATTAACTAGTCTGTAACCAGCATGCTGCATTAACCAGACTGCATTAACTAGTCTGTAACCAGCACACTGCATTAACCAGTCTTTAACCAGCACACTGCATTAACCAGACTGCATTAACCAGTCTGTAACCAGCGCACTGCATTATCCAGACTGCATTAACCAGACAGTAACCACTACGCTGCATTAACCAGACTGCATTAACTAGTCTGTAACCAGCCTGCTGCATTAACCAAATTGCATTAACTAGTCTGTAACCAGCACACTGCATTAACCACACTGCATTAACCAGACTGTAACTACCACACTGCATTAATTAGACTGCATTAACTAATCTGTAACCAGCACACTGCATTAACCAGTCTTTAACCAGCACACTGCATTAACCAGACTGCATTAAACAGTCTGTAACCAGCACACTGCATTAACCAGACTGCACTAACCAGACGGTAACCACCACACTACATTAACTAGACTGCATTAACTAGCCTGTAAACACCACACTGCATTAACCAGACTGCATAAACCAGTCTGTAACCACCACACTGCATAAACCAGACTACAATAATCAGACTACATAACTTAGTCTCCATTAACCAGACTGCAATCACCAGACTTGAACCTCGAGACTATTCCAACGCACTCCTGGCTGGCCTCCCATAGTCTACCCTATGTAAACGAGAGGTCATCCAAACCTCTGCTGCCCCGTGTCCTAACTCGCACCAAGTCCCGCTCACCCATCACCCCCTGTGCTCGCTGAGCTACATTGGTTAAGCAACGCCTCGATTTCAAAATTCTCATTCTTGTTTTCAAATCCCTCCATGGCCTCGCCCCTCCCTATCTCTGTAATCTCCTCCAGCCCCACAACCCCCCCGAGATCTCTGCATTCCTCCAATTCTGCCCTCTTGAACATCCCTGATTATAATATCTCCACCATCGGTGGCCGTGCCTTCTGTTGCCTGGGCCCCAAGCTCTGGAACTCCCTCCCTAAACCTCTTCACCTCTCTACCTCTCTTTCCTCCTTTAAGACGCTCCTTAAAACCTACCTCTTTACCAAGCTTGGTTACTTGCCCTAATTTCTCCTTATGTGGCTTGGTGTCAAACTGTTTGTCTTATAATACTCCTGTGAAGCGCCTTGTGTTAAATTTTATTACATTAAAGGCGCTATATAAATATAAATTGTTGTTGTTGACTGTATTAACCAGTCTCCAATCATCAGACTGCATTATCCAGTCTCAATGTGGAAAATTGCCCAGGTCCCAGGTATATCCTGTCCACGAAAAGCAGGACAAATCCAATTCAGCTAATTACCGCTCTATTAACAACAACAACTTTATTTACATAGCGCCATTAACATAGTAAAACGTCCCAAGGCGCTTCACAGGAGCGATTATCAAACAAAATGTCGCACCGAGCCACATAAGGGAAAATTAGTGCATTGACCAAAAGCTTGGTCACAGAGGTTGGTTTTAAGGAGCGTCTTAAAGGAGGAGAGAGAGGTAGAGAGGCGGAGAGGTTTAGGGAGGGAGTTCCAGAGCTTGGGGCCCAGGCAACAGAAGGCACGGCCACCGATGGTGGAGCGATTATAATCAGGGATGCTCAAGAGGGCAGAATTAGAGGAGCGCAGAGGTCTCAGGGGGCTGTGGGACTGGAGGAGATTACAGAGATAGGGAGGAGCGAGGGCCATGGAGGGATTTGAAATCAAGGATGAGAATTTTAAAATCGAGGCGTTGCCGGACCGGGAGCACAGTGAGCACAGGGGTGATGGGTGAGCGAGACTAGATGTGAGTTAGGTTACATAAAAGCTAACGTAAAAGGGAATCCAAAAGTCTTCTCCAGGCTAGTAAAAGGTAAATAGTAAAAGGGCCGATTAGGGACCAAAAAGGAGACCTATGCATCATCATCATAGGCGGTCCCTCGAATGAGGATGACTTGCTTCCACATGCGTGCACAGCTGTTTCAATGAAGGACCTGATATTCCAGTCCTGAACTCAAGGGGTGGAAGATGCCTGTGGGTGGATCTTTTTAACGTGGGGTGACTGTTGCACACCAGCCACCACACGGGCTTGACAGAGCCAGGTCTTGGTCCAGTGGCAAGGGTTAACCAGGACGACTGGAGACCAGCTCTGCTGCACGGACCTAGTGCGCGCACATAACGCAGTGTGGGCTGGGCCCGTGCTGCCCCTGGGCCCTCGGCTCTTCTGGGCCCCGTACCCTCATCTGTCGGACCATGGCCACGATCTCTCGTCGCTCCTCCGCCACAAACATTCACCACATCTCCGCCACGGTCTCTTGCCGCTCCTTCACCACAAAAACAATCACGGCACCTTCTATGCATGGAAGCTATGGCTGAGGTACTAAATGAGTACTTTGTATCTGTCTTTACCAAGGAAGATGATGCTGCCATAGACATTGTAAAGGAGGAGGTAGTTGAGATACTGGATGGGATAAGAATTGATAAAGACGAGGTACTAGAAAGGCTGGGATGCATCCAAGGATGCTGAGAGAAATGAAGGAAGAAATCGCGGAGGTACTGGCCAAAATCTTTCAATCCTCCTTAGAAACAGGGGTGGGGGCAGAGGACTGGAGAATTGCAAATGATACACCCTTGTTCAAAAAATGGTGTAAGGATAAACCCAGCAACTACAGGCCGGTCAGTTTAACCTCGGGAGTGGGGAAGCTGTTAGAAACAATAATCAAGGACAAAATTAACAGTCGCTTGGACAAGTGTGGATTAATTAAGGAAAGCCAGCACGGATTTGTTAATAGTAAATCGTGTTTAACCAACTTGATGGAGTGTTTTGATGAGGTTACAGACAGGGTTGATGAGGGCAATGCAGTTGATGTGGTGTACATGGATTTCCAAAAGGCGTTTGATAAAGTGTCACATAATAGGTTTGCTGCAAAGTTGAAGCCCATGGAACAAAAGGGACAGTGACAGCGTGGATACAAAGTGACAGGAAACAGAGAGTAGTGGTGAACGGTTGTTTATCGGACTGGAGGAAGGTATACAGTGGTGTTCCCCAGGGTCGGTACTGGGACCACTGCTTTTCTTGGTATATATTAATGATTTGGACTCCGCTGTACAGGGCACAATTTCAAAATTTGCAGGTGATACAAAACCTGGAAGTATAGTGAACAGTGAGGAGGAGAGGGATAGACTTCAGGAGGACATAAACAGACTGGTGGAATGGGTGGACACGTGACACATGAAATTTAACGCAGAAAAGTGCAAAATGGTAACTTTTGGTAGGAAGAATGAGGCGAGACAATATAATCTAAAGGGTATAATTTTAAAAGGGGTGCATGAACAGAGAGACCTGGAGGTATATGAGCATAAATCGGTGAAGGTGGCAGGGCACGTTGAGAAAGCGGTTACAAAATCTTCCGGGATCCTGGGTTTCATAAATAGAGGCATAGAGTACAACAGTAAGGAAGTTATGATGAACCTGTATAAACCACAGGTTCAGCCTCAACTGGAGTATTGTGCCGAATTCTGCGCACGGCACTTTAGGAAGGATGTGACAGCCTTAGAGAGGGTGCAGGGGAGATTTCCGAGAATGGTTCCAGGGATGAGGGACTTCAGTGACGTGGATAGACTGGAGAAGCTGGGGTTGTTCTCCTTGGAGCAGAGAAGGTTGAGAGGAGATTTGATCGAGGTGTTCACAATCATGAGGGGTCTGGACAGAGTAGATCGAGAGAAACTGTTCCCATTGGTGGAAGGGTCGGGAACCAGAGGACACAGATTTAAGGCGATTGGCTGAAGAACCAAAGGCAACATGAGGAAAAACGTTTTTACGCAGCGAGTGGTTAGGATCTGGAATGCGTTGCCTGAGAGGGTGGTGGAGGCAGACTCAATCGTGGCTTTCAAAAGGGAGTTGGATAAGTATCTAAAAGAAAAGAATTAGCAGGACTACGGGGAAAGGGCGGGGGAGTGGGACTGGCTGAGGGGCTCTTGCAGAGAGCCGGCACGGGCTCGATGGGCCGAATGGCCTCCTTCTGTGCTGTAACCGCTCTGTGATTCTGTGACATAGGGCAGTAGAGATTTTGATGAAATGATGTTTATGGAGGGTGGAAGATGGGAGGCCGGCCAGGAGTGCGTTGGAATAGTCTAGTCTGGAGATAACAAGGGGGCGGGTGAGGGATTGAGCAGCAGATAGGCTTAAGAGGGTCGGAGACGGGCAATGTTGCGGATTTTGGAAGTGGGTGGTCTGGTGATGGAGCGGATATGTAGTCGGAAGCTCAGCTCGGGGTCAGACAGGACGCCAAGGGTGTGAACGGTCTGGTTCAGCCTTAGACAGAGGCCGGGGGAAGGATGGAGTCAGTGGCTGGGGAACGGAGTTTGTGACGGAGGGAGAAGACAATGGCTTCAGTCGTCCCGAGATTTAGCTTGAAGAAATTGTGGTTCATCCAGGATTGGATGTCAGACATTCTCAGAAAGACATTCTGCTGCAAATGTTGATTTAAAGAAGAATCTCAGACAAGTTTTCTAACAAGGGAATATACATTAAATGATAGGACACTGAGAAGTGTAGAGGAACAAAGGGACCTGGGAGTGCAGGTCCACAGATCCCTGAAGGTAGCAGGCCAGTGAGATAAGATGGTTAAGAAGGCATACAGAATACTTACCTTTATTAGCCGAGGCATAGAATACAAGAGCAGGGAGATTATGCTTGAACTGTATAAAACACTGATTAGGTCACAGTGTGTAGTTCTGGTCGCCATATTACAGGATAGATGTGATTGCACTAGAGAGGATACAGAGGAGATTTACGAGGATGTTGCCAGGACTGGAGAATTTTAGCTATGAGGAAAGATTGGATAGGCTGGGTCTGTTTTCTCTGGAACAGAGGAGGCTGAGGGGAGACCTGATTGAGGTGTATAAAATTATGAGGGGCCTGGATAGAGTGGATAGGAAGGATCTGTTTCCCTTAGCAGAGGGGTCAACAACCAGGGGGCATAGATTGAAAGTAATTGGTAAGAGGTTTAGAGGGGATTTGAGAACTTTTTACACCCAGAGGGTGGTGGGGGTCTGGAACTCACTGCCTGAAAGGGTGGTAGAGGCAGAAACACTCACCACATTTAAAAAGTACCTGGCTGTGCACTTGAAGTGCCGTAACCTACAGGGCTACGGACCAAGAGCTGGAAAGTGGGATTAGGCTGGATAGCTCTTTTGTCGGCCGGCGCAGACACGATGAGCCGAATGGCCTCCTTCTGTGCTGTAAATGTCTATGATTCTAATTTCGCTTTCAGCTTGGCTCAGTATTTGTGCCTCAAAACCAGAAGGTTGAGAGTTCAAGTATTGGCCGTTGTATTTTGAGCCCATAATTCAGGCTGACACTCCCAGTGTGATGCTGAGGGAGTGCTGCACTGTCGGAGGTGCCGGCTTGGGTGAGAGGTTAAACCGATTCCCCGTCTGCCCCTCAGGTGGATGCTAAAGCTCCCATGGACCCTGTTGGAAGACGAGCAGAGGAGAAGTCCTCGGTGTGCTGGGACCAACATGCCTCCCTTGACCAAAAAGAGATTAGGAAGTCGTTCATCTGACGTGCTTGTTCTGGGCCGTGACTGTGAGCAGTGTCCAGTGTGGTATTTATCTACGCGCCTGTGACTGCACTTCAGCATCGCTCGCGAAGCAATCGAGTAAACACGAGTTCGTGGTCTCGGCTATTGTTACGTAGGAATGTATTTGCTGATCTCCTTTACTGCAATTGTACAGGGCTTTGGTGAGACTGCACCTGAAGTATTGTGTACTTGGTCTCCTTACCTAAGGAAGGATATATTTGCCATAAAGTGCACGAAGGTTCACCAGACTGATTCCTGGCATGGGATGGGGAGGGGGGGGGGATTGTCCTATGAGGAGAGATTGAGCAGACTAGACCTATATTCTCCAGAGTTTAGAAGAATAGGTGATCTTGTTGAAACTATGAAATCCTTGAGGTACTGACAGGGTAGATGCAGGGAGGATGTTTCCCCCGGGCTGGGGAGTCGAGAACCAGGGGTCACAGTCTCAGGATAAGGGGTCGGCCATTTAGGACTGAGATGAGGAGAAACTTCTTCACTCAGAGGGAGGTGAATCTTTGGAATTCTCTCCCCAGAGGGCTGTGGAGGCTCAGTCGCTGAGTACATTCAAGACAGAGGTCGATAGATTTTTAGGTGCTAGGGGAAATCAAGGGATACAGGGATAGTGCAGGAAAGTGACATTGAACTGGATCAGCATGATCTTATTGATTGGCAGAGCAGGCTTGAGGGGCGCCTTGTTTGAGAGCGTGCAGTATGTACAGTTATAGGAACAGGAGGTAGCCATTCAGCCCCTCGAACCTGTTCCGCCCTTCAATTAGTTCCTGGCTTATCTGGATCTTAACTCCAGCTATCCGCCTTGGTTCCGTAACCCTAAATACCCTTTGCCCAACAAAAATCTATCGATTTCCGTCTTTAAAGCTCCAATTGACCTCCAGCATCCACAGCTTTTGGGGGAAGAGAGTTCCAGGTTTTCTCATTTCTGGAGCTGTAAGTTTAAGGTTCTGCCCCTTGCTCAGGATTCCTTCACCAGAGGAAATAGTTCCTGTAACTGCCCTTTCAACATCTTAAACACCTCAACCAGATCATCCCTTAATCTTCTAAGCCCGAGGGAACACAAGCCCAGTCTGTGCAAGCCGTCCTCGTCATTGAACCCTTTTAGCTCCGAGGCTGATATATCCTCCCCGCGGGCCAGGGCCGTGCTGAACGTTGCTCTCTAAATGGGGTCTGACCAGAGCGTTATATAAACTGTAACATCACTTCATCCCCTTTGTACTCCTGCCCCCTCGGGACCACGGCCACCATTCCATTCGCCTGTGTAAGTATTTAGTGATCCTGGGGGAAATGGGTGAACTGGATCACATGGAGTTCCCACTCAGTCTGGAGGGACAATCATGGGAATAACATTTCCCCCCTTCCCCGAAGGCACTGCTCCCACTGGGGAATGTTCCAGAAGCACGGCGAGCCTCCACTATCTCACCCAACTGTCTCTGGTTTTCCCGTGTGAATCTAGATAGAGCACACCAGCAGCTATTCAACCGTGAGAGGCTTCATAGTCCAGCCCTATTCTGTGCTCACCGATCCGCGGTGCAGCCGGGGCAATCTGGGTTGTGATCAGGAGCCGGGGTCAGTTTGTGCCAGCATGCTCCCCGAGATCAGCGGGCACAGCACAGGCTAGGGGTCATTTCCAGAGCCCAACCCGCTCAGTTAAGGTGTTAGCCGTGGCTCAGTGGGCAGCACTCTCGCCTCGAAGTCAGAAGGTCGTGGGTTCAAGTCCCACTCCAGGGACTTGAGCACAAAATCTAGGCTGACAGTGCCGAGGGAGCGCCGCACTGTCGGAGGGGCAGTACTGAGGGAGTGCTGCACTGTCGGAGGGGCAGTACTGAGGGAGTGCTGCACTGTCGGAGGGGAAGTACTGAGGGAGTGCTACAGTGTCGGAGGGGCCTTCTTTCAGATGAGACGTTAAACTGTGGCCGCCTGCCCTCTCAGGCGGGTGTAAAGGTTCTCATGGCACTATTTCGAAGACCAGGATAGTTTTCCTGCATTCCCGATTGGATTTATTAATGACTATCTCTATTGATGGCCCTCAGTTCTGGTCTCCCCCAGAAGTGGAATCATCCTCTCTGTATCTACCCTATCGAACCCTTCGATAGTTTTAAAGACCTCTATCAGGTCGCCCCTCAGCCTTCACTTTTCCAGAGAACAGAGCCCCCCCGCCAGTTCAGTCTTTCCTGATAGTTTTCACCTCTCGGTTAATTCTTGTAATTTTGACATCCGTCCCTCCGCTAACCCCGCTGGGTGACGGAGGGCATTACACCGTGAGCTGATGACTGGGTGTCAGCAGTGGCCATTGATGGGTGATTGAAGGCACCACCATTCTCACCATCTCCCACACACACACACAATGAAACTTTCCACAAATTTTATTTCAATTGCATAATTTCAAGCCATCCAAAGATTACATTTTCCCCGAGCGTTAAGGTCACAGTTTGTCGACACAAGCAGGAAGCTGTTTGCACGCCTGATCAGCGGGAGTGTGACAATCACACACACAGACGCTCACGCTTGTTGCAAGGGCGTGGCTCTCTGCTCACAGATTGCGTCCATTCGAAAAATCTCAATGTTTTGTAAACCAGCTCCCCGAGAAACAGGAAACATTTGTAGCTCATGAGGCCAGTGTTTGGAGTGAATGATCAGACAAGCAGTTAACTGGCTCTGAAGGAAGTGCTAATACCCCTCCCACCCTCATGTGCAACCGTCACCCAGTAATGTGCTACGCAATAACCCCCCCCCACCCCTGGATCTAACTTAGTAGCTCCCCCCCTCCCCCATAACTGAACAATCTACATCCCCTCAAGTGCTCCTGAACCCATTTAATTAGCCCCTCCGCCTCCCAAGGTTTTCTAGTCCCTAGGAGACCCCGCCTCCCTCTCTCCCCCACCCTCCTGCCCCCCTCCCTCTCTCCCCCACCCTCCTGCCCCCCTCTCCCTCAGGCGATACTTGCCTGTTGGTGTTTCCCACCGTAGACAGCGACCGTTTGGCGGTCAAGCAGCTGATGTTTGCAATGATTGGACAGAATGAAAGCAGAACGTCGACTCCCAGCACTCCAATGGATCGTTTTGTTTTAAAAACATGCTCGGCTCACAAATCCACATCCCGCCCCCCCGACCAAACTCAGGCAAGCCACATCGTCTAGAGAACGTTTCAGCCTCAAGGTAAACATGCATCGATTTCCAATCATCGGACATCAACACACCGGGAGCCAAACACAACACATCAGGGCACAAAAAAACTCCAAAATTCTTAACAGTAACAAGAGTGAAACACGGCAAATTTGGTGGTGGGAGGGGGGGAGGGGGAGGGTTCTCAAAATGCAAAGAGCTCCAGTATTATTTTTGTTTTGTTTTACTGAGCAATTGCTCCCATGGCATTGTCCAAAGGAAGCCGGGCGATAGTGTTTTACAGTGCTGTGGTGGAGCCCGCTTTAAGGTCGACCAGTCAGGAAACATGGGCGGTGGTCACCGAGAGTTCAATTGCATGTGGGCAGTACACTTGCACTTTTTAGGCTCCAAATCAGGAAATAAAATACAGCCCGAAGTGACTGGCTTTCTTTCTTCCTCCACCCTCCCCTCCTTCCCCTGTACTTTTCACACTCTGTCACATCGGAAGTATTTTACATCTGTAATAGATTCACTCTCTACTCTTAAAGTGATAATGTTACCGGATTGGCCAGCCCCGAGATACGGAGTTACCCACTCTGAGGCCTGGAGTGAGCGGCGTCCCAGTATTTTCAAATAAATTACAAAGATTAACATTTGTTGTTCCGATATTGGCTAAAGCTCATCGGAGAATACCTCGCAATTGGGGATGATTTGAATGCAATAAGCGCTCTCTATAAAAGAGTCAGTGTCGGGGGGAGGTGCATGGGGCCACGTAATCATTGGGCGGGGGGTTTGTGGGGCAGGATAGTGAGGTCACGGCTCAATGGGCCTCCCTCCCACTCCCCTCTCGGCCGTGTGGCGACTCACGCACTTCCCCAGGAACCCGCACGGTCACGTTACTGGGCAGTTTGGATTGAGAGAGAGACAGAAGCGATAATCCGATGATCTGACTGGCTTTGGATTTGAAGCATCCGTTGGGTTAGGCGGCTGGAGGCTGACCATGTGGCCCGACTCTGCCCCGAGGCATCTGAACGAGGGTCTTCTGTAACAGGATGAGGGGGATAGAGGGGGGAGCAGGGCATGGGAACGGGGGGGCGGGAGAACAGGGCAGCTGAAGGTCAGATCAGTACTTCACATTGGGGCCTTCCTCAGCATCACCCTGTGGAATAGCCGGCTGGTGCCAAGAGGTTTCTTTATAGGCAAACCAGCTGTTGCCCACCCACAGGATGAAGTTCATGAAGCCAAATATCTGCAGAGAGAGACAGAGAAAAAGAGAATTAACAGCCCATTTTCAGAAATCATGATCAGTGAAATACGTCTGCAAACATAAGAACATAAGAAATAGGAGCAGGAGTAGGCCACCTGACCCCTCGAGCCTGCTCCGCCATTCAATAAGATCATGGCTGATCTGATCATGGACTCAGCTCCACTTCCCTGCCCGCTCCCCATAACCCTTTACTCCCTTATCGCTCAAAAATCTACCTATCTCCACCTTAAATAGATTCAATGACCCAGCCTCCACAGCTCTCTGGGGCAGAGAATTCCACAGATTTACAACCCTCAGATAATAAATTTCTCCTCATCTCAGTTTTAAATGGATGGCCCATTATTCTGAGATTATGTCCCCTAGTTCTAGTCTCTCACATCAGTGGAAATATCCTCTCTGCATCCACCTAGTCGAGCCCTCTCATTATCTTATATGTTTCGATAAGATCACCTCTCATTCTTCTGAACTCCAATGTGTAGAGGCCCAACCTACTCAACCTATCCTCATAAATCAACCCCCTCACGTCCAGAATCAACCTAGTGAACCTTCTCTGAACAGCCTCCTTAAGTATATCCCTCCTTAAATACGGAGACCAAAACTGTACGCAGTACTCCAGGTGTGGCCTCACCAATACCCTGTACAGTTGTAGTAGGACTTCTCTGCTTTTATACTCTATCCCCCTTACAATAAAGGCCAACATTCCATTTGCCTTCCTGATTACTTGCTGTACCTGCAGACTAACTTTTTGTGTTTCATGAACAAGGACCTCCAGGTCCCTCTGTATTGCAGCACTTTGCAATTTTTCTCTATTTAAATTATAATTTCCTTTTCTATTTTTTCTGCCAAAGTGGATAACCTCACATTTTGCCACATTATACTCTATCTGCCAAATTTTTGCCCACTCACTGAGCCTGTCTATTTGTTGTGTCCTCCTCACAATTTGATTTCCCAACCATCTTTGTATCATCAGCAAATTTGGCTACATTACACTCGGTCCCTTCATCCAAGTAAATAGTTGAGGCCCCAGCACCGATCCCTGCGGCACCCGACTAGTTACTGTTTGCCAACTGGAAAATGACCCATTTATCCCAACTCTCTGTTTGAACAAATACTTTGGTTCTGTCTTCACGAAGGAAGACACAAATAACCTTCCGGAAATACTAGGGGACCGAAGGTCTAGTGAGAAGGAAGAACTGAAGGATATCCTTATTAGGCGAGAAATTGTGTTAGGGAAATTGATGGGATTGAAGGCCGATAAATCCCCGGGGCCTGATAGTCTGCATCCCAGAGTACTTGAGGAAATGGCCCTCGAAATAGTGGATGCATTGGTGATCATTTTCTAACAGTATCGACTCTGGATTAGTTCCTATGGACTGGAGGGTAGCTAATGTAACACCACTTTTTAAAAAGGGAGGGAGAGAGAAAACGGGTAATTATAGACCGGTTAGCCTGACATCAGTGGTGGGAAAATGTTGGAATCAATTATTAAAAATGAAATAGCAGCGCATTTGGAAAGCAGTGACAGGATCAGTCCAAGTCAGCATGGATTTATGAAAGGGAAATCATGCTTGACAAATCTTCTGGAATTTTTTGAGAATGTAACTAGTAGAGTGGACAAGGGAGAACCAGTGGATGTGGTATATTTGGACTTTCAAAAGGCTTTTGACAAGGTCCCACACAAGAGATTGGTGTGCAAAATCAAAACACATGGTATTGGGGGTAATGTACTGGCACGGAGAGAGAACTGGTTGGCAGACAGGAAGCAGAGAGTCGAGATAAACGGGTCCTTTTTAGAATGGCAGGCAGTGACTAGTGGAGTGCCGCAGGGCTCAGTGCTGGGACCCCAGCTCTTTACAATATACATCAATGATTTGGATGAAGGAATTGAGTGTAATATCTCCAAGTTTGCAGATGACACTAAACTGGGTGGCGGTGTGAGCTGTGAGGGGGACGCTAAGAGGCTGCAGGGTGACTTGGACAGGTTAGGTGAGTGGGAAAATGCATGGCAGATGCAATATAATGTGGATAAATGTGAGGTTCATCAGTCATTGAAAGTTGGCATGCAGGTACAGTAGGTGGTGAAGAAGGCAAATGGTATGTTGGCCTTCATAGCTAGGGGATTTGAGTATAGGAGCAGAGAGGTCTTACTGCAGTTGTACAAGTCCTTGATAAGGCCTCACCTGGAATAGTATGTTCAGTTTTGGTCTCTTAATCTGAGGAAGGACGTTCTTGCTATTGAGGGAGTGCAGCGAAGGTTCACCAGACTGATTCCCGGGATGGCTGGACTGACATATAAGGAGAGACTGGATCAACTGGGCCTTTATACATTGGAGTTTAGAAGGATGAGAGGGGATCTCATAGAAACATACAAAATTCTGACGGGACGTGACAGGTTAGATGCGGGAAGAATGTTCCCGATGTTGGGAAGTCCAGAATCAGGGGACATAGTCTTAGGATAAGGAGTAGGGCATTTAGGACTGAGATGAGGAGAAACTTCTTCACTCAGAGAGTTGTTAACCTGTGGAATTCCCTGCCGCAGAGAGTTGTTGATGCCAGTTCATTGGATATATTCAAGAGGGAGTTAGATATGGCCCTTACGGCTAAGGGGATCAAGGGGTATGGAGAGAAAGCAGGAAAGGGGTACTGAGGGAATGATCATCCATGAAATTATTGAATGGTGGTGCAGGCTCGAAGGGCTGAATGGCCTACTCCTGCACCTATCTTCTATGTTTCATCTTCTATGTTTTCTGTTAGTTAGCCAATCCTCTATCCATGCTAATATATTACCCCCAACCCAGTCAACTTTTATCTTGTACAATAACCTTTTATGTGGCACCTTGTCAAATGCCTTCTGGAAATCCAAATACACCACATGCACTGGTTCCCCCTTATTTCACTGTTTATTTTGACTACTGTGTAATTATTTCATTTGTAAGTAAATTTAACTCATCAGTTTTAGCCTGAACATCATGGTTTGATTGTGCGATATGAAGATAGATGGCAGAATGTTGGACGAGATGTTAAACCGAGGCCCCGTCTGCTCTCTCAGGTGGACATAAAAGATCCCATGGCGCTATTTCGAAGAAGAGCAGGGGAGTTAGCCCGGTGTCCTGGGGCCAATATTTATCCCTCAATCAACATAACAAAAACAGATTATCCGGTCATTATCACATTGCTGTTTGTGGGAGCTTGCTGTGCGCAAATTGACTGCCGTGTTTCCTACATTACAACAGTGACTACGCTCCAAAAGTACTTCATTGCCTGTATAACGCTTTGAGACGTCCTGAGGTGATGAAAGGCGCTATATAAATGCGAGCAGCAAGGCAGCAGCTGTCCGGCCCAGAACCCTCGGAGCCCCGGCACCCTGTGCACGCCCGACACTTACCACGGATGCGTTAAGGCGTCCCATGGGGGGCAGAGCACCTGCTGTGCAGACCACGGCCTGTCGCTGGCACGCACTGACACCACCGATCAGAACGTTCGGTTTCGTCGCGTTCTTAACGTCGGTTAGACCTTGTGCCCAGGCCGAGGAGCAGACCAGCCAGAGGAAAGCGAAAAGTGCAGTCATGACCAGGTCCTAGGAGAGAGACAGAGGGAGAGAGAGAGATATTTTAGTTACAAAGAGCAAACAGTGTCAAAATCACCACTTCTAACTGGGAGATTAACAGCAGATCCAACAAGAAAAGATTATTACTATTCACCAACTTTACCCTCTACGTTTGATTCGTAGACGCTCCACTTGACTTCAGTCAAGCATAAAAACTTCCCGTGAAAAGGGTGCGGAGATTTACCACAATGGTCCGGGGGATGAGGGACTTCAGTTATATGGAGAGACTGGAGAAGCTGGGGTTGTTCTCCTGTCAGCTGTGGCTCAGTGGGCAGCACACTCGCCTCTGAGTCAGAAGGTTGTGGGTTCAAGTCCCTCTCCAGAGACTTGAGCACAAAGATCCAGGCTGACACTCCCAGTGCAGTACTGAGGGAGTGCTGCACTGTCGGAGGTGCCGTCTTTCGGATGAGACGTTAAACTGAGGCCCCGTCTGCTCTCTCAGGTGGATGTAAAAGATCCCACGGCACTATTTCAAAGAAGAGCAGGGGAGTTCTCCACGGTGTCCTGACCAATATTTATTCCTTAATCAATATAACAAAAAACAGATTATCTGCTCATCACATTGCTGTTTGTGGGAGCTTGCTGTGCGCAAATTGGCTGCAGTGTTTCCTACATTACAACAGTGGCTGCACTTCAAAAGTACTCCATTGGTTGTAAAGCGCTGAAAGACGTCTGGTGGTCGTGAAAGGCGCTATATAAATGCAAGTCTTTCTTTCTTTTCCTTAGAGCAGAGAAAGGGAGATTTAATAGAGGTGTTCAAAATCATGAGGGGTTTCGATAGAGTAATCAGGAGACACTGTTTCCAGGGGCAGGAGGGTCGGTAACCAAAGGGACACAGATTGTCGATCATCGGCAAAAGAACCCGAGGGGGAGATGAGGAGAAACATAGAAACATAGAAAATAGGTGCAGGAGTAGGCCATTCAGCCCTTCGAGCCTGCACCGCCATTCAATATGATCATGGTTGATCATTCCTTCAGTACCCCTTTCCTGCTTTCTCTCCATACCCCTTGATCCTTTAGCCATAAGGGCCATATCTAACTCCCTCTTGAATATATCCAATGAACTGGCATCAACAACTCTCTGCGGCAGGGAATTCCACAGGTTAACAACTCTCTGCGTGAAGAAGTTTCTCCTCATCTCAGTCCTAAATGGCCTACCCCTTATCCTAAGACTACGTCCCCTGGTTCTGGACTTCTCAACATCGGGAACATTCTTCTTGCATCTAACCTGTCCAGTCCCGTCAGAATCTTATATATTTCTATGAGATCCCCTCTCATCCTTCTAAACTCCAGTGAATAAAGGCCCAGTCGATCCAGTCTCTCCTCATATGTCAGTCCTGCCATCCCGGGAATCAGTCTGGTGAACCTTCGCTGCACTCCCTCAATAGCAAGAACATCCTTCCTCAGACTAGGAGACCAAAACTGAACACAATATTCCAGGTGAGGCCACACCAAGGCCCTGTACAACTGCAGTAAGACCTCCCTGCTCCTATACTCAAATCCCCTAGCTATGAAGGCCAACATACCATTTGCCTTCTTCACCGCCTGCTGTACCTGCATGCCCACTTTCAGTGACTGATGAACCATGACACCCAGGTCTCGTTGCACCTCCCCTTTTCCTAATCTGCCGCCATTCAGATAATATTCTGCCTTCGTGTTTTTGCCCCCAAAATGGATAACCTCACATTTATCCACATTATACTGCATTCTGCCATGCATTTTCCCACTCACCTAACCTGTCCAAGTCACCCTGCAGCCTCTTAGCGTCCTCCTCACAGCTCACACCGCCACCCAGCTTAGTGTCATCTGCAAACTTGGAGATACTACACTCAATTCCTTCATCTAAATCATTAATGTAAAGAGCTGGGGGTCCCAGCACTGAGCCCTGAGGCACCCCACTAGTCACTGCCTGCCATTCTGAAAAGGACCCATTTATCCTGACTCTCTGCTTCCTGTCTGACAACCAGTTCTCTATCCTCGTCAGTACATTACCCCTAATACCATGTGCTTTGATTTTGCACACCAATCTCTTGTGCGGGATCTTGTCAAAAGCCTTTTGAAAATCCAAATACACCACATCCACTGGTTCTCCCTTGTCCACTCTACTCGTTACATCCTCAAAAAATTCCAGATTTGTCAAGCATAATTTCCCTTTCATAAATCCATGCTGACTTGGACCCATCCTGTCACTGCTTTCCAAATGCGCTGCTATCTCATCCTTAATGATTGATTCCAACATTTTCCCTACTACTGATGTCTATAATTACCTGTTTTCTCTCTCCCTCCTTTTTTAAAAAGTGGTGTTACATTAGCTACCCTCCAGTCCATAGGAACTGATCCAGAGTCGATAGACTGTTGGAAAATGATTACCAATGCATCCACTATTTCTAGGGCCACTTCCTTAAGTACTCTGGGATGCAGACTATCAGGTCCCGGAGATTTATCGGCCTTCAATCCCATCAATTTCCCTCACACAATTGCCAGCCTAATAAGGATTTCCTTCAGTTCCTCCTTCTCACTAGACCCACTGTCCCCTAGTACATTCGGAAGGTTATTTGTATCTTCCTTCGTGAAGACAGAACCGATGTATTTGTTCAATTGGTCTGACGTTTCTTTGTTTTTTAATGCAGGAAGTTGTTGTGATCGGGAAAGTGCTGCCAGGGGCAGATTCAATAGTAACTTTCAAAAAGGAATTGGATAAATAACTGAAGGGGAAAATTTCTCAACATTTACTCTCCCCTATTGTTACGTCCAAAATGATTTTTAAAAATTCATTCCTAGGATGTGGGCGTCGCTGGCAAGGCCGGCATTTATTGCCCATCCCTAATTGCCCCTTGAGAAGGTGGTGGTGAGCCGCCTTCTTGAACCGCTGCAGTCCGTGTGGTGAAGGTGCTCCCACAGTGCTGTTCGGGAGGGATTTCCAGGATTGTGACCCAGCGACGATGAAGGAACGGCCGATATATTTCCCAGTCAGGATGGTGTGTGACTGGGAGGGGAACGTGGAGGTGATCGGGTTGGAGGTGGAGATGTACCGTTATTAAAAAGGGAGAACGGGATAGACTGGCTAATTACAGGCCAGTCAGCCTAACCTCGGTAGTGGACAAATTGTTGGAAAAAATTCTGAAAGACCGTATTAATCATCATTTAGAAAGTCATGGATTAATTAAGGACAATCAGCATGCATGTGTTCAGGGGAGGTCATGTTTGACTAACTTGATTGAATTTTTTGAGGAGGCAACCAGAAGGATTGGTGAGGGCAGTGCGTTTGATGTAATCTACATGGATTTTAGCAAGACTTTTGACAAGGTCCCACATGGCAGACTGGTCAGGAAGGTTAAAGCCCATGAAATCCAAGGCAAAGTGGCAAGTTGGATCCAAAATGGCTCAGAGGCAGGAAGCAAAGGGTAATGGCTGATGGGTGTTTTTGTGACTGGAAGGTTGTTTCCAGTGGGGTTCCGCAGGGCTCAGTACTTAGGTCCCTTGCCTTTTGTAGTATATATCAATCATTTAAACTTGAATGTAGGGGGTATGATTAAGAAGTTTGCAGATGAAACTAAAATTGGCTGTGTGATAATGTAGACTGCAGAAAGATAACAATGAACTGGTCAGGTGGGCAGAACAGTAGCAAATGGAATTCAATCCGGAGAAGTGTGAGGTAATGCATTTGGGGAGGGCTAACAAGGAAAGGGAATACACATTAAATGGTAGGATACTGAGAAGTGTCGTGGAACAAAGGGACCTGGGAGTGCAGGTCCACAGATCCCTGAAGGTAGCAGGCCAGGTAGATAAGGTGGTTCAGAAGGCATACGGAATACTTGCCATTATTAACCGAGGCATAGAATACACGAGCAGGGAGGTTATGCTTGAACTGTATAAAACATTGGTTAGGCCACAGCTGGAGTACTGCGTGCAGTTCTGGTCACCACATTACAGGAAAGATGTGATTGCACTGGAGAGGGTACAGAGGAGGTTTACGAGGATGTTGCCTGGGCTGGAGAATTTTAGCCATGAGGAAAGATTGGATAGACTGGGTTTGTTTTCTTTGGAACAGAGGAGGCTGAGGAGAGACCTCATTGAGGTGTATAAAATTATGAGGGGCCTGGATAGATGGGTAGGAAGGAACTGTTTCCCTTAGCAGAGGGATCAACAATCAGGAGGCACAGATTGAAAGTAATTGGTAGAAGGATCAGAGGGGATTTGAGGAAAATATTTTTCACCCAGAGGGTGGTGGGGGTCTGGAACTCACTGCCTGAAAGGGTGATAGAGGCAGAAACCCTCACCACATTTAAAAAGTACCTGGATGTGCACTTGAAGTGCCGTAACCTGCAGGGCGACGGACCGAGAGCTGGAAAGTGGGATTAGGCTGGATAGCTCTTTGTCAGCCGGCGCAGACACGATGGGCCGAATGGCCTCCTTCTGTGCTGTAAATTTCTATGATTCTTAACAAGTTCTTTTTCCGTAAACTTTCCCTTGTCAATAGTTTCACTCGTTACTACATTTGCTATTCCACCAAGTGAAGATTCTAATTCTAGGTCCGCACCAATCTCCCACCGTAAAACGGAGGAGGATGGATACTCAGATGTTTCCCGCTGTGGAACTTGTTATTAACTGATGAAAATTCTCAAATATATACATCAGTGTGCACTAGAACGTGGGAATGGTAGCACAGTGGTTATGTCACTGGAACAGTAACCCAGAGGCCTGGACTAATGATCCGGAGACATGAGTTCAAATCCCACCACGGCAGCTGGGGAATTTAAATTCAGTTCATTAAATAAATCTACAATAAATCGCTAGTGTCAGTCATGGTGACCATGAAACTACCGAATTGTCGTAAAAACCCGTCTGGTTCACTAATGTCCTTTAGGGAAGGAAATCTGCCGGTCTGGCCTATAGGTGACTCCAGACCCACAGCAATGTCGTTGACTCTGAAATGGCGGCTCACCACCACCTTCTCGAGGGCAGTTAGGGATGGGCAATAAATGCCGGCCTTGCTGGTGATGCCCACATCCCACGAACAAATTTTTTAAAATTAGTTTTATTGAATTGACTAAACTAACCATTGTCTTAATTCAACAGTTACATCCAAATTGACTTGTGCTTCCTTACTTAATGGACAGAAGCTAAAGGTTATTACTATAACAATACAAAGAGAAATTACTGGCAGTGTATCATAGACCCAGAAATTTACAGCACGGAAGGAGGCCATTCGGCCCATCGTGCCGATAGCACAAGAGCTATCCCAGCCTAATCCCACTTTCCAGCTCTCGGTCCGTCGCCCTGTAGGTTACGGCACTTCAAGTGCACATCCAAGTACTTTTAACGTATAATATTGTACTAGCAGACTTGGGGAAAGTCTGATTAACCATTTCCTTACACCAGGCCACGTGGTTCAGGCACTTACAGCAATCGGCAGGTATTTGTTCTGCTGGTAAAGGCTTTGGTAACCCACATACAGCACCAGTGCCGCTGTACAGTAGAGGAAAGTAAACACGCCGATCGTGACAAAGAACTCTGCCGATGAGGAGAAGTCCCCGCTGAGATACAGGGTGTTGTCAGCGGTAACATTCTCGCAGGTGATTGCTTGGTAAGAAATCAGATTTAACCTGCAACACAAGACCAGAGAGGGGGTTAGAAATGGTCACAAGGATGGTATCAGGGCAGAGTGGCTCCACAGATCAGGGAAGTCTGGACAGGTTTGCGCCTTGCTGCAGCAAAGAGGATGCGGGTTGAGCTGACAGGTCTCGCCAGGACAGATGTGGAGTCTCCACATGTGGGCGTGTCCACAACTAGGGGCCATCGATATAAGATAGTCACCAATAAATCCAATGGGGAATTCAGGAGAAACTTCTTTACCCAGAGAGTGGTGAGAATGTGGAACTCGTTGAACAATAAGGGAGTCAAGGGTTATGGGGAGCGGGCAGGGAAGTGGAACTGAGTCCATGATCAGATCAGCCACGATCTTATTGAATGGCGGAGCAGGCTCGAGGGGCCAAATGGCCGACTCCTGCTCCTATTTCTTATGTTCTTAGATTACAACAGGGAGGGGTTGAGGCGAATAGTATCGATGTATTTAAGGGGAAGCTGGATAAACACACGAGGGAGAAAGGGATAGAAGGATATGGTGATGGGGTGAGATGGAGAGGGGTGAGATGGAGAGGGGTGGGAGGGGGCTGGTGTGGAGCATAAACCCCGGCACGGAGCGGTGGGCCCAATGGCCTGTTCCTGTGCCGTACATTCTCTGTAATTCGATGTAAAAGACACCAGATTTGAGAAAATCGGAGACCAATCAACTTTCGATTTGCTTCTTTCAGGAGGGAAAGGCTGGTGTGAAGATTGTAGGACCAGTGGGTGCCGTGGCTTTTGGGAAGGGGCAGATTTTCAACCCAAGGGCCAAGAAGAGCGACCCTGCTTGACAATGTTTCCCCCTTCTTGCAGGGAGACCCCGCCACAGGGGGAGACCCCCCAGGCCCCAGCATGGCACCACCACAGTGACTCGACCGAGAGGAGGAACCCAGTGACATTCAGGGACATGGGCACGAAACATGGTCACGGCTTGCATGCTCTCACCCACTGTCCCATCACATCCAATTTACTGATAGATCTTTAACATTGATGGAAGGTCACATGACAATATAACCTTTGACCCCCCACAGTACGTGGCTCCAAATGCAGAACACAAAATATTGGTGTCCTGTCTTTAGGAAATTAAATGTCGATTCTGGAGTAGGCTCAGATCTAAACCCTTGTTTTTTTTTATAATTAATTCATTCTCAGGACGTGGGTGTCGCTGGCAAGGCCGGCATTTATTGCCCATCCCTAATTGCCCCTTGAGAAGGTGGTGGTGAGCCGCCTTCTTGAACCGCTGCAGTCCGTGTGGTGAAGGTGCTCCCACAGTGCTGTTAGGGAGGGAGTTCCAGGATTTTGACCCAGTGACGATGAAGGAACGGCCGATATATTTCCAAGTCGGGATGGTGTGTGACTGGGAGGGGAACGTGGAGGTGGTGGTGTTCCCATGTGCCTGCTGCCCTTGTCCTTCTAGATGATGGAGGTAATTACAAACAAATCCGCTAATCCCTGTAAAATCCAACACTTCACCTATTCCAAACTGTATTGGGTATCACTCTCGCCTCTGAGTTAGAAGGTTGTGGGTTCAAGTCCCAGTCCAGGAAGATGAGCGCAGTGCCGAGGGAGCGCCGCACTGTCGGAGGGGCAGTGCCGAGGGAGCGCCGCACTGTCGGAGGGGCAGTGCCGAGGGAGCGCCGCACTGTCGGAGGGGCAGTACTGAGGGAGCGCCGCACTGTCGGAGGGGCAGTGCCGAGGGAGCGCCGCACTGTCGGAGGGGCAGTGCCGAGGGAGCGCCGCACTGTCGGAGGGGCAGTGCCGAGGGAGCGCCGCACTGTCGGAGGGGCGGTACTGAGGGAGCGCCGCACTGTCGGAGGGGCAGTGCCGAGGGAGCGCCGCACTGTCGGAGGGGCAGTGCCGAGGGAGCGCACTGGAGATCCTGACTTTCAAAAAAGGCAATGAACCAATGAATCTGAGTGTTTCATTGGTAAACTGACCTCTCGTGCAGCCCTGCATCCTTCGCCCCACCACTGGCGGCTGTGCCTTGAGCCGGCTAAGCTCGAAGCTCTGGAACTCCCTCCGGAACGTTGGGGCGGTGAGGAACTGTACGCAGAGGTTTTGGAGGAGACTTCTGACAGTGCGGAGAGAGTGAGCGACAGGGCGAGGGGAGTTAGGTGGAGAGTATCACGAGTGTGCGTGGAGCCACGGTGACTGGAGGTTCTCCCATCGATGGTAGTGTGAGTGGGGGCGGGGGGTTTGAGCAGCGACGCGGGGCCGGGGAAGGTTCTGTGTTGCTCCCCTCCCTAATCCTGCCCCCGCCCCGCCAGGGTGGGATTACGGATGAGAGCTACACAGCGGCAAAGCCCGGCGAGCCCCACCTGAACGGATAACTAAAATGGACGGTGATCAGCTGCGCCTTCTTCTCGTGCTGACACTTAACGGACGCCACACTCTCCCCCGAGTAACCACCACACGTGGCAAAGGCGAACACAGCAAAGATCTGCAGAGACAAACAAAAAAACTCTGAATAAAGACAAGAATTACACGGAATTTACATGAAACAGGCCGTTCGGCCCAACCAGTCCATGCCGGTGTTTATGCTCCACTCGAGCCTCCTCCCGTCTTTCCTCATCTAAATCTATCAGCATAACCCTCTATTCCCTTCTCCCCCATTGGCTTGTCCAGCCTCCCCTTAAATACATCGATACTATTCGCCTCAACCCCTCCCTGTGACAGCGAGTTCCACATTCTCACCGCTCTCTGGGTAAAGAAGTTTCTCCTGAATTCCCGATTGGATTGATTAGTGACTGTCTGATATTGATGGCCCCTGGTTCTGGTCTCACCCACAACTGGAACCATCCTCTCTACGTCTACCCTATCGAACCCCTTTATCATTTTAAAGAGCTCTGTGAGGTCATCCCTCGGCCTTCTCTGTTCCGGCGAAAAGGGCCCCAGGCTGTTCAATCGTTCCTGATAGTTATAATCTCTCAGCTCTGTATCATCTGTGTAAATCTTCTTTGCACCATCCATTTATAATCTGGCGACCAGAACTGTGCACATGAGGTCCGACCCAAAACTGAGAAATGATGGTGTGGTGGGATCACTAACAGCAAGCGCTCTTACTTTACATAAAGCCACAGGGTCAGAGGACAAAAGGGGTTATAACCAGACACAGCACAGGACAAGCAACTACAACAGGTCAGTGCCTGTTAGCAAATCCTCCGACAACAGGAAGGATTGCTTTCTATAGATTGTCATCACTTAGAGGGAAGTGTTTACAGTGCAACAATGGGCTCAAAGTACAGGCCGGAGACCGGAGACCAAATACCCATGGTCCTCATCGAACAGACTGCTCCACATTCCACATCCCTGGGCCGGGGGGGGGAGGGGGTGGGGGGGGGGGGGGAAGAGAGGGAGGGAGGGAGGAAGGGAGGCAGACAGAGAGGGAGGGAGGGAGGCAGACAGAGAGAGAGGGAGGGAGGCAGACAGAGAGGGAGGGAGGGAGGCAGACAGAGAGGGAGGGAGGGAGGCAGACAGAGAGGGAGGGAGGGAGGGAGCAGACAGAGAGGGAGGGAGGGAGGGAGGCAGACAGAGAGGGAGGGAGGGAGGGAGGCAGACAGAGAGGGAGGGAGGGAGGGAGGCAGACAGAGAGGGAGGGAGGGAGGGAGGCAGACAGAGAGGGAGGGAGGCAGACAGAGAGGGAGGGAGGCAGACAGAGAGGGAGGGAGGCAGACAGAGAGGGAGGGAGGCAGACAGAGAGGGAGGGAGGCAGACAGAGAGGGAGGGAGGGAGGCAGACAGAGAGGGAGGGAGGGAGGCAGACAGAGAGGGAGGGAGGGAGGCAGACAGAGAGGGAGGGAGGGAGGGAGGCAGACAGAGAGGGAGGGAGGGAGGCAGACAGAGAGGGAGGGAGGGAGGGAGACAGAGAGGGAGGGAGGGAGGCAGACAGAGAGGGAGGGAGGGAGGCAGACAGAGAGGGAGGGAGGGAGGCAGACAGAGAGGGAGGGAGGGAGGCAGACAGAGAGGGAGGGAGGGAGGCAGACAGAGAGGGAGGGAGGGAGGCAGACAGAGAGGGAGGGAGGGAGGCAGACAGAGAGGGAGGGAGGGAGGCAGACAGAGAGGGAGGGAGGGAGGCAGACAGAGAGGGAGGGAGGGAGGCAGACAGAGAGGGAGGGAGGGAGGCAGACAGAGAGGGAGGGAGGGAGGCAGACAGAGAGGGAGGGAGGGAGGCAGACAGAGAGGGAGGGAGGGAGGCAGACAGAGAGGGAGGGAGGGAGGCAGACAGAGAGGGAGGGAGGGAGGCAGACAGAGAGGGAGGGAGGGAGGCAGACAGAGAGGGAGGGAGGGAGGCAGACAGAGAGGGAGGGAGGGAGGCAGACAGAGAGAGAGGGAGGGAGGGAGGGAGGCAGACAGAGAGGGAGGGAGGGAGGGAGGCAGACAGAGAGGGAGGGAGGGAGGCAGACAGAGAGGGAGGGAGGGAGGCAGACAGAGAGGGAGGGAGGGAGGCAGACAGAGAGGGAGGGAGGGAGGCAGACAGGGAGGGAGGGAGGCAGACAGAGAGGGAGGGAGGGAGGCAGACAGAGAGGGCGGGAGGGAGGCAGACAGAGAGGGAGGGAGGGAGGCAGACAGAGAGGGAGGGAGGGAGGCAGACAGAGAGGGAGGGAGGGAGGCAGACAGAGAGGGAGGGAGGGAGGCAGACAGAGAGGGAGGGAGGGAGGCAGACAGAGAGGGAGGGAGGGAGGTAGACAGAGAGGGAGGGAGGGAGGCAGACAGAGAGGGAGGGAGGGAGGCAGACAGAGAGGGAGGGAGGCAGACAGAGAGGGAGGGAGAGAGGCAGACAGAGAGGGAGGGAGGGAGGCAGACAGAGGGAGGGAGGGAGGCAGACAGAGAGGGAGGGAGGGAGGAGAGGGAGGGAGGGAGGCAGACAGAGAGGGAGGGAGGGAGGCAGACAGAGAGGGAGGGAGGGAGGCAGACAGAGAGGGAGGGAGGCAGACAGAGAGGGAGGGAGGGAGGCAGACAGAGAGGGAGGGAGGGAGGGAGGCAGACAGAGAGGGAGGGAGGCAGACAGAGAGGGAGGGAGGGAGGCAGACAGAGAGGGAGGGAGGGAGGGAGGCAGACAGAGAGGGAGGGAGGGAGGGAGGCAGACAGAGAGGGAGGGAGGGAGGCAGACAGAGAGGGAGGGAGGGAGGCAGACAGAGAGGGAGGGAGGGAGGCAGACAGAGAGGGAGGGAGGGAGGCAGACAGAGAGGGAGGGAGGGAGGCAGACAGAGAGGGAGGGAGGGAGGCAGACAGAGAGGGAGGGAGGGAGGCAGACAGAGAGGGAGGGAGGGAGGCAGACAGAGAGGGAGGGAGGGAGGCAGACAGAGAGGGAGGGAGGGAGGCAGACAGAGAGGGAGGGAGGGAGGCAGATAGAGAGGGAGGGAGGGAGGCAGACAGAGAGGGAGGGAGGGAGGCAGACAGAGAGGGAGGGAGGGAGGCAGACAGAGAGGGAGGGAGGGAGGCAGACAGAGAGGGAGGGAGGGAGGCAGACAGAGAGGGAGGGAGGGAGGCAGACAGAGAGGGAGGGAGGGAGGCAGACAGAGAGGGAGGGAGGGAGGCAGACAGAGAGGGAGGGAGGGAGGCAGACAGAGAGGGAGGGAGGGAGGCAGACAGAGAGGGAGGGAGGGAGGCAGACAGAGAGGGAGGGAGGGAGGCAGACAGAGAGGGAGGGAGGGAGGCAGACAGAGAGGGAGGGAGGGAGGCAGACAGAGAGGGAGGGAGGGAGGCAGACAGAGAGGGAGGGAGGGAGGCAGACAGAGAGGGAGGGAGGGAGGCAGACAGAGAGGGAGGGAGGGAGGCAGACAGAGAGGGAGGGAGGGAGGCAGACAGAGAGGGAGGGAGGGAGGCAGACAGAGAGGGAGGGAGGGAGGCAGACAGAGAGGGAGGGAGGGAGGCAGACAGAGAGGGAGGGAGGGAGGCAGACAGAGAGGGAGGGAGGGAGGCAGACAGAGAGGGAGGGAGGCAGACAGAGAGGGAGGGAGGCAGACAGAGAGGGAGGGAGGCAGACAGAGAGGGAGGGAGGCAGACAGAGAGGGAGGGAGGCAGACAGAGAGGGAGGGAGGCAGACAGAGAGGGAGGGAGGCAGACAGAGAGGGAGGGAGGCAGACAGAGAGGGAGGGAGGCAGACAGAGAGGGAGGGAGGCAGACAGAGAGGGAGGGAGGCAGACAGAGAGGGAGGGAGGCAGACAGAGAGGGAGGGAGGCAGACAGAGAGGGAGGGAGGCAGACAGAGAGGGAGGGAGGCAGACAGAGAGGGAGGGAGGCAGACAGAGAGGGAGGGAGGCAGACAGAGAGGGAGGGAGGCAGACAGAGAGGGAGGGAGGCAGACAGAGAGGGAGGGAGGCAGACAGAGAGGGAGGGAGGCAGACAGAGAGGGAGGGAGGCAGACAGAGAGGGAGGGAGGCAGACAGAGAGGGAGGGAGGCAGACAGAGAGGGAGGGAGGCAGACAGAGAGGGAGGGAGGCAGACAGAGAGGGAGGGAGGCAGACAGAGAGGGAGGGAGGCAGACAGAGAGGGAGGGAGGCAGACAGAGAGGGAGGGAGGCAGACAGAGAGGGAGGGAGGCAGACAGAGAGGGAGGGAGGCAGACAGAGAGGGAGGGAGGCAGACAGAGAGGGAGGGAGGCAGACAGAGAGGGAGGGAGGCAGACAGAGAGGGAGGGAGGCAGACAGAGAGGGAGGGAGGCAGACAGAGAGGGAGGGAGGCAGACAGAGAGGGAGGGAGGGAGGCAGAGAGGGAGAGACAGGGAGAGAGAGAGAGACAGGGAGAGAGAGAGAGACAGACAGGGAGAGAGAGAGAGAGACAGGGAGAGAGAGAGAGAGACAGGGAGAGAGAGAGAGACAGGGAGAGAGAGAGAGACAGGGAGAGAGAGAGAGACAGGGAGAGAGAGAGAGACAGGGAGACAGAGAGAGAGACAGGGAGAGAGAGAGAGAGAGAGAGAGACAGGGAGAGAGAGAGAGACAGGGAGAGAGAGAGAGAGAGACAGGGAGAGAGAGAGAGACAGGGAGAGAGAGAGAGACAGGGAGAGAGAGAGAGACAGGGAGAGAGAGAGAGGGAGAGAGAGAGAGAGACAGGGAGAGAGAGAGAGAGACAGGGAGAGAGAGAGAGAGACAGGCAGAGAGAGAAAGAGAGACAGGGAGAGAGAGAGAGAGAGAGAGACAGGGAGAGAGAGAGAGACAGGGAGAGAGAGAGAGAGAGAGACAGGGAGAGAGAGAGACAGGGAGAGAGAGAGAGAGAGACAGGGAGAGAGAGAGGGAGAGAGAGAGAGAGAGACAGGGAGAGAGAGAGACAGGGAGAGAGAGAGCCAGGGAGAGAGAGAGACAGGGAGAGAGAGAGACAGGGAGAGAGAGAGACAGGGAGAGAGAGAGACAGGGAGAGAGAGAGACAGGGAGAGAGAGAGAGAGACAGGGGGAGAAAGAGAGAGACAGGGAGACAGAGAGAGAGAGAGACAGGGAGACAGAGAGAGAGAGAGGCAGAGCGAGAGAGAGGCAGAGAAAGAGAGAGGGAAGGCAGAGAGAGAGAGAGAGACGGGGAGAGAGAGAGAGACTGGGAGAGAGAGAGAGAGAGAGACGGGGAGAGAGAGAGAGAGAGAGAGACTGGGAGAGAGAGAGAGAGAGAGAGAGAGAGACTGGGAGAGAGAGAGAGAGAGAGAGAGAGAGACTGGGAGAGAGAGAGAGAGAGAGACGGGGAGAGAGAGAGAGAGACGGAGAGAGAGGGAAGGCAGAGACAGAGAGAGAGAGAGAGAGAGAGAGAATCAAATGGTGTTTTAAAAATCCATGGGAAGTGTATTGACGGCATCAGGCCTGTTCAGATCCTGGAACAACAGTTGTGAGCTGAAGATAACCGCGAGTCCCCAAGCCTGTGCCAGCCCGGGATAGGGAGGGTTAATCTGCATGTGGTGCCATACCCAGCTCTGACTGTTGTTTTGCAAAGTGCAGTCGCAGCGGCTAATAATAGCCAGATAATGGAGAGCTACGACGGCAGCAAGCACTGAGATCACACGCACTGGCGCAAATCACACACTCCACAAGCTAAATATAACTTCACACACAGGAGGGGGGGGCACACTGGGGCCCAAGCCGTCAGTCAGGGAACGCAGAGTCTGGTACAGGATCCAATTGAACATGCTGCTTTGTACCCATCGCAGGAGGTGGCTGATGGGAGGGCAACATGTGTCCTCTCTCTCTGCCTGCCCCACCCACCCACCTCTCTCTCTCTCTCTCTCTCCCTGCCTCTGCCTCTCTCTGCCTCTCCTCGGCTGAGATGCCGAGACCTATTGGATACGGATCCATATGAACCCTGCCAGTGAGGTTCTGTGGAGAGTTCGATCTTGCACCATCCTCTTCTCCACCTATGTCTTTAAGTGGGGGGTTTCATAGGAATTAGGAGCAGGAGTCAGCCATTCGGCCCCTTGAGCCTGCTCCGCCATTCAATAAGATCATGGCTGATCTTCGCCCTTAACTCCACTTTCCCGCCTGATCCCCATATCCCTTCATAGAAACATAGAAAATAGGTGCAGGAGTAGGCCATTCGGCCCTTCGAGCCTGCACCACCATTCAATGAGTTCATAGAAACATAGAAACATAGAAAATAGGTGCAGGAGCAGGCCATTCAGCCCTTCTAGCCTGCACCGCCATTCAATGAGTTCATGGCTGAACATGAAACTTCAGTACCCCCTTCCTGCTTTCTCGCCATAACCCTTGATCCCCCGAGTAGTAAGGACTTCATCTAACTCCCTTTTGAATATATTTAGTGAATTGGCCTCAACTACTTTCTGTGGTAGAGAATTCCACAGGTTCACCACTCTCTGGGTGAAGAAGTTTCTCCTCATCTCGGTCCTAAATGGCTTACCCCTTATCCTCAGACTGTGACCCCTGGTTATGGACTTCCCCAACATTGGGAACATTCTTTCTGCATCTAACCTGTCTAAACCCGTCAGAATTTTAAACGTTTCTATGAGGTCCCCTCTCATTCTTCTGAACTCCAGTGAATACAAGCCCAATTGATCCAATCTTTCTTGATAGGTCAGTCCCGCCATCCCGGGAATCAGTCTGGTGAACCTTCGCTGCACTCCCTCAATAGCAAGAATGTCCTTCCTCAAGTTAGGAGACCAAAACTGTACACAATACTCCAGGTGTGGCCTCACCAAGGCCCTGTACAACTGTAGCAACACCGCCCTGCCCCTGTATTCAAATCCCCTCGCTATGAAGGCCAACATGCCATTTGCTTTCTTAACCGCCTGCTGTACCTGCATGCCAACCTTCAATGACTGATGTACCATGACACCCAGGTCTCGTTGCACCTTCCCTTTTCCTAATCTGTCACCATTCAGATAATAGTCTGTCTCTCTGTTTTTACCACCAAAGTGGATAACCTCACATTTATCCACATTATACTTCATCTGCCATGCATTTGCCCACTCACCTAACCTATCCAAGTCACTCTGCAGCCTAATAGCATCCTCCTCGCAGCTCACACTGCCACCCAACTTAGTATCATCCGCAAATTTGGAGATACTGCATTTAATCCCCTCGTCTAAATCATTAATGTACAATGTAAACAGCTGGGGCCCCAGCACAGAACCTTGCGGCACTCCACTAGTCACTGCCTGCCATTCTGAAAAGTACCCGTTTACTCCTACTCTTTGCTTCCTGTCTGACAACCAGTTCTCAATCCACGTCAGCACACTACCCCCAATCCCATGTGCTTTAACTTTGCACATTAATCTCTTGTGTGGGACCTTGTCGAAAGCCTTCTGAAAGTCCAAATATACCACATCAACTGGTTCTCCTTTGTCCACTTTACTGGAAACATCCTCAAAAAATTCCAGAAGATTTGTCAAGCATGATTTCCCTTTCACAAATCCATGCTGACTTGGACCTATCATGTCACCATTTTCCAGATGCACTGCTATGACATCCTTAATAATTGATTCCATCATTTTACCCACTACTGAGGTCAGGCTGACCGGTCTATAATTCCCTGTTTTCTCTCTCCCTCCTTTTTTAAAAAGTGGGGTTACATTGGCTACCCTCCACTCCATAGGAACTGATCCAGAGTCAATGGAATGTTGGAAAATGACTGTCAATGCATCCGCTATTTCCAAGGCCACCTCCTTAAGTACTCTAGGATGCAGGCCATCAGGCCCTGGGGATTTATCTGCCTTCAATCCCATCAATTTCCCCAACACAATTTCCCGACTAATAAAGATTTCCCTCAGTTCCTCTTCCTTACTAGACCCTCTGACCCCTTTTATATCCGGAAGGTTGTTTGTATCCTCCTTAGTGAATACCGAACCAAAGTACTTGTTCAATTGATCCGCCATTTCTTTGCTCCCCGTTATGACTTCCCCTGATTCTGACTGCAGGGGACCTACGTTTGTCTTCACCAACCTTTTTCTCTTTACATACCTATAGAAACTTTTGCAATCCGCCTTAATGTTCCCTGCAAGCTTCTTCTCATACTCCATTTTCCCTGTCCTAATCAAACCCTTTGTCCTCCTCTGCTGAGTTCTAAATTTCTCCCAGTCCCCAGGTTCGCTGCTATTTCTGGCCAATTTGTATGCCACTTCCTTGGCTTTAATACTATCCCTGATTTCCCTAGATAGCCACGGTTGAGCCACCTTCCCCTTTTTATTTTTACGCCAGACAGGAATGTACAATTGTTGTACTTCATCCATGCGGTCTCTAAATGTCTGCCATTGCCCATCCACAGTCAACCCCCTAAGTATCATTCGCCAATCTATCCTAGCCAATTCACGCCTCATACCTTCAAAGTTACCCTTCTTTAAGTTCTGGACCATGGTCTCTGAAATTACTGTTTCATTCTCCATCCTAATGCAGAATTCCACCATATTATGGTCACTCTTCCCCAAGGGGCCTCGCACAATGAGATTGCTAATTAATCCTCTCTCATTACACAACACCCAGTCTAAGATGGCCTCCCCCCTAGTTGGTTCCTCAACATATTGGTCTAGAAAACCATCCCTTATGCACTCCAGGAAATCCTCCTCCACCGTATTGCTTCCAGTTTGGCTAGCCCAATCTATGTGCATATTAAAGTCACCCATTATAACTGCTACACCTTTATTGCATGCACCCCTAATTTCCTGTTTGATGCCCTCCCCAACATCCCTATTACTGTTTGGAGGTCTGTACACAACTCCTACTAACGTTTTTTGCCCTTTGGTGTTCTGCAGCTCTACCCATATAGATTCCACATCATCCAAGCTAATGTCTTTCCTAACTATTGCATTAATCTCCTCTTTAACCAGCAATGCTACCCCACCTCCTTTTCCTTTTATTCTATCCTTCCTGAATGTTGAATACCCCTGAATGTTGAGTTCCCAGCCCTGATCATCCTGGAGCCACGTCTCCGTAATCCCAATCACATCATATTTGTTAACATCTATTTGCACAATTAATTCATCCACCTTATTGCGGATACTCCTTGCATTAAGACACAAAGCCTTCAGGCTTGTTTTATTAACACCCTTTGTCCTTTTAGAATTTTGCTGTACAGTGGCCCTTTTTGTTCTTTGCCTTGGGTTTCTCTGCCCTACACTTTTCCTCATCTCCTTTCTGTCTTTTGCTTTTGGCTCCTTTTTGTTTCCCTCTGTCTCCCTGCATTGGTTCCCATCCCCCTGCCATATTAGTTTAAATCCTCCCCAACAGCACTAGCAAACACTCCCCCTAGGACATTGGTTCCAGTCCTGCCCAGGTGCAGACCGTCCGGTTTGTACTGGTCCCACCTCCCCCAGAACCGGTCCCAATGCCCCAGGAATTTGAATCCCTCCCTGCTGCACCACTGCTCAAGCCACGTATTCATCTGCGCTATCCTGCGATTCCTACTCTGACTATCACGTGGCACTGGTAGCAATCCCGAGATTACTACTTTTGAGGTCCTACTTTTTAATTTAGCTCCTAGCTCCTTAAATTCGTTTCGTAGGACCTCATCCCTTTTTTTGCCTATGTCGTTGGTACCAATGTGCACCACGACAACTGGCTGTTCTCCCTCCCATTTCAGAATGTCCTGCACCCGCTCCGAGACATCCTTGACCCTTGCACCAGGGAGGCAACATACCATCCTGGAGTCTCGGTTGCGGCCGCAGAAACGCCTATCTATTCCCCTCACAATTGAATCCCCTATCACTATCGCTCTCCCACTCTTTTTCTTGCCCTCCTGTGCAGCAGAGCCAGCCACGGTGCCATGAACTTGGCTGCTGCTGCCCTCCCCTGATGAGTCATTCCCCTCAACAGTACCCAAAGCGGTGTATCTGTTTTGCAGGGGGATGACCGCAGGGGACCCCTGCACTACCTTCCTTGCACTGCTCTTCCTGCTGGTCTTCCATTCCCTATCTGGCTGTGGACCCTTTCCCTGCGGTAAGACCAACTCACTACACGTGATACTCACGTCATTCTCAGCATCGTGGATGCTCCAGAGTAAATCCACCCTCAGCTCCAATTCCGCAACGCGGACCGTCAGGAGCTGGAGGCGGATACACTTCCCGCACACGTAGTCGTCAGGGACACCGGAAGTGTCCCTGAGTTCCCACATGGTACAGGAGGAGCATAACACCCGACCGAGCTCTCCTGCCATGACTTAACCCTTAGATACACTTAAACTGGTAATAACAATGTTAAAAGTTACTGACCAATATAAGAAGAAAAAGAAAAACTACTCACCAATCACCAGCCAATCACTTACCCCCTAGGCTGTGACGTCACCTTTGTTTTTTTGCCTTCTCCCTGTAGCTGCACCGGTACGCCTCTCGCCGACCCCGGACTCGCGCTGCTCCGAGCTCCCGCCTCCTCGACTGACTGCTCGAACTGCTCGACTCCCGCTGGCCTTTATAGGCCTCTCGCCGACCCCGGACTCGCGCTGCTCCGAGCTCCCACCTCCTCGACTGACTGCCCGACTCCCGCTGGCCTTTATAGGCCTCTCGCCGACCCCGGACTCGCGCTGCTCCGAGCTCCCGCCTCCTCGACTGACTGCCCGACTCCCGCTGGCCTTTATAGGCCTCTCGCCGACCCCGGACTCGCGCTGCTCCGAGCTCCCGCCTCCTCGCTGAACATGTAACTTCAGTACCCCATTCCTGCTTTCTCGCCATACCCCTTGATCCCCCTAGTAGTAAGGACTTCATCTAACTCCTTTTTGAATATATTTAGTGAATTGGCCTCAACAACTTTCTGTGGTAGAGAATTCCACAGGTTCACCACTCTCTGGGTGAAGAAGTTTCTCCGCATCTCGGTCCTAAATGGCGTACCCCTTTCCTTAGACTGTGACCCCTGGTTCTGGACTTCCCCAACATTGGGAACATTCTTCCTGCATCTAACCTGTCTAAACCCATCAGAATTTTAAACGTTTCTATGAGATCCCCTCTCATTCTTCTGAACTCCAGTGAATACAAGCCCGGTTGATCCAGTCTTTCTTGATATGTCAGTCCCGCCATCCCAGGAATCAGTCTGGTGAACCTTCGCTGCACTCCCTCAATAGCAAGAATGTCCTTCCTCAAGTTAGGAGACCAAAACTGTACACAATACTCCAGGTGTGGCCTCACCAAGGCCCTGTACAACTGTAGCAACACCTACCTGTCCCTGTACTCAAATCCCCTCGCTATGAAGGCCAACATGCCATATGCTTTCTTAACCGCCTGCTGTACCTGCATGCCAACCTTCAATGACTGATGGACCATGACACCCAGGTCTCGTTGCACCTCCCCTTTTCCTAATCTGTCACCATTCAGATAATAGTCTGTCTCTCTGTTTTTACAACCAAAGTGGATAACCTCACATTTATCCACATTATACTTCATCTGCCATGCATTTGCCCACTCACCTAACCTATCCAAGTCACTCTGCAGCCTCATAGCATCCTCCTCGCAGCTCACACTGCCACCCAACTTAGTGTCATCTGCAAATTTGGAGATACTGCATTTAATCCCCTCGTCTAAATCATTAATGTACAATGTAAACAGCTGGGGTCCCAGCACAGAATCTTGCGGTACCCCACTAGTCACTGCCTGCCATTCCCCTAGACTCCAAAAATCTATCAATCTCAGCCTTGAATATACTCAACGACTGAGCCTCCACAGCCCTCTGTGAAAAAAATTCCTCCTCATAGTCCTAAATGACCGACCCCTTAACCTGAGACTGTGACCCCTGGGGAAACATCCTCCCTGCATCTACCCTATCAAGCCCTGTAAGAATTGTATACAGATCAGGAACTGGAAGCTGGGCTGATTTCACCTCTCCTTAATTACAACTCTCGGGCACTGAGGCCAATTATAGCGCCCCCTACTGTTGACCGAGGCCAGCTGACAGCTTAGGTGCCTGGCCTGTGCTGTCATCTGCCTGGATTCTACGGATCAGTCCCACACCAGGAGTGGGTCCAAGTATCACCTTGCCCCACATGCTCATCATTAACTGAACTTGGGGCAAATATTGAACGCAGGAATCTGCAAGGAAGAACTATGGACCTTTAAACCCCCGGATAAAGCAAATATCTCCGCCTCCCTTCCCCTTGCTCCAAAAACCCCCCCACCCCCTTGCTCCATTCAGGGTCTGACCTTCATCCAAGATTAGGATTATCAAAAGGGTTTAGCAAAGTTGGTCTGGTAAAGTTGTTGCCTTTGGAGAAAGACTCGCATTTCTATAGCGCCTTTCAAAGCTTCATAACGTCCCAAAGTGCTTTACAACAACTTGTATTTATATAGCGCCTTTACCGTAGTGAAATGTCCCACGGCACTTCACAGGAGTGTTATGGGATAGAAATTTAACACCGAGCCGCTTAAGGAGAAATTAGCGCAAGTCTTGGTCAGAGAGATCGGTTTTAAGGAGCGTCTTGAAGGAGGAAAGAGAGGTTTAGGGAGCGAGTTCCAGAGCTTGGGGCCCAGGCAACAGAAGGAAAGGCCATTAATGGTGGAGCGATTATAATCAGGGATGCTCAGGAGGGCAGAATTAGAGGAGCGCAGAGATCTCGGGGGGTTGTGGGGCTGGAGGGGGATTACTGAGATAGGGAGGGGACAATAAAATACAGGTGTGACATCCGAAATCCGTAAACCTCGGGCTGAGGCTGGGGGGTGGCGTTGGTCGGGCCAAGGGGAAGGGGGGGGGTTGGTCAGTCGGGCCGAGGCCGGGGACCAAAGCGGGGGAGTCCAGATTTTGGAACATTTTCCGGACGACCCCGCCACGGATCGACCCAGTGTCCGGATTCTAAAACATTCCGGATTTTGGACGTCACACCGGTGTAGTCACTGTTGTAATGTAGGAAACGCGGCAGCCAATTTGCGCACAGCAAGCTCCCACAAATAGTAATGTGATAATGACCAAATAATCGAAAACAGCTCATCTAAAACTCTGCCACCCGTTTCCTCACGCGCGCCAAGTCCTGTTCTCCCATCACCCCTGCGCTCACTGACCTACATTCTCAACACCGCAACTTTAAAATCCATGGCCTCGCCCCTCCCTATCCCTGTAACCTCCCCCAGTCCCACAACCGCTTGCCCCCTCGCGCCCCCCCACCCCCCCGCCCGAGATCTCTGCACTCCTCCAATTCTGCCCTCTTGCTCATCCCGATTTCCATCGCTCCACCATTGGTGGCCGTGCCTTCAGCTGCCTGGGCCCCAAGCTCTGGAATTCCCTCCCTAAACCTCTTCCGCGTCTCTCTCCTCCTTCAAGACACTCCTTAAAAAAGTGTTTGATCACCTGCCCTAATATCTCTTTATGTGCCTCAGTGTCAAAGTGAAGCAAGCACTTTGGGATGTTTTGTTACGCTGAAGGTGCTCTATAAAAGTAGGTACTTATTGTTGATTGCAGGTTTGGAAAAGGTGGGAAGGATTACAAGAGAGGGGGTCAGAAACCCCACTTAATTCCCTCCAAAAAGAGGAAGCTGGGTTAGACGTGTTTGAAGATCTATCATGTCTGATTCAGGTCTCTGAGAAACCCACAGCTCCCACATTCCAAACCACCTGAACTCTCTCTCTCTCTCTCTCTTGCCCAATCACCAGCCCTGCCAGTATCACTCGGTACCAACCACCAACCTCAGCCCTGAACCACAACCTGGAGACACCTGCATTATATCTTGGATTGCGTCCACAGAGCAAGCCAAGAGGTGCAGCCTTTAATACCCACTTCAGTCTGGCAGGTTCCAAGTGTCCTCTCTCCTCTCCGCCCCCCCTGCCCACAGCCAGCTCAGTTTGCAGACCGAGAACGCTGTGTTCCGAGGTGGAATGGAATCCCACGGGACCCCGCCAACACACACACACCCCCCACCCCCCCGTCGCTGATTTCCACCCAGTGAATCTCTGATTTATTGTATTATTTGTCAACAAACTTTAAAAAAAATTCATTCATGGGACGTGGGCGTCACTGGCATTTATTGGCCACCTCTAATTGCCCCCGAGAAGGTGGTGGTGAACCTTCTTGTATACAACGGAGTGTCTCGCTGGGCCATTTCAGGGGGCAGTTAAGAGTCAACCACATTGCTGTGGGTCTGGAGTCACACATCGGCCAGACCGGGTAAGGGCAGCAGATTTCCTTCCCTAAAGGGCATTAGTGAACCAGACGGGTTTTTATGACAATCCGGTAGTTTCATGGTCACCATTACTAACACTAGCGATTTATTCCAGATTTATTTAATGAACTGAATTTAAATTCTCCAGCTACCATAGTGGGATTTGAACTCATGTCTCCAGATCATTATCCCAGGCCTCGCAATTACTGGTCCTGTAACATAACCACTGTGCTGAGCGCTTCCCCACCATGAGCGGGCAACGGGGGAGCGGGGGAGATAAACGTTAGGGGGTTTGGGGGGGGGGGAAAGCTTCCCTCAGGACCTGTGTGTGGTTCTTATGGATTGGTTTTAGACTTGACAGCCCGTGTCCTAACTTGCACCAAGTCCCGCTCTTCAATCCCCCACTGTGCTCGCTGCCCCATGTCCTAACTTGCACCGAGTCCCGTTCACCCATCACCGCCTGTGCTCGCTGCCCCGTGTCCTAACTCACACCCAGTCCCACTCACCCATCACCCACTGTGCTCGCTGCCCCATGTCCTAACTCGCACCGAGTCCCGCTCACCCATCACCGCCTGTGCTCGCTGCCCCGTGTCCTAACTCGCACCCAGTCCCACTCACCCATCACCCCCTGTGCTCGCTGTCCCGTGACCTAACTTGCACCAAGTCCCACCCACCCATCACCCACTGTGCTCGCTGCCCCATGTCCTAACTCGCACCGAGTCCCGCTCACCCATCACCCACTGTGCTCGCTGCCCCATGTCCTAACTCGCACCCAGTCCCACTCACCCATCACCCACTGTGCTCGCTGCCCCATGTCCTAACTTGCACCGAGTCCCGCTCAACCATCACCCACTGAGCTCGCTGCCCCGTGTCCTAACTCACACCCAGTCCCACTCACCCATCACCCCCTGTGCTCACTGCCCGATTAAACAATACCTCAATTTCAAAATTCTCATCCTTATTTACAAATCCCTCCATGGCCTCGCCCCTCCCTATCTCTGTAATCTCCTCCAGCCCCACAACCCCACGAGATGTCTGCGCTCCTCCAATTCTGCCTTCTTGAGCATCCCTGATTATAATCGCTCCACCATCGGTGGCCATGCCTTCTGTTGCCTGGGCCCCAAGCTCTGGAACTCCCTCCCTAAACCTCTCCGCCTCTCTCTCCTCTTTTAAAATGCTGTTTAAAAAAATCATCTTTGACCATTTTTCTTGTGTGGCTCAGTGTCAATTATTTTTGTCTTATAACGCTCCTGTGAAGCGCCTTGGGACATTTTACTACGTTAAAGGCGCTATATAAATACAAGTTGTTGTAGGGAGCAGGACGCCTACTCACTCAAACATTATTGGGAGTTAACAATACCTGTACCACAGAACGGGGTGAAAAAATAATTAAGTTATAAAGCTTTAAGAACAAAACTTTATCCTGTCTTGTCTCCGCTCAGGTGTTGACAGATTTTCTGGTTTACTAAATTATTGTTGCTCCTGGTTTTATATGAAAACTCTTTCTGAAAACGTACAGCACAGGTGGCCATTCGGCCCATCGTGCCAGTGCTACCACTGGCGCTGCCTGCTCCAAATATATTTCCCCCTTTCCTTTTACAATATTCCTTTGCAAATAATTGTCCAATTCTCTTTTAAATAATGTTCTCGTCTCTGCTCCTTGTGGTACAGCATTCACTGCTCTAATAAGCCTCTGTGTGAAAACTTATCTTCTAAATTCTGTATGCAGTCTTGAAGTGCAGAGGGAGCTTTACTCTGTATCTAACCCCCTGTACCTGCCCTGGGAGTGTTTGATGGGACAGTGTAGAGGGAGCTTTACTCTGTATCTAACCCCCTGTACCTGCCCTGGGAGTGTTTGATGGGACAGTGTAGAGGGAGCTTTACTCTGTATCTAACCCCGTGCTGTACCTGCCCTGGGAGTGTTTGATGGGACAGCATTGGGCGCAGTTGCCCCAGAGTGAGGGGGATGGTATCCACAGTGGGTACGGCTCAGTGAGTTCTGAGACAGAGTTCCGCCCTGAACACAATAATAAATGCAGCACTCAGCGAAGGGTAATTCCAAAGTGAAGTCAAGCCCGAATTACAAGCAGATTCATACTTGCAACGAATACAAGAGCAGGGGGTGTTATGCTTGAACTGTATAAAACACCACTTAGGCCACAGCTAGAGTACTGCGTGCAGTTCTGGTCACCACATTACAGCAAAGATGTGATTGCACTAGAGAGGGTGCAGAGGAGATTTACGAGGATGTTGCTGGGACCGGAGAATTTTGGCTCCGAGGAAAGATTTGACAGGCTGGGTTTGTTTTCTTTGGAACAGAGGAGGCTGAAGGGGAGACCCTAGAGGTGTATAAAATTATTAGGGGCTTAGAGTGGATAGGAAGGACCCATTTCCTTTCGTAGAGGGGTCAATAAACAGGGGGCATAGATTTAAAGTAACTGGTAGAAGGTTTACAGGGGAGTTTTTCAAATTAATTCACAGGATGTGGGCGACCCTGGCAATGCCAACATTTATCGCCCATCTGGCTGGCTCTGCTGCACAGGAGGGCAGGAAAAAGAGTGGGAGAGCGATAGCGATAGGGGATTCAATTGTAAGGGGAATAGATAGGCGTTTCTGCGGCCGCAACCGAGACTCCAGGATGGTATGTTGCCTCCCTGGTGCAAGGGTCAAGGATGTCTCGGAGCAGGTGCAGGACATTCTGAAAAGGGAGGGTGAACAGCCAGTTGTTGTGGTGCATATTGGTACCAACGATATCGGTAAAAAAAGGGATGAGGTCCTACGAGACGAATTTAAAGAGCTAGGAGCTAAATTAAAACGTAGGATCTCAAAAGTAGTAATCTCGGGATTGCTAGCAGTGCCACGTGCTAGTCAGAGTAGGAATCGCAGGATAGCTCAGATGAATACGTGGCTTGAGCAGTGGTGCAGCAGGGAGGGATTCAAATTCCTGCGGCATTGGAACCGGTTCTGGGGGAGGTGGGACCAGTACAAACCGGACGGTCTGTACCTGGGCAGGACCGGAACCAATGTCCTGGGGGGAGTGTTTGCTAGTGCTGTTGGGGAGGAGTTAAACTAATATGGCAGGGGGATGGGAACCAATGCAGGGAGACAGAGGGAAACAAAAGGGAGACAAAAGCAAAAGACAGAAAGGAGATGAGTAAAAGTGGAGGGCAGAGAAACCCAAGGCAAAAAACAAAAAGGGCCACTGTACAGCAAAATTCTAAAGGGTCAAAGTGTAATAAAAAGGCAAGCATGAAAGCTCGGTGCCTCAATGCAAGGAGTATTCGGAACCCAGGAGAGGGCTCTGAGCAAGTTAGAGTGGGTGAGAGCTCAGATGAACAGGACCCCAAGAGGCAACAGAGCAGAGTAGCACTGGGGTAAGTGTAAACCACAAGGTGATAGGAAGGGACAATATGTATGAATATAAAGGGGCTGCAGGAGGGGTCAAAACTAAAAATCATGGTTTAAAAACTATTATTAAAACACTCTACCTAAACGCACGCAGCATTCGAAATAAAGTAAATGAGTTGACGGCACAAATCATTACAAATGGGTATGATTTGGTGGCCATTACAGAAACATGGTTTCAGGGGGGCCAAGACTGGGAATTAAACATACAGGGGTATCTGACGATTCGGAAAGATAGACAAGGGAAAGGAGGTGGGGTAGCTCTGTTAATAAAGGATGATATCAGGGCAGTTGTGAGAGACGATATTGGCTCTAATGAACAAAAGGTTGAATCATTGTGGGTGAAGATTATAGAGATAGTATAGGGAAAAAAGTCACTGGTGGGCGGAGTTTATAGGCCCCCAAATAATAACTTCACGGTGGGGCGGACAATAATCATGGGAATAATGGAGGCATGTGAAAAAGGAACGGCAGTAATCATGGGGGATTTTAACCTACATATCGATTGGTCAAATCAAATCGCACGGGGTAGCCTTGAGGAGGAATTCATAGAATGCATACGGGATTGTTTCTTAGAACAGTATGTTACAGAACCTACAAGGGAGCAAGCTATCTTAGATCTGGTCCTGTGTAATCAGACAGGAATAATAAACGATCTCCTAGTAAAAGATCCTCTCGGAATGAGTGATCACAGTATGGTTGAATTTGTAATACAGATTGAGGCTGAGGAAGTAGTGTCTCAAACGAGTGTACTATGCTTAAACAAAGGGGACTACAGTGGGATGAGGGCAGAGTTGGCTAAAGTAGACTGGAAACACAGACTAAATGGTGGCACAATTGAGGAACAGTGGAGGACTTTTAAGGAGCTCTTTCATAGTGCTGAACAAAAATATATTCCAGTGAAAAAGAAGGGCGGTAAGAGAAGGGATAACCAGCCGTGGATAACCAAGGAAATAAAGGAGAGTATCAAATTAAAAACCAATGCGTATAAGGTGGCCAAGGTTAGTGGGAAACTAGAAGATTGGGAAAATTTTAAACGACAGCAAAGAATGACTAAGAAAGCAATAAAGAAAGGAAAGATAGATTACGAAAGTAAACTTGCGCAAAACATAAAAACAGATCGTTAAAGCTTTTACCGATATATAAAACGGAAAAGAGTGATTACCCTTTAGAAGATGAGAAGGGGGATTTAATAATGGGAAATGTGGAAATGGCGGAGACCTTAAACAATTATTTTGCTTCGGTCTTCACAATGGAAGACACAAAAACCATGCCAAAAATTGCTGGTCTCGGAAATGTGGGAAGGGAGGACCTTGAGATAATCACTATCACTAGGGGGGTAGTGCTGGACAGGCTAATGGGACTCAAGGTAGACAAGTCCCCTGGACCGGATGAAATGCATCCCAGGGTATTAAAAGAGATGGCGGAAGTTATAGCAGATGCATTCGTTATAATCTACCAAAATTCTCTGGACTCTGGGGAGGTACCAGCGGATTGGAAAGCAGCTAATGTAACGCCTCTGTTTAAAAAAGGGGGCAGACAAAAGGCAGGTAACTATAGGCCGGTTAGTTTAACATCTGTAGTGGGGAAAATGCTTGAAGCTATCATTAAGGAAGAAATAGCGGGACATCTAGATAGGAATAGTGCAATCAAGCAGACGCAACATGGATTCATGAACGGGAAATCATGTGTAACTAATTTACTGGAATTCTTTGAGGATATAATGAGCATAGTGGATAGAGGTGTACCGATGGATGTGGTGTATTTAGATTTCCAAAAGGCATTCGATAAGGTGCCACACAAAAGGTTACTGCAGAAGATAAAGGTACGCGGAGTCAGAGGAAATGTATTAGCATGGATCGAGAATTGGCTGGCTAACAGAAAGCAGAGAGTCGGGATAAATGGGTCCTTTTCGGGTTGGAAATCGGAGGTTAATGGTGTGCCACAGGGATCGGTGCTGGGACCACAACTGTTTACAATATACATAGATGACCTGGAAGAGGGGACAGAGTGTCGTGTAACAAAATTTGCAGATGACACAAAGATTAGTGGGAAAGCTCGTTGTGTAGAGGACACAGAGAGGCTGCAAAGAGATTTAGATAGGTTAAGCGAATGGGCTAAGGTTTGGCAGATGGAATACAATGTCGGAAAATATGAGGTCATCCACCTTGGGAAAAAAAACAGTAAAAGGGAATATTATTTGAATGGGGAAAAATTACAACATGCTGCGGTGCAGAGGAGCCTGGGGGTCATTGTGCATGAAACTCTTTTTGAGTTTACCTGAAAAAAAACATAAACATTAAACCGTGCCACCCGCCCTGGATGACACAGCAGACATTTTCAAGGCCCCTTTTTTTTTTCATTGTGCATGAATCTCAAAAAGTTAGTTTGCAGGTGCAGCAGGTAATCAGGAAGGCGAATGGAATGTTGGCCTTCATTGCGAGAGGGATGGAGTACAAAAGCAGGGAGGTCCTGCTGCAACTGTATAGGGTATTGGTGAGGCCGCACCTGGAGTACTGCGTGCAGTTTTGGTCACCTTACTTAAGGAAGGATATACTAGCTTTGGAGGGGGTACAGAGACGATTCACTAGGTTGATTCTGGAGATGAGGGGGTTACCTTATGATGATAGATTGAATAGACTGGGTCTTTACTCGTTGGAGTTCAGAAGGATGAGGGATGATCTTATAGAAACATTTAAAATAATGAAAGGGATAGACAAGATAGAGGCAGAGAAGTTGTTTCCACTGGTAGGGGAGGCTAGAACTAGGGGGCACAGCCTCAAAATAGGGGGGAGCCAATTTAAAACCGAGTTGAGAAGGAATTTCTTCTCCCAGAGGGTTGTGAATCTGTGGAATTCTCTGCCCAAGGAAGCAGTTGAGGCTAGCTCATTGAATGTATTCAAATCACAGATAGATAAATTTTTAACCAATAAGGAAATTAAGGGTTATGGGGAGCGGGCGGGTAAGTGGAGCTGAGTCCACGGCCAGATCAGCCATGATCTTGTTGAATGGCGGAGCAGGCTCGAGGGGCTAGATGGCCTACTCCTGATCCTAATTCTTATGTTCTTATCCCTAATTGCCCCTCGAGTGTCTCACTGGGCCATTTCAGAGGGCAGTTGGGAGTCAACCACATTACTGTGGGTCTGGAGTCACACATTGGCCAGAAGGACAGCAGATTGCCTTCCTGGAGGTGAACTTTTTCACCCAGAGGGCGGTGGGGGTCTGGAACTCACTGCCTGAAAGGGTGGTAGAGGCAGAAACCCTCACCACATTTAAAAAATACTTGGATGTGCACCTGAACCTACAGGGCTACGGACGGAGAGCTGGATAGTGGGATTAGGCTAGGTAGCTCTTGGCCAGCCAGCACGGACATGATGGGCTGAATGGCCTCCTCCCGTGCTGTAAACCTCTATGATTCTGAGTTCCCGCTCAGCCCCAGCAAACACTCCGATCTTAATCCTGACACAGACACACAAACCTGGGGCTGGTCGTCTCAACAGTAAGAGGGGCAAAGGGCTGCAACTTTAAATGCAAACGCCCCCGAGATAAAAATATTAAAAGTCCCCGGGACAGCCCGCAAAGTCTGCCCCCCCGAGGGATCCCGTTCTCTCAGTCAGCAAGCAGTGTGCATCGGTCGGAAGAGAGATGTTGGAGCGGAAAGCGAAAGGCCTGTTGCACACACCCATTGCAGCACTTTGATAAAACCCAGTGGCTCCTTCAAGGGGCTCACATCCAGCTTAAACTCGGGGCGTTTCTGAAATGACAAAGAAGAAAAAAGTTTTAATCAACGGATAAAAGAAATACGCGTCAAAAGTAAACTTTTAAAACTTTGCAAACTTTCTGCAGCGCGTCCCTGACCTGAGCAGGCGCCGCTTCCATTCCGAGAGGCTGCAGAAGTTACTTTTCGTTCTTCCACTTGGGCAGATCGCAGCTCCTGGCCACACTGAGAGGGAGGGGGAGAGACTGAGGGGTTCAGGGGTACATTGGGGGGACGCAGCACCGCCAACAATCCGCCGACACAGCAGCGCCTCCAATTCCGGCAACTAACTCCACATCTCCGGCAGCATGTGACCACAGCCGGCCTCTGACGCCAGGCACATGGAATCCACCTCAACTCGTCACATCTCAGAGTCAACCCCAATGTTAAAAACCTCTCAGTGTGCGGCAAATAAAACCCTTCAAACATCCACACTCTCCCGGGGAGCCCCTGCAAATACTAACACATTCCCCGAGACCCCCTGTAAATACTGACATACTCCCCGGGACCCCCTATAAATACTGACGCACTCCCCAGAACCCCCTGTAAATACTGACACACTCCCCGGGAAACCCTGTAAATACTGACACACTCCCCGGGAAACCCTGTAAATACTGACATACTCCCCGGGAAACCCTGTAAATACTGACACACTCCCCGGGACCCCCTATACATACTGACATACTCCCCGGGACCCCCTATAAATACTGACATACTCCCCGGGACCCCCTATTAATACTGACACACTCCCCGGGAAACCCTGTAAATACTGACGCACTCCCCGGGACCCCCTATAAATACTGACATACTCCCCAGGAACCCCTATAAATACTGACATACTCCCCGGGACCCCCTATAAATACTGACATACTCCCCGGGACCCCCTGTAAATACTGACATACTCCCCGGGACCCTCTATAAATACTGACGCACTCCCAAGGACCCCCTATAAATACTGACACACTCCCCGGGAAACCCTGTAAATACTGACGCACTCCCCGGGACCCCCTATAAATACTGACATACTCCCCGGGACCCCCTATAAATACTGACATACTCCCCGGGACCCCCTATAAATACTGACATACTCCCCAGGACCCCCTGTAAATACTGACATACTCCCCGGGAACCCCTATAAATACTGACATACTCCCCGGGACCCTCTATAAATACTGACGCACTCCCAAGGACCCCCTATAAATACTGACGCACTCCCCGGGACCTCCCTATAAATACTGACATACTCCCCGGGACCCCCTGTAAATACTGACATTCTCCCCGGGACCCCCTATAAATACTGACATACTCCCCGGGACCCTCTATAAATACTGACTCACTCCCAAGGACCCCCTATAAATACTGACGCACTCCCCGGGACCTCCCTATAAATACTGACATACTCCCCGGGACCCTCTATAAATACTGACGCACTCCCAAGGACCCCCTATAAATACTGACATACTCCCCGGGACCCCCTGTAAATACTGACACACTCCAGGAGACACCCTGTAAATACTGACACACTCCCACGAACCCCTGTAAATACTGACACACACCCGGGGAACCCCTGTAAATAATGACGCACTCCCGGGGACCCTGTCAATATTGACGCACTCTCGGGGACCCCCTGTAAATACTGATGCACTCCCAGGGACCCCCTGTAAATACTGACACACTCTCAGGGACTTCGTGTAAATAATGACACACTCCCAGGGACCCCCTGTAATACTGACACACTCCCGGGAACCCCTTTCAAATATGGACACTTCTGGGGAGCGCTTGCAAATGTCTACAATCTGCTAGGATCTCCTCCCCTAACTCTACTTCATTGGCTGTAAAGCGCTTTGAGACGTCCGGTGCTCGTGAAAGGCGCTATAGAAATGCAGGTCTTTCTTACATTGTGTCAGAGACTGAAAGAAAAAACATGTCCTCATTGTAGAAAGTGTTTATTTCTAAACTGCTGACCCCCATGTTAGCTGACATTGTTCACGGTTCTGCCTCCTTACGTACTGTTCCTCTCTCCTTCATATCTGCCGTCATCACCCCTCTCCTCAAAAGGCCAACCCTTGACCCCACTTTGCTTGTAAGTTACCGCCACATCTCCAACCTCCCTGTCCTCTCCAAAGTATTTGAACGTGTTGTCCCAAATCTGTGACCTTCTTTCCCGGAACTCCATGTTTAAATTCCTTCAATCCGGTTTCCGCGCCTGCCACAGTATCGAAACGGCTCTCATCAAAGTCACAGATGACATCCTGTGTGTGTGTGACAAAGGTAAACTCTCCCTCCTCGTCCTTCTGGACCTGTCTGCAGCCTTTGACACAGGTGACCACTCCATCCTCCTCCAACGCCTCTCCACCATGGTCCAGCTGGGTGGGACTGCACTCGCCTGGTTCCATTCTTATCTATCTCATCATAGCCAGAAAATCTCCAGCAATGGCTTCTCTTCCCGCTCCCACATCGTTACCTCTGGTGTCCCCCAAGGATCTGTCCTTGGCCCCCCCCCTATTTCTCATCTATATGCTGCCCCTTGGCGATATCATCCGAAAACACGGAGTCGGTTCCACATGTACGCAGACGACGCTCAGTCCTACCTCTCCATCATTTCTCTCGACCCCACCACAATCTCTAAATTCTCAGATTGCTTGTCTGACATCCAGTACTGGATGAGCAGAGGTTTTCTCCAATTAATATTGGGAAGACCGAAGCCATTGGGCTGAAACTTCTGGCCTCGCTGGGTGTACGGAGCGCGCCCGGACCCAGCGAGGCCTGGCTCAAGCCGGTTCTCGGGGCGAGACGCACATGCGCTGAAAACCGGCTTTCCCGATCTGTCAAGCTTTCTCCGCACAGATCCTCCGCCTCCCCGGGAGAAGGACATCCACGTGGGGAAGATCGGGCTCAGAGAATGTCCTTCAAACTCTTACACCTGGTAAAAGCAGGCACATAGCTAACTTTTGCCAGCGTAAGAGTTTTAAAACACATAAAAATTAAATGTAATCATTCATTTTTATTAAAAACCCTGTACATTAACTTTTACTTTTAACCCTATTAAAACACATTAAAAAAATTCCAAAAAATATATATTTTTTCTAAAACATTTAATTACATTTGATTTCAATTAATTTTAAATATGTGAGGTGTTTTATTTATTTATTTGGGTGTTTGGGTGTTTTAGGAGGGGTTTTTTCATTGATAGTAATGGGAGACCTGACAAAAGGAGTTCCCATTTTTAGCAATGAGAATACTGCACAGTGATTGGTGGTCCAGGCCCACGTGACCCAGCATGTCCGTACATACAGGGAGTTCACCTCCCCGTGCGCTGCACATCGAATGAAAGCCTCCGACCGCGATCTCCGGGACCACCAGGTATTTTTGTACAATTTTTTTTCGGGTCGGAGGCGTTTATCCGAAGGAAGCCTCCGTCCGCAATTTTCCCCCCCCCCCATTGTTTTCTGTCCCTGCCACAAACTGCGTTCACTTGCCACCGACTCCATCCCTCTCCCTAGCATTTGTCTCAGGCTGAACCAGACTGTTTGCAACCTAGGTGACATATTTGACCCTGAAATGAGCTTTCACCACATATCCGCGGCTTAAAACCGCCTATTTCCACCTCCGTAACATCGTCTGTCTCCGCCCCTGACTCAGCTCATCCGCTACTGAAGCCCTCATCCATGCCTGTATTACCTCTACTCTTCACTATTCCAACGCACTCCTGGCTGGCCTCCCACATTCTACCCGACGTAAACTAGAGGTGATCCAAAACTCGGCTGCCCCGTGTCCCAACTTGCACCGAGTCCCACTCACCCATCACCCCCTGTGCTCGCTGACCTACATTGGCTCCCGGTTAAGCAATGCCTCGATTTCAAAATTCTCACCCTTGTTTACAAATCCCTCCATGGTCTCGCCCCTCCCTATCTCTGTAATCTCCTCCAGCCCCACCACCCCCCCGAGATGTCTGCGCTCCTCTAATTCTGCTCTCCTGACCATCCCTGATTATAATCGCTCCACCATCGGTGGCCGTGCCTTCTGTTGCCTGGGCCCCAAGCTCTGGAACTCCCTCCCTAAACCTCTCCACCTCTCTACCTCTCTTTCCTCCTTCAAGACGCTCCTTAAAACCTACCTCTTTGACCAAGCCTGTGCTAATTTTTTCTTATTTGGCTCGGAGTCAAATTTATTTGTTTTGTCTTATAAAAATCCTGTGAAGCACCTTGGGACGCATTAAAGGCACTATATAAATAAAGTTGTTGTTGTTGTTAAATAGTAATCACTGTAAGTGCCCAAACGACCATCAGTAGTTTACCACTGCCTCGTGCCCTTGCAATCTGGTCCCTGGCAACTGAAACCTAATCACTTCAGTCGTCCTTGTGTGTTTAGGCTTCACTGACAGGTTTGTCCTGTTCGACTTCTGTGGGACTGGAGAGTTTGACGGGCTGCTTTTGTTGCTGTTACCCCATTGGTGGATGGGTGAGAATGCGGAGATCTGTTTGTATCAGCGACTGGGGAAAAATAGTCCTGGTTTAAAGCAAGTGAAATAATGGGTTTGTAAATCAACAAAGAAAGGAATCTGGTGATTGTGTGTCGCTCGGAACGCCTCACATACAACAACAACTTGCATTTATGCAGCGCCTTTAATGTAGTAAAACGGCCCAGGGCGCTTCACAGGAGCTTGACACACTCCAACACTTCAAAAGTACTTCATTGGCTGTAAAGCGCTTTGTGACATCCTGAGGTTGTGAAAGGCGCTATATAAATGTAAGTCTTTCTTTAAAATAAAGAAGCGGTTTGACAGGGTAGAGGTAGAGATGTTGCCACTTGTGGGAGAGTTCCAAATTAGGGGCCATCAATATAAGACAGTCACGAATAAATCCAATGGTGAATTCAGGAGAAACTTCTTTCCCCAGAGAGGGGTGAGAATGTGGAACTCGCTGCCACAGGGAGGGGTTGAGGAGAATAGTATCGATGTATTTCAGAGGCCGGTGTTTATGCTCCACACAAGCCTCCTCATCTCACCCTATTAGCATGATCTTCTATTCCTTGCTCCTTCATATATTTATTTAGCTTCCCCTTAAATGCATCTGCAGTGTGTCAGCCGTGGCTCAGTAGGGTAGCACTTTCACCTCTGGTGTCAGAGGTTGTGGGTTCAAGTCTCACGCCAGAGACTTCAGCACAAAATAATTGGTTAACACTCCAGTGCAGTACTGAGGGAGTGCTGCGGTGTCGGAGGTGCTGTCTTTCTGATGAGACGTTAAACCGAGGCCTCGTCTGCTCTCTCAGGTGGAAGATCCCATGGCACTATTTCGTAGAAGAGCAGGGGAGTTATCCCCAGTATCCTGGGACCAATATTTATCCCGAAATCAACATCACAAAAAAAACAGATTATCTGGTCATTATCACAGTGCTGTGTGTGGGAGCTTGCTGTGCACAAATTGGCTGCTGCATTTCCCACATTACAACAGTGACTACACTCCAAAAGTACTTCATTGGCTATAAAGCGCTTTGAGACATCCAGTGGTTGTGAAAGGCGCTATAGAAATGCACGACTTTCTTTCAGTTGTGCTGAATGGCCAGTTTCCGTGCTGTAAATTCTGCATCTTTCGATGGTTCGGGAAATCCAGCGAGGAATGGAGTAAGTGCGCCACATGGTGGAACACATTAGTATTACAGCTCTTGTTGAGATAGCTCAACAATCAGTCCAGGTGCTGAAAGATAAAGAGCGTATGTTTCTCCCTCCCTCCTCTGCCTTGGTTATTCCTCGCATAACGAAGGGGGCCTTTGCTAATCCCACCTGGAAGCAGCAATGGGACAGATCCTCGGTGTGAGAGTTTCACTTATGAACTGTAGCTGAAAATGGACAGCTGGAAAGTGGGTGAGTGACCTCAGTGTTAGCCGCGGCTCAGGGGGCAGCACACTCGCCTCGGAGTCAGAAGGTTGTAGCTTCAAGACCCACTCCAGAGACGTGAGCACAAAATCCAGGCTGACACTCCCCGTCCAGTACTGAGGGAGCGCTGCACTGTCGGAGGGACAGTACTGAGGGAGTGCCGCACTGTCGGAGGGACAGTACTGAGGGAGTGCCGCACTGTCAGAGGGGCGGTACTGAGGGAGTGCCGCACTGTCGGAGGGGCAGTAATGAGGGAGTGCCGCACTGTCAGAGGGACAGTACTGAGAGAGTTCCGCACTGTCAGAGGGACAGTACTGAGAGAGTGCCGCACTGTCGGAGGGGCAGTACTGAGGGAGTGCTGCACTGTCAGAGGGGCAGTACTGAGGGAGTGCCGCACTGTCAGAGGGGCGGTACTGAGGGAGTGCCGCACTGTCGGAGGGGCGGTACTGAGGGAGTGCCGCACTGTCGGAGGGGCAGTACTGAGGGAGTGCCGCACTGTCGGATGGGCAGTACTGAGGGAGTGCCGCACTGTCGGAGGGGCAGTACTGAGGGAGTGCCGCACTGTCGGAGGGACAGTACTGAGAGAGTGCCGCACTGTTGGAGGGGCAGTACTGAGGGAACGCTGCACTGTCAGAGGGGCAGTACTGAGGGAGTGCCGCACTGTCGGAGGGGCAGTACTGAGGGAGCGCTGCACTGTCAGAGGGGCAGTACTGAGGGAGTGTCGCACTGTCGGAGGGGCAGTACTGAGGGAGCGCTGCACTGTCAGAGGGACAGTACTGAGGGAGTGCCGCACTGTCGGAGGGGCAGTACTGAGGGAACGCTGCACTGTCAGAGGGGCAGTACTGAGGGAGTGTCGCACTGTCGGAGGGGCAGTACTGAGGGAGCGCTGCACTGTCAGAGGGACAGTACTGAGGGAGTGCTGCACTGTCGGAGGGACAGTGCTGAGGGAGTGCTGCACTGTCAGAGGAACAGTACTGAGGGAGTGCTGCACTGTCGGAGGGACAGTACTGAGGGAGTGCTGCACTGTCAGAGGGACAGTACTGAGGGAGCGCCACACTATCGGAGGTGCCGTCTTTCGGATGAGACGTTAAACCGAGGCCCCGTCTGCTCTCTCAGGTGGACGTAAAAGATCCCACGGCACAATTTCGAAGATGAGCTGGGGAGTTCTCCCTGGTGTCCTGGACAATATTTATCCCTCAATCAAAATCACTAAAAACTGATTATCTGGTCGTTGTTTCATTGTGGGAACTTGCTGTGCACTAATTGGCTGCCGCGTTTCCTACATTACAGCAGTGACTGCACTTCAGAAATACTTCATTGGCTGTGAAGCGCTGATCGGGCATGGTGCTGTCTAAGTTCTCCCCTAATCGAGGAAAGCTGTGCTATGGGTATCAGTGGTGTGAGAGTGAGTTGAAGTGAACTCTTCAGACTCTGCGAGTCCCTTACTGCCTGCCTCACTCTATGAATGGGGGGTGAGGCTCTATTCACACCTCTCCCGCTGACAGCACAGCTGGATTTATCCATCATCGCCCTGGGGAAACACGGGAGGATCCACAGCCCTGCACGGCACATCTGTGTCTAACAAATCCACAATTCTCATCATGTTCAAATCCCTCCATGGCCTCGCTCCCTCCCTATCTCTGTAACCTCCTCCAGCCCTTCCAACCTTTGAAATCTCGTTAACTCCTCCGATTCTGGCCTCTTGAGCATCCCCAATTTTAATCATCCATCTTCGTCGGCCGTTCCTTCAGCTGTCGAGGCCCCAAGCTCTGGAACTCCCTCCCTGAACCTCTCCGCCTCTCTCTGCTCCTTTAAGACGCTCCTTAAAACCGACCTCTTTGACCAAGCTTTTGGTCACCTGTGCTAATTTCTCCTTATGTGGCTCGGTGTCAAACATTTTATCTCATAATACTCCTGTGAAGCGCCCTGGGATGTTTCATTATGTTCATCGTCATCATAGGCAGTCCCTCGGAATCGAGGAAGACTTGCTTCCACTCTTAAAGTGAGAACGCAGGTGACTGAACAGTCCAATACAAGAACCACTGTCCCTGTCACAGGTGGGACAGACAGTGGTTGAGGGAAAGGGAGTGTGGGACTGGTTTGCCGCACGCTCCTTCCGCTGCCTGCGCTTGGTTTCTGCATGCTCTCGGCGACGAGACTCGAGGTGCTCAGCGCCCTCCCGGATGCACTTCCTCCGCTTAGTGTGGTCTTTGGCCAGGGACTCCCAGGTGTCAGTGGGGTTGTTGCACTTTATCAAGGAGGCTTTGAGGGTGTCCTTGTAACGTTTCCTCTGCCCACCTTTGGCTCGTTGGCTCGTTTGGCAAGTAGAGCGCTTGCTTTGGGAATCTCGTGTCGTTCTCGCATGTGGACAATGTGGCCTGCCCAGCGGAGCTGATCGAGTGTGGTCAGTGCTTCAATGCTGCGGATGTTGGCCTGGTCGAGGACACTGATGTTGGTGCATCTGTCCTCCCAGGGGATTTGCAGGATCTTGCAGAGGCATCATTGGTGGTATTTCTCCAGCAATTTGAGGTGTCTATTGTACATGGTTCATGTCTCTGAGCCATACAGGAGGGCGGGTATCACTACAGCCCTGTAGACCATGAGCTTGGTGGCACTTTTGAGGGCCTGGTCTTCAAACACTCTTTTCCTCACGTGGCCGAAGGCTGCACTGGAGGTGGTGTTGGACCTCGTCGACAATGTCTGCTCTTGTTGAAAAGAGGCTCCCGAGGTGTGGGAAATGGTCCACGTTGTCCAGGGCCACGCCGTGGATCTTGATGACTGGGGGGCAGTGCTGTGCGGTGAGGACAGGCTGGTGGAGGACCTTTGTCTTACTGATGTTTAGTGTAAGGCCCCTGCTTTCGTACCCCTCAGTAAATACATTGACTATATCCTGGAGTGCAGCCTCTGTATGTGCACAGATGCAGGCATCGTTTGCGTACTGTAGCTCGGCGACATTAAAGGTGCTATAAATATACAAGTTGTTATTGTTGTTGTTGTGGGACTTGAACCCACAACCTTCTGACTGAGAGGAGAGAGTGTAACCTGTTGTGTATCTGTAAAGCATGCACTCCCATGTTCCGCCACCAGGGAATGCATCCCCTGAAGTCCCAAGGAAGCACTGTATATAAGCCGGCCCCTAAGGCCTGTTCCTCACTCTGGAGTGTCTTAATAAAGGTCACTATTACTTTAACCTCCCTGTGTGCAGTCTCATCTGTGTTAGGAACACAATATAACCCATTGGGCCACGGCTGGGAACCACATAGGGAGCACTGGGTGATACTTCACAGAAAGGAAATGCGTCTCATGGATTGAGCCTTGATGATTGTACCTGGGACTTGTGTCAAATCCAGCAACCCAACTGCCCACAGCCCCTCCCTTCAAACATTCCAGCTGTCCGTCAAACAGCGATTGGTAACTCTACATTTTAACTTCCGCATGCAAGGGTCAGAGATCAAAGCAATCGGGGAGAACTCCCTTGCACTCATCTCCCCCCCTCAGCCGTGGCTCAGTGGGTAGTGTCATGTATGTAACCTTCATGTAACAACACTGCATACTGTATACACCTAAGAAATGCACACCTTGACCACAGGGGGTGAACTTGTGGGAGACATTCCTCACCTGGTCATCCAGGTATATAAAGGGAGGTCCCACACAGGGTCATCACTTCTTGATCCTGTGAATATAGGTTTGGGTCACAGAGTGACCTTGTCTGCAGAATGTGCCTCGTGTGAATTTATAGTAGTGTGTAAGGACATAACAGGTAGCACTCGCGCCTCTGAGTCAAAAGGTAGTGGGTTCAAATCCCATTCCAGCCTTGAACACAAAAATCTAGGCTAACACTCCCAATGCAGTACTGAGGGAGTGCTACATTGTCGGAGGAAATGTTAAACCGAGGCCCCGTCTGCCCTCTCGGATGAACATAAAAGATCCCAGGGCACTATTTCAAAGAAGAGCAGGGGAATTATCTCTGGTGACCTGGGGCCAATATTTATCTCTCAATCAACACAACAAAAAACAGATTATCTGGTCATTATCACATTGCTGTTTGCGGGAGCTTGCTGTGCGCAAATTGGCTGCCGCATTTCCTACAACAGTGACTACACTTCAAAAGTATTTCATTGGCTGTAATGCGCTTTGAGACATCCGATGGTCATGAAAGGCGCTATATAAATGCAAGTCTTTCCTTCTTCTTCGCAGTGCCATGGGATCTTTTACACACACCTGGGAGAGCAGATGGGGCCTTGGTTTAACGTCTCATCTGAAAGACAGCACCTCCGACAGTGCAGCGCTCCTTCAGTACTGCCCCTCCGACAGTGCAGCGCTCCTTCAGTACTGCCCCTCCGACAGTGCAGCGCTCTCTCAGTACTGCCCCTCAGACAGTGCAGCACTCCCTCAGCACTGCACTGGAGTGTCGGCCTGACTTCCGTGCTATTTGCGGAAGAAATATCCAGGTAGGAAAAATTGTTCTGTTGTAGGCAGATCCAATCAATCAGGCTTGGGAAGCTCTACTCCATGTCTTGCAATGGAAACATCCATTCTTTAGTGGAGTCCGCTCCATATTTTGTGATTGATGCATTCCATGTGTTGTGATGTTCCTTCAACAGAACAGGCGAAATAATCCAATAGTTTCATGTTTTGTGATAGATCCATTCTGTACTTTATGCAAACTGCGATCCGATGTGTGATTGAGACAATGATACAATGATTGATACAATGAGTGAGATGGACCAAAAACTTGCATTGATTTAAAAAAGACAGACTTGCATTTATATAGCGTCTTTCACGGCCACCGGGTGTCTCAAAGCGCTTTACAGCCAATTTGGAGTGTAGTCACTGTTGTAATGTGGGGAACGCAGCTGTCAACTTGCGCACAGCAAGCTCCCACAAACAGCAATGTGATAATGTCAAGAAAATCTGTTTTAGTGATGTTGATTGAGGAATAAATATTGGCCCCAGGACACCGGGGATAACTCCCCTGCTCTTCTTCGAAATAGTGCCATGGGATCTTTTACGTCCACCTGAGAGAGCAGACGGGGCCTCGGTTTAATGTCTAATCCGAAAGACGGTCCCTCCGACAGTGCGGCACTCCCTCAGTACTGCCCCTCCGACAGTGCGGCACTCCCTCAGTACTGTCCCTCCTATAGTGCGGTGCACCCTCAGTACTGCCCCTCCGACAGTGCAGATCTCCCTCAGTACTGCCCCTCCGACAGTGCGGCACTCCCTCAGTACTGCCCCTCCGACAGTGCAGCGCTCCCTCAGTACTGCCCCTCCTACAGTGCGGCATTCCCTCAGTACTGCCCCTCCGACAGTGCAGTGCTCCCTCAGTACTGCCCCTCTGACAGTGCGGCACTCCCTCAGTACTGCCCCTCCGACAGTGCTGCATTCCCTCAGTACTGCCCCTCCGACAGTGCAGTGCTCCCTCAGTACTGCCCCTCCGACAGTGCGGCACTCCCTCAGTACTGCCCCTCCGACAGTGCGGCACTCCCTCAGCACTGCCCCTCCGACAGTGCGGCACTCCCTCAGCACTGCTCCTCCGACAGTGCGGCACTCCCTCAGCACTGCCCCTCCGACAGTGCGGCACTCCCTCAGCACTGCCCCTCCGACAGTGCAGCACTCCCTCAGCACTGCCCTTCCGACAGTGCAGCACTCCCTCAGTACTGCCCCTCTGACAGTGCAGCACTCCCTCAGTACTGCCCCTCTGACAGTGCAGCACTCCCTCAGTACTGCCCCTCTGACAGTGCAGCACTCCCTCAGTACTGGCCCTCTGACAGTGCGGCACTCCCTCAGTACTGCCCCTCCGACAGTGCAGCACTCCCTCAGTACTGCACTGGAGTGTCAGCCTAGATTTTTTGTGCTCAAGTCCCTGGCGTGGGGCTTAAAACCACAACTTTCTGACATAGGCGAGAGTGTTGCCCACTGAGCCATGGCTGACAATGTCTGCGCTCCTCTAATTCTGCCCTCTTGAGCATCCCTGATTATAATCGCTCCACCATCGGTGGCCGTGCCTTCTGTTGCCTGGGCCCCAAGCTCTGGAACCTCTCCACCTCTCTCTCCTCCTTTAAGACGCTCCTTAAAACCGACCTCTCTGACCAAGCTTTTAGTCACCTGCCCTAATCTCTCCTTATGTGGTTTGGTGTCAAATTTATTTTTGTCTTATAACGCTGCTGTGAAGCATCCTGGGACGTTTTACTATGTTAAAGGCTCTATTTAAATAAAAGTTGTTGTTGTAGGGCTGTAGGAGATTACAGAGCTAGGGAGGGGCGAGGGCCATGGAGGGATTTGTAAACGAGGATGAGTTAGGACACGGGGCAGCGAGCACAGAGGGTGATGGGTGAGTGGGACTCGGTGCGAGTTAGGACACGGGGCAGCGAGCACAGAGGGTGATGGGTGAGTGGGACTCGGTGCGAGTTAGGACACGGGGCAGCGAGCACAGGGGGTGATGGGTGAGTGGGACTCGGTGCGAGTTAGGACACGGGGCAGCGAGCATAGGGGGTGATGGGTGAGTGGGACTCGGTGCGAGTTAGGACACGGGGCAGCGAGCATAGGGGGTGATGGGTGAGCGGGACTCGGTGCGAGTTAGGACACGGGGCAGCGGGCACAGGGGGTGATGCGTGAGCGGGACTCGGTGCGAGTTAGGACACGGGGCAGCGGGCACAGGGGGTGATGGGTGAGCGGGACTCGGTGCGAGTTAGGACACGGGGCAGCGAGCACAGGGGGTGATGGGTGAGCGGGACTCGGTGCGAGTTAGGACACGGGGCAGCGGGCACAGGGGGTGATGGGTGAGCGGGACTCGGTGCGAGTTAGGACACGGGGCAGCGAGCACAGGGGGTGATGGGTGAGCGGGACTCGGTGCGAGTTAGGACACGGGGCAGCGAGCACAGGGGGTGATGGGTGAGCGGGACTCGGTGCGAGTTAGGACACGGGGTCAGTGAGCACAGGGGGTGATGGGTGAGTGGGACTCGTTGCGAGTTAGGACACGGGGCAGCGAGCACAAGGGGTGATGGGTGAGCGGGACTCGGTGCGAGTTAGGACACGGGGCAGCGAGCACAGGGGGTGATGGGTGAGCGGGACTCGGTGCGAGTTAGGACACGGGGCAGCGAGCACAGGGGGTGATGGGTGAGCGGGACTCGGTGCGAGTTAGGACATGGGGCAGCGAGCATAGGGGGTGATGGGTGAGTGGGACTCGGTGCGAGTTAGGACACGGGGCAGCGAGCATAGGGGGTGATGGGTGAGCGGGACTCGGTGCGAGTTAGGACACGGGGCAGCGGGCACAGGGGGTGATGCGTGAGCGGGACTCGGTGCGAGTTAGGACACGGGGCAGCGGGCACAGGGGGTGATGGGTGAGCGGGACTCGGTGCGAGTTAGGACACGGGGCAGCGAGCACAGGGGGTGATGGGTGAGCGGGACTCGGTGCGAGTTAGGACACGGGGCAGCGAGCACAGGGGGTGATGGGTGAGTGGGACTCGGTGCGAGTTAGGACACGGGGCAGCAAGCACAGGGGGTGATGGATGAACGGGACTTGGTGCGAGTTAAGACATGGGGCAGCTAGGTTTTGGATGAGATCAGGAGGATGGAAGGTGGGAGGTCGGCCAGGAGAGCGTTGGGCTAAGGTTTTCAGCCGCAGTTGGGCTGAGGCGGGCCGGAGCCAGGCGATATTACGCTCTGGATGATGGTGTGGCTGTGGGGTCGGAAACTCTGCTCAGGGTCAAATAGAGCGCCACGGTTCTGCACAGAAATGAACACCATGCACAATAATTTAAGTTGAAGTGTTTTGCGTCAGATTCATTAGTAAAGCCCCAGCCTCAGCTTTACTGACTAAAACTACTCTGGGTTTCGTTCATGAACCACTGTTCGGAAATGAGACTCAGCAACTCACTGTAACAGGCTGTGAACCAGAGGCCACGAAGGATATTCTGCCTTGGCTCAGGAGCACTCTTGCCTTCTACATCAGAAGGTTGTAGGTTCAAGCTCCACTCCAGGACTTGAACATATCATCTCGCCTGACACTTCAGGCACACACACGATGGGCCGAATGGCCTTCTTCCGTGCCGCAAATCTCTCTCACATCAGCGTGATACTGTTGTCTTTTGGACGAGACAATAATCTGAGGTCTCGTCTGCCCCCTCAAGCCAACGTAAAGGGTTGCATAACACATTTATCTCTTAATCGACATGACTAAACCCATTTAAGACAATTGACAAAAGAACCAAGGGGAGATGAGGAGAATGTTCTTTCAGGGCTATGGGGTAAGGGGGAGGGGAACTAACTGGATTGCTCTGTCAGAAGCCTGCACAGGCCCGATGGGCCGAATCGCCTTCCCGTGTGACATGATTCCATTTCATTGGTCATTTATCTCATTGTTTTTTAAATTTATTCGCTCACAGGATGTGGGCGTTGCCAGCAAGGCCGGCATTTATTGCCCATCGCTAATTACCCTCGAGGTGGTGGTGAGCCGCCATTTCAGGGGGCAGTTAAGAGTCAACCACATTGCTGTGGGTCTGGAGTCACATAGACAGGGTAAGGGCGACAGATTTCCTTCCCTAAAGGACATTAGTGAACCAGACGGGTTTTTACGACAATCCGGTAGTTTAATGGTCACCATTACTGACACTGGCTTTTTATTCCAGATTTATTTAATTAACTGAATTTAAATTCCCCAGCTGCCGTGGGGGGATTTGAACTCACGTCTCCGGATCATTAGTCCAGGCCTCGGGATTACTGGCCCAGTGACATCACCACTGTGCCACCGTACCCAGCTTGATGTTTGTGGGATCTTGCTGTGCGCAGATTTGGTGGCCGGGGTTCGCTACATTACTGCAGTGACTGCACCTCAACACAACTTCACTGGCTGTGAAGCACTTTGGGACTTCCTGAGGTCGTGAAAGGCGCTATAGAAATGCAAGTCTTCCCTTTGAGCCCTTGGGACCAGGTAGATGGATGTCAGCACTCCGATCCCAGCGTGTGTATCCCCACGCTGGAACAGCTCAGTGGGTTGCCGTACCGCCTGCCGTGGAACTGAGCCCCAGTGCGGGATCCGATCCCCGGTGTGTGCAGAGTCAGTCGTCCTCCGATTGGGGTGGGGGGGGGGCGGGTGAGAAGGTGCCCCACAACTGACATGTCTGCCTCAGGACCAGAGAGGGAGAAATCAGCGGGGGGGAGGGGGGCCGTTACTGAGAGCTAACTAGTGCTGCAGAATGTAGATTCTATAGATATGTGATGAGAAAAAGATTAGTGAGGACAAATGTAGGTCCCTTGCAATCAGCATCAGGTGAATTTATAATGGGGAACAAAGAAACGGCAGACCAGTTGAACAAATACTTTGGTTCTGTCTTCACGAAGGAAGACACAAATAACCTTCCGAATGTACTAGGGGACCGAGGGTCTAGTGAGAAGGAGGAACTGAAGGAAATCCTTATTAGTCAGGAAATTGTGTTCGGGAAATTGATGGGATTGAAGGCCGCTAAATCCCAGAGTACTTAAGGAAGTGGCCCTAGAAATAGTGGATGCATTGGTGATCATTTTCCAACAGTCTGTCGACTCTGGATCAGTTCCTATGGACTGCAGGGTAGCTAATGTAACACCACTTTTTAAAAAGGGAGGGAGAGCAATTTACGGCACGGAAGGAGGCCATTCAGCCCATTGTGTCCGTGCCGGCCCAAAAAGAGCTACCCAGCCTAATCCCACTTTCCAGCTCTTGGTCGGGAGCCCTGTGGGTTGCAGCACTTCAAGCAGGAGCACGAATGTGCAAAGGGACTTTGACAGACTTGGTGAGGGGGCAAAACTCTGGCAGACGGCGTTCCATGTGGAGTGCCAGAGCACCCACTCCGGATCCATGCCTGACAAATCGGAATTGTTTTTTTCTAACAGCGAGTGACCCGGAGGTGTGGAGGAACAGAGGAGTCGGAGTGTCTGTGAACACAAGTCACCACGAGCAGGTGCACAGGTACAAAAGGTCGTCAATAAGGCTCATGGAATGCTGGCCTTTATCTCAAGGGCTGGAATACAAAGGGGAGGAATCGATGCTTCAGTTGTAGAGTACCAGTCAGACGCCGTCGGGAGTAACCGCGTCCAGTCCTGGGCCCCGCCCCTCAGGGAGGATATATCGGTCTCGGAGTGAGAGCGAGGCAGATTCTCCAGAATGGTACCGGGGCTGAAAGGGTTAAATTATCAGGACGGTTTGCACACAGTGGGCTTGTATTCCTTGAAGTATAGAAGCTTAAGGGGCGATGTAATCGAGGTGTTTAAACTGTTAAAAGGAGTTGATAGTTTCTCTCGGTCCACACTATTTCCTCTGACAGGGCAGAACCTTAAAATTAGAGCCAGGCCGTTCAGAAGGGAAATCTGGGAAATATTTCACACAAAGGTTAGTAGAAATCTGGAACTCTCTTCCCCAAAAAGCCGTGGACACTGGGGGTCACAGTTGGAGCTTTCAAGACTGAGCTTGACAGATTTTTGTTGGGAAAGGGTATCGGGGGATACGGAGGAAAGATGGGAAAATGGGATTAGAGATACAGATCAGCCACGATCTGATTGAATGGCGGAGCAGGCTCGAGGGGCTGAATGGCCTCCTGTTGCTAAGTGTGTTGCTCGGTGATACTGGGCTACAAGGACCAGGAAAGCCCTCGGATTGACCCCTGGTCCGAGTTATCTGATCAGCACCAGGGAAGGAGCTGAGCTTAAACGTCGCTGTGCAGTGCCCCCCTGCTGGGAAGCGTCTGTGCGCGGGCAGCCCGAGCAGACAGGGCTCGTCTGTGATGGCCTCCAGTGAGGAATAGCCGTGGGTCACTCACTGTCGGGGCTGATGCAGAATGACCAGATGCAGCTGGTATGGGACAGCAGCCAGGGCCTGTGGATCAGGGGCCCAGCGAGAGACACTGGGGGAGCGCCCAATTTTCTTGGAGGTTATGGATCGTGACTCAATGATGACAAGAGAAACGGGAAGGTTGGTCTTTGTTTTCTGTTAATACGGAGTCTACAGATTGTCGACTACAGGCAGGAGTCGCTGCGGTTTAGTCTCCAATGTCACTGTTTCCCCAGAGTATTGCATCAGGGGGCTCAATTGCTCAACGTTCCCATGTCAGGGGTGCTGGAGTATAAACCCAGTCACAGGCAGATGCAACTGTATATACACACAAACTGAACTTAAATCAGTGATGAAGAATTTCTGATGGGGGTATATCATCACCTTGCTCAATAGTTTAAAGGGGTGTCGGCAACACGGCCGCTCATTTTACAACACAACCCATTTTTATTTCCATTAAATAATTCTATTTCTTTTCTGTTATACACTATCGCACCAAGTCACACTGTGCCCCAGGCAGTCTGAGCCTCGTGCCTCTCTGCTCAGCAATAAGGTCCGCCCAGCGTTCGGTGGGGGGAGTTCAGACACAGCGTGCTCCTTCGAAAGACGTGGTAACGAATTATAAAGTCACAGCACGACACTGTCGCTCTCTCATCACATCCGGCATCTCGTCCTCAACAACCCAGGCCTCAGACACCTTGAGGCTTCGGAACTGCTCCAAGCCTAGAGACAAAAGCACACAGTGTGTGATAATAATATATACAGGAGCGTTATACCCAGTAACACAGTGTGTTATTATATAATATATACAGAGTGTTATACCCCAGTAACACAGTGTGTTATTATATAATATATACAGGATGTTATACCCAGTAACACAGTGTGTTATTGTATAATATATACAGAGTGTTATACCCAGTAACACACAGTGTGTTAGTATATAATATTATATACAGAGTGTTATACCCAGTAACACAGTGTGTTAGTATATAATATATACAGGAGTGTTATACCCAATAACACAATGTGTTATTATATAATATATACAGGAGTGTTATACCCAGTAACACAGTGTGTTATTATATAATATATACAGAGTGTTATACCCAGTAACACACAGTGTGTTAGTATATAATATTATATACAGGAGTGTTATACCCAGTAACACAGTGTGTTAGTATATAATATTATATACAGGAGTATTACGCCCAGTAACACAGTGTGTTATTATATAATATATACAGGGGTGTTATACCCAGTAACACAGTGTGTTATTATATAATATATACAGGAGTATTACGCCCAGTAACACACAGTGTGTTATTATATAATATATACAGGAGTGTTATACCCTGTAACACAGTGTGTTATTATATAATATATACAGGAGTGTTATACCCCAGTAACACAGTGTGTTATTATATAATATATACAGAGTGTTATACCCAGTAACACACGGTGTGTGATAATAATATATACAGGAGCGTTATACCCAGTAACACAGTGTGTTATTATATAATATATACAGGAGTGTTATACCCCAGTAACACACAGTGTGTTAGTATATAATATTATATACAGGAGTGTTATACCCCAGTAACACAGTGTGTTATTGTATAATATATACAGGAGTGTTATACCCCAGTAACACAGTGTGTTATTATATAATATATACAGAGTGTTATACCCAGTAACACAGTGTGTTATTATATAATATATACAGGAGTGTTATACCCAGTAACACACGGTGTGTTATTATATAATATATACAGGAGCGTTATACCCAGTAACAGTGTGTTATTATATAATATATACAGAGTGTTATACCCAGTAACACACAGTGTGTTATTATATAATATATACAGGAGTGTTATACCCAGTAACACAGTGTGTTATTATATAATACATACAGAGTGTTATACCCAGTAACACACAGTGTGTTAGTATATAATATTATATACAGGAGTGTTATACCCAGTAACACAGTGTGTTAGTATATAATATTATATACAGGAGTATTACGCCCAGTAACACACAGTGTGTTATTATATAATATATACAGGAGTGTTATAACCAGTAACACAGTGTGTTATTATATAATATATACAGGGGTGTTATACCCAGTAACACAGTGTGTTATTATATAATATATACAGGAGTATTACGCCCAGTAACACACAGTGTGTTATTATATAATATATACAGGAGTGTTATACCCTGTAACACAGTGTGTTATTATATAATATATACAGGAGTGTTATACCCCAGTAACACAGTGTGTTATTATATAATATATACAGAGTGTTATACCCAGTAACTCACGGTGTGTGATAATAATATATACAGGAGTGTTATACCCAGTAACACAGTGTGTTATTATATAATATATACAGGAGTGTTATACCCCAGTAACACAGTGTGTTATTATATAATATATACAGAGTGTTATACCCAGTAACACAGTGTGTTATTATATAATATATACAGGAGTGTTATACCCAGTAACACACGGTGTGTTGGTATATAATATATACAGGAGTGTTATACCCAGTAACACACAGTGTGAGAGAATAATATATACAGGAGTGTTATAACCAGTAACACAGTGTGTTATTATATAATATATACAGGAGTGTTATACCCAGTAACACACAGTGTGTTATTATATAATATATACAGGAGTGTTATACCCAGTAACACACAGTGTGTTATTATATAATATATACAGAGTGTTATACCCAGTAACACACAGTGTGTTATTATATAATATATACAGGGGTGTTATACCCAGTAACACACAGTGTGTGAGAGTAATATATACAGGAGTGATATACCCCAGTAACACAAGGTGTATTATTATATAATATATACAGGAGTGTTATACCCAGTAACACACAGTGTGTTATTAGATAATATATACAGGAGTGTTATACCCTGTAACACAGTGTGTGAGAGTAATATATACAGGAGTGTTATACCCCAGTAACACACAGTGTGTTATTATATAATATATACAGGAACATTATACCCAGTAACACAAGGTGTGTTATTATATATTATATACAGGAGTGATACGCCCAGTACACAGTTTGCTGTACACATACAATATCATCAACTTGCATTTATAGGACTCCTTCAAGGTAGAAGAATATCCCAAAGTGCTTTATAGGTGTAGTCAAAAAATTAACACTGAGCCAAGAGACGGAGATATCAGGATGGGTGACCAAAGGATTGGTGAAAGTGGTGTTTAAGGATGGTCAAATGAGGAGAGGTTGAGGGAGAGAATTCCGAGCATGGGGGCGAGGCGGCTGAAGGCACGGTCACCGATGGTGTCACTTGGAGGCGGTGAGATGCACAATGGTTGAGGGTCAGAGGAGCGGAGATTGTTGGGAGTTTGTAAGGCTGGTAGACATTAGAGATAGGGAGGGGCGAGGGAGAAAGGCATTTAAACACAAGGATGAGAATTTTAAATCTGAGGCATTGGAGGACTGCTTATATAACCGGACTGCTTATATAACTTGTATAATTGGGTAAATACTGAGCGGGGGCGGGGGGAATGTGCTGGGCTACGGGGAAAGACAGGGGAGTGGGAGTAGTTAGACAGCTCGACCAAATAGTTTTGGATGAACTCAAGTTTACTGATCGTAGATGATGGGAGACCGGTCATGAAATCATTGAAATTAGTCGCGTCAGGAGGTAACAAAGGCACGGACGAGGGTTTCAGCAACAAATAAACTGGGGCAGGGGCGGAGACGGGCAATGCTACGGAAGTGGAAAAGGGTGATCTTTGGGATGGAGAGGGTCAGGGATCGGAAGCTCAGCCCGGGGTCAGATAGGACGCGGAGATTGTGAACACTGTGGTTGGACTGGAGACTGTGGCTGGGGGAGGGCGATGGACTCAGTCTCAACGTTACAGAATTTGTGGGGGTAGGGATTGGGGAGCAGGGGGGCTGAAGACCATGGCTTCGGTCCTCCCAATAAAGCCAACCGCCCCGTGAAGGAGAATGGTCTGATTCACCTTTCGATGATCATGTTGTTGTGCTGGAGTTCCCGAGTTACATCTTCCACCTCCTGCTTGAGCTGTTTCATCCTGTTGGCAATTAAACACAGTCAAAGCTAATCACCTTTTCAGCAAAAGCTTCGAGTCTGCAATAAGCTGGAACAATAACGACCGTGAACCATTCTAGCTCTGCGCAGTATACCTCAGAGCTGGGCTCAACTAAGGCAATATAAAAGAAAATGCTTCTCTTTGTCTGCCCTTCTCGACCATCAGTGACCAGACCTGCGGCTCCAGCTTGCAGGACACGGCGACCAAGGTGAGATTAACCACGACGGCCGGCAGCAAGGGGCTGTAACCGGGCTGAGGATAGCTCTTCCTTTCTCCACTGTCTCCATGAGGCAGAGCGGCAAGTGGTCCACTCGAGAGCTCTAGTCTCCAGTTAGCACCACATCCGACAACACAGGGCAGGCGGCAAACGTTCGGGAGGAACAGGGGACTTTGGGCCGCTAGTTCCCACAGCTCTTCCCCACTGGGGGTTCAACTCACCTTGTGTCTGGCTCTGTTGTAGACTCATTGTTAGAGATTGATCGCTGTGATTGGCCATTGATAGAGGCTGATCGCTGTGATTGGCCATTGATAGAGGGTGATCGCTGTGATTGGCCATTGATAGAGATTGATCGCTGTGATTGGCCATTGATAGAGGGTGATCGCTGTGATTGGCCATTGATAGAGATTGATCGCTGCGATTGGCCATTGATAGAGATTGATCGCTGTGATTGGTCAACAACTCCATTCAACAATAATTTTCCAAAGGAATTGGATAAATAAATACTTGAAAAGGAGAAATTTGCAGGGCTATGGGAAAAGAGCAGGGGGAGTGGGACTGCTTAGATCACTCTACTAAAGAGACAGCACAGGCACGATGGGCCAAATGGCCTCCTCCTGTGCTGTAAGATTCTGTCTTCAGATCCCTGACCAGCAAGAGGGGGAGAAAATTAAAATGAGCAAACTGAAGGATGCACAGACCCCTACAGGACACGATAGGAGAGGATAATTCTGTTTTATATTGCATTGGGAAACATTCTGCACAACCACCCCCCCTGGCCCCCCCCCCTACTTCCCCCACCCAACCCCCGCCACCCCCCCCTTCCCCCACCCCCTGGCACCCCCATTCCCCCACCCAACCCCCGCCCCCTTCCCCCCCCACTGCCCCCCCCCCATTCCCCCACCCTCTGGCCCCTCCCCTACTTCCCCCACCCAACCCCCGCCCCCCCCCCAGTCAGGGAACTCCCTGGAAACAGTCGGACACACCTGATGGTCATTTCCAGACATTTCTGTTCGACACAGTCAGCAGGAGCTGGTGATTTGGTCACGGGTTGTTGTTCCCCTTGGAGTCTCGCAGCTCCCACATCCAATATCTGCAAATCAGGAAGGAATAGGTTGGGGAGAGATGTCCAAATCAGGAAAATGAACAAGGCATCTCCTGAACTGTAAATAACACAACTCTCCAATATTCTTCTTTGTTTATGTAGAATTACAGAGAGTGTACGGCACAGAAACAGGGCATTCGGCCCCACCGCTCCGTGCCGGTGTCTATACTCCACACCAACCCCCTCACATCCCTCTCCATCTTACCCCATCAGCATAAGGCAGGTAAGCTGAGAGCACAGATTGACACTTGGGAGTACGATATTATGGGTATCAGTGAGACACAGCTGAAAGAAGGGCAGGTATGGCAGCTCAACATTCCTGGTTACAGGGGTTTTCAGACAGGATAGAGAGGGGGGTGAAAAAGGAGGGGGGGTCACAGTATTGATTAAATAAACAATTACAGCTGCGAGGAGGGTGATATGTTAGAGGGGTCATCAAACAAAGCCATATGGGTTGAACTAAAGAACAGAAAAGGGGTGATAGAAACATAGAAACATAGAAAATAGGTGCAGGAGTAGGCCATTCGGCCCTTCTAGCCTGCACCGCCATTCAATGAGTTCATGGCTGAACATTCAACTTCAGTACCCCATTCCTGCTTTCTCACCATACCCCTTGATCCCCCTAGCAGTAAGGACTTCATCTAACTCCTTTTTGAATATATTTAGTGAATTGGCCTCAACAACGAGGGGAGAGGTGCCTCGTTAAGGGCTCCTCTGCTCAGTTAAATATACGAGGCCATTAAAGACCATTAACATAGAAACATAGAAACATAGAAACATAGAAAATAGGTGCAGGAGTAGGCCATTCGGCCCTTCTAGCCTGCACCGCCATTCAATGAGTTCATGGCTGAACATTCAACTTCAGTACCCCATTCCTGCTTTCTCGCCATACCCCTTGATCCCCCTAGCAGTAAGGACCTCATCTAACTCCTTTTTGAATATATTTAGTGAATTGGCCTCAACAACTTTCTGTGGTAGAGAATTCCACAGGTTCACCACTCTCTGGGTGAAGAAGTTCCTCCGCATCTCGGTCCTAAATGGCTTACCCCTTATCCTTAGACTGTGACCCCTGGTTCTGGACTTCCCCAACATTGGGAACATTCTTCCTGCATCTAACCTGTCTAACCCCGTCAGAATTTTATATGTTTCTATGAGGTCCCCTCTCATTCTTCTGAACTCCAGTGAATACAAGCCCAGTTGATCCAGTCTTTCTTGATAGGTCAGTCCCGCCATCCCGGGAATCAGTCTGGTGAACCTTCGCTGCACTCCCTCAATAGCAAGAATGTCCTTCCTCAGGTTAGGAGACCAAAACTGTACACAATACTCCAGGTGTGGCCTCACCAATGCCCTGTACAACTGTAGCAACACCTCCCTGCCCCTGTACTCAAATCCCCTTGCTATGAAGGCCAACATGCCATTTGCTTTCTTAACCGCCTGCTGCACCTGCATGCCAACCTTCAATGACTGATGTACCATGACACCCAGGTCTCTTTGCACCTCCCCTTTTCCTAATCTGTCACCATTCAGATAATAGTCTGTCTCTCTGTTTTTACCACCAAAGTGGATAACCTCACATTTATCCACATTATACTTCATCTGCCATGCATTTGCCCACTCACCTAACCTATCCAAGTCGCTCTGCAGCCTCACAGCATCCTCCTCGCAGCTCACACTGCCACCCAACTTAGTGTCATCTGCAAATTTGGAGATACTACATTTAATCCCCTCATCTAAATCATTAATGTACAGTGTAAACAGCTGGGGCCCCAGCACAGAACCTTGCGGTACCCCACTAGTCACTGCCTGCCATTCTGAAAAGTACCCATTTACTCCTACTCTTTGCTTCCTGTCTGACAACCAGTTCTCAATCCATGTCAGTACACTACCCCCAATCCCATGTGCTCTAACTTTGCACATCAATCTCTTGTGTGGGACCTTGTCGAACGCCTTCTGAAAGTCCAAATATACCACATCAACTGGTTCTCCCTTATCCACTCTACTGGAAACATCCTCAAAAAATTCCAGAAGATTTGTCAAGCATGATTTCCCTTTCACAAATCCATGCTGACTTGGACCTATCATGTCACCTCTTTCCAAATGCACTGCTATGACATCCTTAATAATTGATTCCATCATTTTACCCACTACCGATGTCAGGCTGACCGGTCTATAATTCCCTGTTTTCTCTCTCCCTCCTTTTTTAAAAAGTGGGGTTACATTGGCTACCCTCCACTCCATAGGAACTGATCCAGAGTCAATGGAATGTTGGAAAATGACTGTCAACGCATCCACTATTCCCAAGGCCACCTCCTTAAGTACTCTGGGATGCAGTCCATCAGGCCCTGGGGATTTATCGGCCTTCAATCCCATCAATTTCCCCAACACAATTTCCCGGCTAATAAGGATTTCCCTCAGTTCCTCCTCCTTACTAGACCCCCCGACCCCTAAAAGTTGGCAGGGCTCGTCCGGTATTTGAACCCGGGACCTCTCGCATTTCAATTATTAAAACCCCTAAGCGAGAATCATACCCCTAGACCAACGAGCCTGTGACTTTGGGGTGGGTGTAGCCCTTAAAGGGACCCCGTGATGGCGACCCCATCCACGCCGGTGGCAGGGCCAGCGAAGACGTATGCGCAGGTGGCAACCGCTTCCACGGCACCTCCTGCGCCACCCGCTGCCCTGCCACCTTTCAGACTTATAACCAGGAAACACGGGGTCAAGAGCTACACTCACCCCACAATGAGCATCGAGGAGTGCGTGCGGGCGATGGCTGGGGTAGTCGGCCCCTCGGCCATTGTCGCAGCCTCCAAGATGTCTGGGAAGGCTGTGTTCTTCCTGGGGTCGGAGCGAGCGGTGTCCCTGGCCCTCGAAAGGGGGCTCACGGTGGGCGGGACGTTCCTGCCGGTGGACCCTCTCGAGGCCACCGCGCAGAGGGTCATCGTGTCGAACATCCCGCCCTTTGTTCCCGCTGAGCTCCTCCTCCCTCACCTACAACAACTGGGGGAGGTAAGGTCAGGGATCAACCCCAAACCGCTCGGCCTCAGGGAGAGCAGCCTGCGCCACGTGTTCTCCTTCCGCTGCCAGCTCTTTGTCCGGCTGGCGCGGGAGGACACGACGGAGGGAAGTTTTAATGTGGTGCACGAGGGGACTGCCTACCGCGTCTTCTGGACGTCGGACGGCGTGCGGTGCCATGCCTGCAGGGAGGTGGGGCACGTTCGCAAGAACTGCCCCACCTCCAAGGCCGCCAAACCACCGAAGGCGGCCAAGGCTGGCGCCGCCGCCACCCCTCCCCCTAGTTGCGTCCGCGTGCCGGGAGCCATAGGTGCGCGGGCATCGTCGGAGGCCTTTGTTTTCAGGGCCTCCGGCGGGGGGGAGGGAGAGCGTCCGAACGGAAGGAAGGCGCGGAAGAAGACGAGACATCTAGAGGCGGGTCCCCTCGGTGCGCCAGACAATTTGTTTACCGCGCTCGGCCCAACCCAGTCACCGGCGAGCGCGGGGTGCCCCGAGCCCGTGCCCGGGCCCTTGAATAACACCACAGAGGGGCCCAGGCGCGGGCAAGAAAAGGAAAAGGGGGGGGCGGAGCGGGAGGCCTCGGCAGACATGGGGGTCTCCCTGCCTCCGCGCGCCCCCAGGAACAAAAAGAGGCACCGCCCCAATGAGGCGGAGGGGGAACAACATCCCTCCGCGGAGGAGGCGATGCCCACCGCGTCCCCCACCAGCGCTCCCAAATTGCGCTGCAGGCGCGAAGAGTCTTTCCCCGGGGAGGGTGAGACAGTTGAGGCTGCCCAGCCTCTGCCTCCCGGGGATGGAGTGGAAGATCTGCCTGTCGTGGGGGGCGTGGGGCCAGCGGAAGAATGCATTGCCGCCGGGCCGGGCGTCCCGGGGACTGAGGCGGGCGGGGCCGAAAAGGCCGAACCTGAGCCCGCCCAGCCAATACCCAACTTCCCCCGGGAGTCGCTCGACCCGGCAGAAACACAATTTATTGATTTTAATGAAACTGTAGATGCTGGGCCGGGGGGTGGCAGCGGGGAGGGGGAGGAACACCCACCCTCGCCTCTTGCTGTGGGGCTGGAGCACTTGGAGAGCCTGGGGATTTCCTATGGCCGGGTCTCTCCTTGTTCCCCGGTTCCTGGGGCGGAGGGGGAACCCCTTCCGCTGTCATTTCCCGACCCAGCACCATTTTTAAAAGAGCCCAGTGGGGACTCCTCTGCCAACGATCCTGGGGGTGGGATCGGGGCAGAGCCAGGGCCGGTTGGAGCGGCCGGTTCATTTGCCGTACCTTGTGCGGTCGATGGGCTGGCTGCTGGCGGCCACCTCCCGGAGGAGGACGGGGACTCGGTGGGGGACGCGGGTGAAGACCTAGAGACCACCGCCAGTGAGGCGGTGGATCTGCTCGCGGCCGCCGCCGAGACCATCCTCATTCCTGCAAAGGAACTCCGGGACTTTTTGGCCCAGAGCCGGGGTCGCCGCGACCAAGCCCGACTGGCCCTGGAAAAATGGTCCGAGCCGGAGCTGATCAAGGCGTCCGTCCGCGCCGCCGTCAAAACCTTGGCCGCGGGCGGGCCCTTGACAAAGGCGCAACACCTTGAGCTGCGCGAGCTCGAGGGACTCCTCGCTGGGCTGCGGAGGGAGCGGAGTTCAACAAAAGACTCCGCTCCCTCCCCCACAATAGGTTAAGGTAGAGGTTGCACTATGCTTTTGCCATGAAGATAACCATAGCCAGCCTCAACATCAACGGCGGCAGAGGGGCACGCCGTAGATTTGACAATTTTTCGCTCCTGCGGGAGGGGAAATATGCGGTGTGCTTCCTGCAAGAAACCCACACCGTTCCGGGAGACGAAGCCACGTGGCTCCTGGAATGGCAAGGAGAGGTCCGCATGAGCCACCTCACCGCCACTTCTAGTGGGGTGGCCATCTTGCTGGGCCCGCATTTTCAGCCAGAGATCTTGGGGATCGAGGAGCCCGTGCCAGGCCTCTTGCTGCACGTAACGGTTCGCCTGGGGGACGTGCCGCTCCATCTCGTGAACGTGTACGCCCCTCAGCCCGGCCCGCAGCAAACGCGCTTCTTTGAAGAGGTGTCCGCTCTTCTTGGCTCCGTCGACGTCGGCGACTGCATTGTCCTCGGGGGGGATTTTAACTGCACCCTCGAGGCGAGGGACCGCTCCGGTGCCCCGCAGTGCATGACGGCGATGGAGAAGTTGAGGGACCTGGTCGGGTCCTTCGACTTGGTGGACGTCTGGCGAAATCTCCACCCCGACTCCAGCGCCTTTACTTGGGTGAGGCCTGGAGTTGGATGGTCCAGAGTCGACCGCCTTTACGTGTCTCGGGCGTACGTTTCCTGCGTCCCGGCGGCCTCCATGCGGCCGGTGCCGTGTTCGGACCACCACCTGGTGTGGGCGGAGCTCGCTTCGCTCCGCGCGAGGACGGGGTCCGCGTACTGGCATTTTAACAACCAGCTGCTGGAGGACGTGCGGTTCCAGGACTCGTTCCGTCGATTCTGGTCCGACTGGAGAAGGAAGCAGGGGGGCTTCCCCTCCTTGAGGCTATGGTGGGACGTGGGCAAGGCTCACGTCCGCGTCTTCTGTCAAGAGTACGCGAGGGGGTCGACCAAGAGGCGGGCGGCCAGAGTCGGGCGCCTAGAAAAAGAGGTGCTCGACCTGGAAGCCCGTCTCGGTCAAGTCGTCGAGGACCCGGCCCTGCGGACGGAGTACGAAGCGAAGAAGGCCGCGCTGAAGGACCTGCAGCTCGTCGGGTCCCGAGGCGCGTTCGTGAGGTCGCGGATCCGGTTCCTGCGGGATCTGGACCGCGGCTCCCCCTTCTTCTACTCGCTGGAAAAAAGGCAGAGTGTCCGTAAGCAGCTCTTGATGCTGCTGGCCGACGACGGCTCTCTCGTCTCGGATCCGGAGGGCGTCAACAACAGGGTCCGTGAATATTACGGGGCTCTGTTCTCTCCGGATCCGTCCAGCGAGGAAGCGCGTAGAGTTTTGTGGGAGGACCTGCCGAAGGTCAGCCCGGAGGGCGCCGAAAATCTGGAAGCTCCGCTAAGCCTGGCGGAGCTGACCGGTGCCCTCGACCGGCTCTCGAGGGGAAAATCCCCGGGGCTGGACGGGCTGACCGTGGAGTTCCACAGGGCGTTCTGGGACGTCCTGGGGAGCGACTACGCGCGGGTCCTGGGGGAAAGTCTGGCGACTGGGGAGATGCCCTTCTCTTGGCGCAGGGCAGTCATCGTCCTGCTGCCTAAGAAGGGCGATCTCCGCCTCCTTAAGAACTGGCGCCCGGTCTCCCTCCTCAGCACGGACTACAAAATCTTCGCCAGGGCGATGTCTGCTCGCCTTGGTGCTGTGCTGGACCACATGATCCACCCCGACCAGTCCTACACGGTCCCGGGCCGGACAATCCACGATAACATCCATCTGGTCCGGGACCTCATCCATTGTTCCCAGGAGGCTGGTCTGTCGGTCGCCTTCCTATCCCTCGACCAAGAGAAGGCGTTCGACAGGGTGGATCACGACTATCTGCTCGGAACTCTGCGCGCTTTCGGGTTCGGGACGCATTTCGTCGCCCGGATCCGACTTTTATACGCCGCCGCGGAGTGTCTGATTAAGGTTAACGGGTCCTTGACGGCGCCCCTTCGCTTTAGGAGAGGGGTGCGCCAGGGATGCCCCATGTCCGGCCAGTTATACGCCGTTTGCGTGGAGCCTTTCCTGCGCCTCTTGCGGACGAGGTTGACGGGACTGGCTCTGCAAGGGCCGGGCGTGGAGGTCGTCCTCTCGGCTTACGCCGATGACGTGCTCCTCGCGGTAGAGGATCCCGCTGACCTGCGGAGGATGCGTGAGTGCCAGGAGATTTACTCGGCCGCGTCCTCCGCCAGGATCAACTGGGAGAAATGTTCCGGACTCCTGGTGGGTCAGTGGCGGGTGGACTCCCTGCCGGAGGAGCTCAGGCCTTTTGCCTGGAGCACGACCCATCTCCTCTATCTGGGAGTCTACCTTAGCCCCGACGAGGGAGCCTGGCCGGCGAACTGGCAGGAGCTGGAGGCCAAGGTCGCCGCTCGCCTAGGGCGCTGGACAGGACTGCTCCGAGTGCTGTCCTACAGGGGTCGAGCGCTAGTCATAAACCAGCTGGTGGCCGCAATGTTGTGGTACCGGCTGGTCACTTTGACCCCTCCCCCTGCGTTTGTCGCCAAGATACAGAAGAAGCTGGTGGACTTCTTCTGGAACAACAGGAAGCACTGGGTCTCTGCCGCGGTCCTGAGTCTCCCGCTTGAGGAGGGCGGTCAGTCGTTGGTGTGCGTCAGCGCCCAGCTCGCGACTTTCCGTCTTCAGACCCTGCAGAGATACCTTTACGTCGAGCCCCCTCCTAGGTGGTGTGCTCTGGCGAGGTATTTCTTCCGCCAGCAGCTCGACCTCAATTATGACACGCAGCTCCTGTTTGTGAACTTGGGGGGTGCCAGGACCGCCCTCCGGGAGCTGCCTGTCTTTTACAGGGAACTCATCAGGGTCTGGAACAAAGTCTCCACCAAGCGCAGCTCTCCGCCGGCTGGAGTGGCGGCCGTCCTGCAGGAACCGCTGCTCGGGAATCCGTACCTCCACGGCCGAGGTTTTATGTGGCGGTCGGAAGAGAGGGCTGTGGCTGGTGAGGTGACCAGGGTCAGGGACCTGCTCGATGGCGGAGGAGCGGGCTGGATGGCGCCAGACACGCTGACGCGGCGCCTAAATTCTGCCAACGTCCGCCACGCGGCCGATGCCATCGAGTCGCTAAAAACAGCTCTGGGCCCTGACTCCGTTAGGTGTATCGAGGAGGCTCAAGCACGTGGGGAGATCCCGTCCGAACTGACCCCCGTCCGGACGGAATTCCTCATCGGCGCCAAACCCCGGAACCTCCCTCGGGGGCCGGCGCCTCACAACTTGAGCCGCCTCGGGGAAATCCCCTCCGTGCCTTTCAGTTCCGCGCGGAGGGGTTTCCTGTACGGGCTGCTCCTGCACACCCACAACTTTGCCATCCTCGCCGGCCGTCCGGACACGCAATGGCGTACCATCTTGCCGTCCGGAGGAGGCGGGGGTCCCCGATGGAGGGCACTCTACGCGGGGGTCCTCCCACTATTCATCGGGGACTTGGCCTGGAGGGTGGTGCACGGAGCAGTGCCGTGCAATAAATTTTTAAGCCGGTTCACGGACTCCCAGGCCGCCTGCAATTTCTGCGGTCTGGAGGAGTCCGTGTTCCATGTTTTTATTGAGTGCACAAGGTTGCAGCCCCTGTTCCATTATTTGAAGGGGCTGCTCCTGAAATTCTGGCTGCACTTCAGTCCCACACTCCTGATCTTTGGGCACCCTGTGCGGAGGGGAGCGGGTAGGTCCGAAGGCCTCCTCGTAGGACTGCTCCTGGGCACGGCCAAGGGTGCCATCAGCCGGTCCAGGCAGCGGGCGGTCGAGGGGGTCGTTCAACCTGACTGCCTGCCTCTCTTCCGCTCTTACATCCGGTCCAGGGTGTCCTTGGAGATGGAGCACGCGGTGTCCACCGGTACGCTCGCGGCCTTCCGCGAGAGGTGGGCACCGGAGGGACTGGAGTGCATCATCACGCCCGGCAACCAAATTTTAATTTGATTTTACGTTTTTTAAGTTTAATTTGTCTTAATTGCCGGTGCTTTTAGTGTCCCCCTTCCCTTTTATAGGGGGCACTGGGGAAAATTGTGATTTTAGTGCCCAAAAAAAAAAACCAAAAAAAAGGGGGGGAAAAAAAAAAAGGGCCTTGTTAATGTCTGGAGTGTCACCCAGGTCGGGTGGCACCGTTTAATGTTTTTATGTTTTGCAGGTAAACTCAAAAGAGTTTCATGCACAAGGACCCCCTGGTCCCTCTGCACCGCAGCATGTTGTACTTTCTCCCCATTCAAATAGTATTCCCTTTTACTGTTTTTTTTCCCAAGGTGGATGACCTCACATTTTCCGACATTGTATTCCATCTGCCAAACCTTAGCCCATTCGATTAACCTATCTAAATCTCTTTGCAGCCTCTCTGTGTCCTCTACACAACCCACTTTCCCACTAATCTTTGTGTCATCTGAAAATTTTGTTACACTACACTCTGTCCCCTCTTCCAGGTCATCTATGTATATTGTAAACAGTTGTGGTCCCAGCACCGATCCCTGTGGCACACCATTAACCTCCGATTTCCAACCCGAAAAGGACCCATTTATCCCGACTCTCTGCTTTCTGTTAGCTAGCCAATTCTCTACCCATGCTAATACATTTCCTCTGACTCCACGTACCTTTATCTTCTGCAGTAACCTTTTGTGTGGCAACTTATCGAATGCCTTTTGGAAATCTAAATACACCACATCCATCGGTACACCTCTATCCACCATGCTCGTTATATCCTCAAAGAATTCCAGTAAATTAGTTGAACATGATTTCCCCTTCATGAATCCATGTTGCGTCTGCTTGATTGCACTATTCCTATCTAGATGTCCCGCTATTTCTTCCTTAATGATAGCTTCAAGCATTTCCCCACTACAGATGTTAAACTAACCGGCCTATAGTTACCTGCCTTTTGTCTGCCCCCTTTTTTTTTTTAAACAGAGGCGTTACATTAGCTGCTTTCCGATCCGCTGGTACCTCCCCAGAGTCCAGAGAATTTTGGTAGATTATAACGAATGCATCTGCTATAACTTCCACCATCTCTTTTAATATCCTGGGATGCATTTCATCAGGACCAGGGGACTTTTCTACCTTGAGATCCATTAGCCTGTCCAGCACTACCCCCCTAGTGATAGTGATTGTCTCAAGGTCCTCTCTTCCCACATTCTCGTGACCAGCAATTTTTGGCATGGTTTTTGTGTCTTCCACTGTGAAGACTGAAGCAAAATAATTGTTTAAGGTCTCAGTCATTTCCACATTTCCCATTATTAAATCCCCCTTCTCATCTTCTAAGGGACCAACATTTACTTTAGTCACTCTTTTCCGTTTTATCTATCTGTAAAAGCTTTTACTATCCATTTTTATGTTTTGCGCAAGTTTACCTTCGTAATCTATCTTTCCTTTCTTTATTGCTTTCTTAGTCATTCGTTGCTGTCGTTTAAAATTTTCCCAATCTTCTAGTTTCCCACTAACCTTGGCCACCTTATACGCATTGGTTTTTAATTTGATACTCTCCTTTATTTCCTTGGTTATCCACGGCTGGTTATCCCTTCTCTTACCGCCCTTCTTTTTCACTGGAATATATTTTTGTTCAGCACTATGAAAGAGCTCCTTAAAAGTCCTCCACTGTTCCTCAATTGTGCCACCATTTAGTCTGTGTTCCCAGTCTACTTTAGCCAACTCTGCCCTCTTCCCACTGTAGTCCCCTTTGTTTAAGCATAGTACGCTCATTTGAGACACTACTTCCTCAGCCTCAATCTGTATTACAAATTCAACCATACTGTGATCACTCATTCCGAGAGGATCTTTTACTAGGAGATCGTTTATTATTCCTGTCTGATTACACAGGACCAGATCTAAGATAGCTTGCTCCCTTGTAGGTTCTGTAACATACTGTTCTAAGAAACAATCCTGTATGCATTCTATGAATTCCTCCTCAAGGCTACCCCGTGCGATTTGATTTGACCAATCGATATGTAGGTTAAAATCCCCCATGATTACTGCCGTTCCTTTTTCACATGCCTCCATTATTCCCTTGGTTATTGTCCGCCCCACCGTGAAGTTATTATTTGGGGGCCTATAAACTATGCCCACCAGTGACTTTTTCCCTTACTATCTCTAATCTCCACCCACAATGATTCAACATTTTGTTCATTAGAGCCAATATCGTCTCTCACAACTGCCCTGATATCATCCTTTATTAACAGAGCTACCCCACCTCCTTTCCCTCTTGTCTATCCTTCCGAATTGTCAGATACCCCTGTATGTTTAATTCCCAGTCTTGGCCACCCTGCAACCATGTTTCTGTAATGGCCACCAAATCATACCCATTTGTAATGATTTGTGCCATCAACTCATTTACTTTGTTTCGAATGCTGCATGCGTTTTATTACTAGTTTTTAAACCATGATTTTTAGTTTTGACCCCTCCTGCAGCCCCTTTATATTCAAACATATTGTCCCTTCCTATCACCTTGTGGTTTACACTTACCCCAGTGCTACTCTGCTCTGTTGCCTCCTGCCTTTTGCATTCTTTCTTGTGGTTCTGTTCATCTGAGCTCTCACCCACTCTGAACTAGCTCAGAGCCCTCTCCTGGGTTCCCATCCCCCTGCCAAGCTAGTTTAAAGCCCTCCCAACCGTACTATCAAAACCAACCGCGAGAACATTGGTCCCGTCTCTGTTGAGGTGTAACCTGTCCGACTTGTACAGGTCCCACCTACCCCAGAAGCGGTCCTAATTTTTTTTATTTTTTTAAATTTTTTATATCCAATTTCGTTCCAGATCAACTCTAACGCCAAAGATCACTTTGCGCCAATGTGTTTGATCTTAGGCCAAAAGGCCGAGAGGCGAAGTTGCACCGTTCCTGGAAATATTGCAATACCAGGTCGGTGCATGGACTGGACGGGGCATGCCCCTGATCCAGCTCCCTGTCCAAAAATCAATTCAATAACATGTCCCCATACACCAAACTGATAAGAACAGATACCAGGAAACTAAAGCCCTCCCTCCTACACCAATGCCCCAGCCACGTATTTATCCGAATAGCCTTCCTATTTCTACCCTCACTAATACGTGGCACTGGCAGTAATCCCGAGATTACCACCTTTGAGGTCCTTGCTTTCAATCTTACTCCTAGCTCCCTAAACTCAGCTTTCAGGACTTCACCCCTCTTTCTACCTATGTCGTTGGTATCAATGTGGACCACAACCATTTGCTGTTCCCCTTCCCTCCCCAGAATGCCCTGCAGTCGCTCAGTGACATCATTGACCCTTGCACCAGGGAGGCAACACACCATCCTGATGTCACTTTTGTTGCCGCAGAAGCGCCTATCTGCTCCCCTAACTATTTAATCTCCTATCACTATAGCCCTTCTCGTCTTCTTCTCCGCCCCCCCCCCCCCCCCGTGCAGCTGAGCCACCCACAGTGCTGTGGACTTGGCCCTGGCTGCAATCCCCAGAGGCATCACCGCCCTCGCCAGTAGTCAGAATAGAGTACCGGTTGGAGAGCAGGATAGCCTCAGGGGACTCCTGCACTCCCTGCCTCGCCATACACTTGTGTGCGACGGTCACCCATTCCCTATCCTCCTGTACCCTTTTAATCTGTGGGGTGACCAACGCCTGAAACGAGCTATCCACGTACCTCTCGTTCTCTCGGTACAGAGGGTGTGGAATTCCTAAAATGCATTCAGGAAACCGAAGATGTTTTACAAATACATTAATTACAAGAGGATAACTAGAGAAAGAGTGGGGCCTATTGGAGACTATAACGGAAATCTGTGTGTGGAGGCAGAAGATGTGAGTATGATTCTTAATGAATACTTTTCACAAAAGAGAGGGACGATGTGGACTTTGCAATGAGGGAGAAGGAGTGTGAAATATTAGACAAGATAAACATAGTAAGAGAGGAAGTATTAAGGGGCTTAGCAGCTTTGAAAGTGGATAAATCCCCCAGGCCCGGATGAAATGTATCCCAGGCTGTTAAGAGAAGCAAAAGAGGAAATAGCAGAGGCTCTGACCATCATTTTCCAATCCTCTCTGGCTACATGTGTGCTGCCAGAGGACTGGAGGTCTGCTAATGTTGTACATTTGGTTAAAAAGTGATAGACCGAGAAATTACAGGCCAGTCAGCCTAACCTCGGTGGTGGGAACATTATTGGAAAAAATCTTGAGGGACAGGATAAATCTTTATTTGGAAAGACATGGATTAATCAGGGACAGTCAGCATGGATTTGTCAAGGGAAGGTCGTGTCTGATTAACTTGATTGAATTTTAAGAGGAAGTAACCAGGAGTAACCAGTGGATTTTAGCAAAGCTTTTGATCAGGCCCCACATGGCAGACTGGTCACGAAAGTAATATCCAATAGGATCCAGGGCAAAGTGGCAAGTTGGATCCAAAATTGGCTCAGAGGCAGGAAACAAAGGGTAATGGTTGATGGGTGTTTTTATGACTGGAAGGCTGTTTCCAGTGGGGTTCCACAGGGCTCAGTGCTGGGTCCCTTGCTTTTTGTGGTATATATCAATGACTGGGACTAAAATGTTGGGGGTATGATTAAGAGGTTTGCAGAGGACACTAAAATCGGCCGTGTGGTTGATAACAAAGAAGAAAGCTGTAGACTGCAGGAAGATATCGATGTACTGGTCAGGTGGGCAGAACAGTGGCAAATGGAATTCAATCCGGACAAGTGTGAGGTAATGCATTTGGGGAGGGCTAACAAGGCAAGGGAATACACATTAAATGGTAGGACACTGAGCAGTGTAGAGGGACAGAGGGACCTTGGAGTACAGGTCCACAGATCCCTGAAGGTAGCAGGCCAGGTGGATAAGGTGGTTAAGAAGGCATTCGGAATACTTGCCTTTATTAGCCGAGGCATAGAATACAAGAGCAGGGAGGTTATGCTTGAACTATATAAAACACTGGTTAAGCCACAGCTGTAGTACTGTGTGCAGTTCTGGTCACCACATTACAGGAAAGATGTGTTTGCACTGAAAAGGGTGCAGAGGAGATTTACAATAATGTTGCATGGACTGGAGAATTTTGGCTGAGGAAAGATTGGATATGCTGGGTCTGTTTTCCTTGGAACAGAGGAGGCTGAGGGGAGACCTGATTGAGGTGTACAAAATTATGAGGGGCCTGGATAGAGTGGATAGGAAGGATCTGTTTCCTTTAGCAGAGGGGTCAACAACCAGGGGGCATAGAGCTAAAGTAATTGGGGGAGGTTTAGAGGGGATTTGAGGGGAAATTTTTTCACCCAGAGGGTGGTGGGGGTCTGGAACTCACTGCCTGAAAGGGTGGTAGAGGCAGAAACCCTCACCACATTTAAAAAGTACTTGGATGTGCACTTGAAACGCTGTAATCTACAGGGCTACGGACCGAGAGCGGGAAAGTGGGATTAGGCTGGGTAGCTCTTGATCGACCGGCGCGGACACGATGGGCCGAATGGCCTCCTTATGTGCCGTAAATTTCTATGATTCTATATCCTTCTAATTCCTTTCTCCCTCGTGTGTTTATCCAGCTTCCCCTTAAATACATCGATACTATTCGCCTCAACCCCTCCCTGTGGCAGCGAGTTCCACATTCTCACCACTCTCTGCAATTGATGCATGCAATGGCGACGGCCACTCTGTCCACTCTGTCCTCTCCTCCTCCCACGGAGTGGACCTCTGGCCATCTCAATGCCTGCCCTCAGCCAGGAGCGAATACCTGGCAGAGGGAATACCTGGGAGAGGGAAGCATTTCCTTAAATCTCTCACCCCCACTCTCCAGGACTCGGATCTCTCTCCATCTCACCAAAGGGCGCTGTTCAGCGCCAAGCTTATGGCTCGCACCCTGCCGTAGGTAACCAGGCCCATACCGTAGAGCCTGGTCTCCAGTCATCTTGGACCCCCTTGCCATTGGACCGAGACCGTGCTCTGCCAAGCCCGTGTGGTGGCTGCTGTGCAACGGCCACCTCACGTTAAAAGAATCCACGCACAGGCATCTTCCACCCTTCAAAATGAAGTTCAGGACCTGGAACGTTAGGACCCTCATGGACAACCCCAACAGCGACAGACCGGAACGCTGCACCGCCATCGTTGCCCGGGAACTCAGACGCTTTGAAGTAGACATCGCTGCCCTAAGCGAGACCCGGCGGGCAGGGGAAGGCCAGCTCAAGGAACAAGGTGGAGGTTACACCTTTTTCTGGAAATGGAGTTGGCTTCGCCATCAAGAATGAACTGGTGGGCTGCCTCAGCGACTCTCCCTGCGGTTTAAGCGAATGCCTCATGACTCTCCGGCTCATCCTATCCCGGAACCAGTGCGCCACAGTTATCAGCGCATATGTCCCAACACTTGACGCAACAGATGAGGCCAAAGAGGAATTCCACTCCAGCCTCAAACAATCCCTGTCCCGAGTCCCTACGGACGATAAACTGATCCTCCTCGGTATCTTCAATGCCAGAGTCGGTAAGGACACAGACTTGGGGATCTGGGAAAACCTGGCCACATTTGGAAGCAAGATTCCATTTTGTTTTGAAGGAAAGAGAGGGGCATTATTCTCAGCCTGCCACTCAGAATAGTTCAAATTCCACTGAAGCAAAAAATACATCAGGAGATTTACGGAAAATAAATATATGAAACGCTCTGGGTGAGGTTGCCAACTTAGGGGACGTATTCCTGGAGGTGTCATCACATGGACCTGCGGCCTCTCCCAGTCAAACAGCCTTTTTCTACCTCCGATACTTTGATCACTTTAAACGTAAAAGAAATTTAAAAAAAAAACAATTTTAATTTTAAAAGGTCCCTATGATTCGTCTCCCGGGTTTTGCTCCCAGCAGTATCCCGGAGATCCACCTTTCATTTCTGGAATCCAGGGCAGGTAACTTCACACCTGAATAAAATATTACAAAGGCGCTCAATGCCCTTATGTCACCACCTCTTTGCAGTTCTGATGCCTGCACAATGTTCTTTTATTTCAAACAAAGAAGTGATTTTATTAATTTACTCTCGAACACGATCAGGCGGCAGTAATGTTTCTCGGCTACCCCAGCACGCCTTACTATAGAACTGCTGTAACCGAGGGCTTTATAATAACAGACCATTTGTGAACTTCCTGAGAAAAATCTGAACCTTGATGTTAAAAAATATTTAAGAACGTAAGAACATCAGAAATAGGAGCAGGAGTCGGCCATTCGGCCCCTCGAGCCTGCTCCGCCATTTAATAAGATCATGGCTGATCTTCCACCTCAACTCCACTTTCCTGCACTATCCCCATATCCCTCGATTCCCTTAATATCCAAAAATCTATCGATCTCGCTCTTCAATATACTCAACGACTGAGCCTCCACAGCCCTCTGGGGAGAGAATTCCAAAGATTCACCACCCTCTGAGTGAAGAAGTTTCTCCTCATCTCAGTCATAAATGGCCGAGCCCTTATCCTGAGACTGTGACCCCTGGTTCTCGACTCCCCAGCCCCGGGGAAACACCCTCCCTGCATCTACCCTGTCAAGCCCTGTAAGAATTTTGTATGTTTCAATGAGATCACCTCTTATTCTTCTAAATGCTAGGGTAAGCATTCTAATCATTCTTTCATTAAAAAAAAAACAACCTTAACTCGGCCCCATTTAGGACCTGGAGCTCTGGTAACCTCACAGCTCCACAGAAAGGGGCGATTTATTTGTGTTATGTGGGAATTATGGCTGTGCCTCTGAGGCAGATATTTTGACGTTGAACAGCTCACTGTTTAAATTCATATTTAATGTTTGCTCGACTCCAAATAAACACACGACCGATCCAATGATAATTCTGGTTTTGCTATGAAATTCCAATCGGCCCAAACCACTTCCCATTCCATTCCTGCAGCACAGAAAGGTCCGATCCAAGTATAACATTTTGTCTTCTGATGATCAACCTCTCTCCCCTCCAAACGCTCGTTGTAACCTTTCCCGTCTCTCTCCCGCTGTTTTATAGGACATTTGTACGCTGACGTTTCCTCGCTCACTGCTGTTACACTGTCCCGATCATCCACCTTTTAAAAAATGTATTAGTTCCCGGGATGTGGGCGTCGCTGGCAAGGCCGGCATTTATTGCCCATCCCTAACTGCCCCTGGAGAAGGTGGTGGTGAGCCGCCTTCTTGAACCGCTGCAGTCCGTGTGGTGAAGGTGTTCACACAGTGCTGACTTTGTCGTAGTGGTTTGGTACAACTGAGTGTCACGCTGGGCCATTTCAGAGTCGCAGTTAAGAGTCAAACATATTGCTGGAGTCACATATAGGCTGCTTTCCTCTCGTACAAGGCATTAGACCTCCCTGCATGTTCACTGCACAGAAATGAAGACGTACCCCACATTTCTCACTCACTATTTTCCGGAACCTATGGAATTCCACCTCTCGCAGTTTACCCCGCCTCCTGTCCACTGCCTCCAACCAATCAACCATCGCCTTGGCCCAGAGGAACTAACTCAGCACAGACCAGGCATTTGAAGAGAAACTTTCTAGTTTGTTGGAGTCAGCATCACACTGCTCATCATCGAAGGAGTAAATACTGTAAACCACTAGAAGTTAAGATAAGGTTTTATCTGTAAAAAGCTTTAATTTTCCTGCAGAAAGACGCCCCGCCTTCAGACAAGACGACCCTTTAAACCATCATTACGATCGGTGTATTCAATGGGATCGGGAAACGTACCTTATTCAAATGAGCTTCGTAGTTCTCCAGATCCTGGCCGAGGTTCACACACTGACTGTTGAGGGGTCTCAACTGTTGCCTGATGTCACAGGCTGTCCTGCAAAATGTGGGTGTAATTACAATCCAATCTAGACGTTGGTTCACAAACCCTCGTTATCCATCTCACCTCCTTTATTTTTTAAATGACAGGTTCTGGGACTAGACTGGGAGCCAATCCCTGCCACACAGTACTGCAGTGGTTCTATTACAGGACTAATTATCCTGAGAATGTGTTTCACCACCCTCTGAGTGAAGAAATTCTCCTCATCTCTGTCCTAAATGGCCGACCCCTTATCCTGAGACTGTGACCCCTGGTTCTCGACGCCCCAGCCCGGGGGAAACATCCTCCCTGCATCTTACCTTAGCCGGGGCAGCGAGAGAATTTCTACAATTGGCCTCAGCACCCATGGGCCAGGGAGGGGAAGCTGAGCTCAGGCGCCGTCTCCGATTGGTCGCCCAATGACTTGAAGATGTGTGGACATTAGGCGCAAGTTTCGCTACACTGCTCCACCAATGTGTAGTCCGCTCACGTACTGTTCAGGCTGTCTGCTTGGACAAGGGGCCAGAAGCCACCCAGCACCCATGAAACTGGAGCCAGCACTCTCAGGGGAGATGGGGAGAGTAAGGATAGCTGGAGTGACCCGTTCTGTCTCTGCATTGATTTTAAAATTCTCATCCTTGTTTTCAAATCCCTCCATGGCCTTGCCCCTCCCTATCTCAGTAATCTCCTCCAGCCCCACAAACCCCCGAGATCTCTGCACTCCTCTAGTTCTGGCCTCTTGAGCATCCCTGATTTCCATTGCCCCACCATCGGTGGCTGGGCCTTCTGCTGCCTGGGCCCCAAGCTCTGGAACTCCCTTCCGAAACCTCTCCATCTCTCGCTCTCCTCCTTTAAGATGCTGCTTAAAACCTACCTCTTTGACCAAGCTTTTGGTCACCTGTCCTAATTTCTCCTTATGTGACTCGGTCTCAAATTTTATCTGATAATTGCTCCTGTGAGGCGCCTTGGGATATTTTACTTTATCAAAGGCGCTATATAAATACAAACTGTTGTTGTTCATCAGTAATGCTCCACAGTCACACCGCCCAGTGTCTTCCCAGTGATGGGATATTCTGGCCTCCTGAAGCTGCAGAAAAGCAACCTCCTGCTCATGGGCTTTTCAGAATGGATGAAGATGTCTAAGCTTGCTTGGAACATTGGAGGGATACAGTGGGCTGTGAATGCTCTTAAACATAAATGATCAGGAACAGACTGCACCAGTTGGACACTTATCCAGACCAGATCCAGCCTCTGCCCCAAACAGCCTCTGGTCACCTCGATTGGCCATTAACTACCGACCGGCTCTGACATTATCCCCGAACCAGCCCTGAGTCACTAACCCTGAACCAACCCTTAGTCACTGATCCCAAACCAAGCCTTAGTGACTACAATAACAACTTGTATTTATATAGCACCTTTAATGTAGTGAAATGTCCCAAGGCGCTACACAGGAATATAATGAGATAGAAAAATGTTGACACTGAGCCTCATAAGTAGAAATTCGCGCAGGTGACCAAAAGTTTGGTCAAAAAGGTAGGTTTTAAGGAGCATCTTAAAGGAGGAGAACGAGGCGGAGAGGTTTAGGGAGGGAGTTCCAGAGCTTGGGGCCCAGGCAACAGAAAGCACGGCCACTAATGGTGGAGCGATTATAATCAGGGATGCTCAAGAGGGCAGAATTAGAGGAGCGCAGAGATCTCGGGGGGTTGTAGGGCTGGAGGAGATTACAGAGATAGGGAGGGGCGAGGCAATGGAGGGATTTGAAAATAAGGATGAGGATTTTGAAATCGAGGCGTTGCTTAACCGAGAGCCAATGTCGGTCGGGGGGTGATGGGTGAATGGGACTTGGTGCAAGTTAGGACACGGGCAGCCAAGTTTTGGATCACCTCTAGTTTACCAAATGCTCTCAGTTATACCCAACTGCTCCTCAGTCAGTTACATGAACCCTTGGCCACGTAATCCAACCAGCCCTTGACCAACTACCTCAACCAGCCCTTGGCCAACTACCCTAACCAGCCCTTGGCCAACTGCCCTAACCAGCCCTTGGCCAATGACCCTAACCAGCCCTTGGCCAACTGCCCTAACCAGCCCTTGGCCAACTACCCTAACCAGCCCTTGGCCAACTACCCTAACCAGCCCTTGGCCAACTGCCCTAACCAGCCCTTGGCCAACTACCCTAACCAGCCCTTGGCTAACTACCCTAACCAGCCCTTGGCCAACTACCTTAACCAGCCCTCAGACACTTATCCCAACTGGGCATTAATCATCTAGCTCTACAGGTCCTCCGTCGCCTGCCCCGACCGGACATCGACGCAAAGCAGTCCTCAGTTCCCACATGCTGGCCTATCTTGGTCACCTACCTCATCCAGTTTGTGGCGGAGACCAACAGCTTCTTGTATTTCTGCACACAATCCTCTCTGACCAAGGCCACTACCTTCTTCGCGTAAATTCCCATTTTGATCCTGGAACACCAAAGGAATACTGAGAATGCAAGATGTCCCATCCAAAGGCTGGACCATACAAACCCAGGTGAAGGTACAAAGTTCAGAGTTCGGGACACCAGCAAATTTGGGCAGCGCGGAAGACAAGTTGAGATACATGTGGAAAGTTTTACAATGACTCGGTTTTAGAAGATAAATGTTTGCAATCTTAAACACCTTATTTAATCTAAATTCATCTGTTTGTTCACTGTGGCAGCTCCCTACAAGGAGGGCAGATAAAGCAAGGCAGTAATGAACAACCATTTATAAATCACTGGTTAGGCCCCAGCTGGAGTATTGTGGCCAATTCTGGGCACCACACTTTAGGAAGGATGTCACGGCCTTGGAGAGGGTGCAGAGGAGATTGACCAGAATAGTCCCAGGGATGAGGGTCTTCAGTGACGTGGAGAGACTGGAGAAACTGGGGTTGTTCTCCTTGGAGCAGAGAAGGTTGAATAGAGGTGTTCAAAATCATGAGGGGTTTTGATAGAGTAAATCAGGAGAAACCGTTTCCAGGGGCAGGAGGGACACAGATTTAAGATCATTGGCAAAAGAACCCGAGGGGGAGATGGAGAATTAAAAAAACACTATTGTGATCGGGAACGCGCTGCCTGAAAGGGCGGTGGGAGCAGATTCAACCGTAACTTTCAAACAGGGAATTGGATAAATACTTGAAAAGGAAAAATGTGCCGGGCTGTGGGGAAAGAGCGGGGGGGGGAGTGGGACTGATCGGATCGCTCTGTCACAGAGCCGGCACAGGCTCGATGGGCCGAGTGGCCTCCCTGAAGTGACCGTTTGGCAGTGCCACCATGCCACCGGCTTGGAAGATTGGCACGGTTACCGCGGGTTACCTTGGGCTTCAGCAAGAGAAAGGAGGAGCTGCAATGCACCCAGCACCCCACTGCATCTCTCACAAACGTCCCAAAGCACCTGACCACTGTGAGAAGTGCCGTAATGTGTTGTCGGCAGATTTGGCAGTGACTTTACACACAGCAAGATCCCACAAACAGCAATGCGATGGATGACCAGTTTATCTACTTTTAAATGGTTAGTTTAGGGAAAAATGCCATTCCAATAATTCTATCAGATCATCAATGTGCAAATGAACCATCAGAATAAACTCTGTTTAGTGTCCCATCCGAAGAATGGCACCTCCGACAGTGCAGCGCTCCCTCAGTACTGCCCCTCCGACAGTGCAGCGCTCCCTCAGTACAACCCCCCCGACAGTGCAGCGCTCCCTCAGTACTGCCCCTCCGACACTGCAGCGCTCCCTCAGTACTGCCCCTCCGACAGTGCTGCACTCTCTCAGTACAACCCCCCCGACAGTGCAGCACTCCCTCAGTACTGCCCCTTCGACAGTGCGGCACTCCCTCAGTACAACCCCCCCGACAGTGCAGCACTCCCTCAGTACTGCCCCTTCGACAGTGCAGCGCTCCCTCAGTACAACCCCTCCGACAGAGCAGTACTCCCTCAGTACTGCCCCTCCGACAGTGCGGTGCTCCCTCAGGACTGCCCCTCCGACAGTGCGGCACTCCCTCAGTACTGCCCCTCCGACAGTGCGGCGCTCCCTCAGTACTGCCCCTCCGACAGTGCTGCGCTCCCTCAGTACTGCCCCTCCGACAGTGCGGCGCTCCCTCAGTACTGCCCCTCCGACAGTGCGGCACTCCCTCAGTACTGCCCCTCCGACAGTGCGGCGTTCCCTCAGTACTGCCCCTCCGACAGTGCGGCGCTCCCTCAGTACTGCCCCTCCGACAGTGCGGCGCTCCCTCAGGACTGCCCCTCCGACAGTGCGGCACTCCCTCAGTACTGCCCCTCCGACAGTGCGCCGTTCCCTCAGTACTGCCCCTCCGACAGTGCGGCGCTCCCTCAGTACTGCCCCTCCGACAGTGCGGCTCTCCCTCAGTACTGCCCCTCCGACAGTGCGAAGCTCCCTCAGTACTGCCCCTCCGACAGTGCGGCACTCCCTCAGTACTGCCCCCCCGACAGTGCGGCACTCCCTCAGTACTGCCCCTCCGACAGTGCGGCGCTCCCTCAGTACTGCCCCTCCGACAGTGCGGCGCTCCCTCAGGACTGCCCCTCCGACAGTGCGAAGCTCCCTCAGTACTGCACTGGGAGTGTCAGCCTAAATGATGTGCTCAAGTCCTGGAGTGGGACTCGAACCCCCGACCTTCTGACTCAGATGCAGGAGTGCTGCCCACTGCACCAAGCTTACACTTTTAAACTGACATGGGACACATTATAAAATCATAGAATAGAATCACAGAACGGGTTACAGTACAGAAGGAGGCCATTCGGCCCGTCGAGCCCGTGCCGGCTCTCTGCAAGAGCCCCTCAGCCAGTCCCACTCCCCCGCCCTTTCCCCGTAGCCCTGTTAAAACAAACTTACTTCTCAAATTTATGGATTTGCTCGTCATTGTACTGAAGTTCTGAAAAACAAATATTGGAAGATTAGGCCACTGCAATCTTTCCCGCTTAATGCAAGCAGAGCCCAATTCTAATTTGTAGCGTCATTAAACCGGCTGCCACTGCCATCATCCTTTGACTCCCAGCTGGCAGGGCGCATTTTTCTTTTTATTATTCCTTGGGATGTGGGCGTCGTTAGCAAGACTGTGGGGTGCAGGGAACCCCACAGTGCTGTTAGGGAGGGAGTTCCAGGATTGTGACCCAGCGACGATGAAGGAACGGCCGATATATTTCCCAGTCAGGATGGTGTGTGACTGGGAGGGGAACGGGGAGGTGGTGGTGTTCCCATGCACCTGCTGCCCTTGACCTTCCAGGTGGTAGAGGTCGTGGGTTTGGGAGGTGCTGCTGAAGAAGCCTTGGCGAGTTGCTGCAGTGCATCTTGTAGATGGTACACACTGCAGCCACGGTGCGCCGGTGGTGGAGGGAGTGAATGTTGAAGGTGGTGGATGGGGAGCCGATCAAGTGGCTGCTTTGTCCTGGATGGTGTTGAGCTTCTTGAGTGTTGTTGGAGCTGCACTCATCCAGGCAAGTGGAGAGTGTTCCATCACACTCCTGACTTGTGTCTTGTAGATGATGGAAAGGCTTTGGGGAGTCAGGAGGTGAGACACTCGCCGCAGAATACCCAGCCTCTGACCTGCTCTTGTAGCCACAGTATTTATGTGTGGGGGTTGGGTGAAAACCAAGTTCAGGTTTGGCATTAGGCCCCGCTCCCCTCCCGCACTATCTAATAGGCCGCCGACACGCCTTACACAAATTCCCAAGTGACACTTGGTGAGGTGAGCCAAGGGAAGGCAGGGTCTGTGGGACTGTACCACAGTCTGAGCTCGTGAATTCAGGGGTGGGTTAGGGGCAGCAGACTAAATGAGAAATGGTTGTGAGAAAGACAGACTTGCATTTCTATAGCGCCTTTCACAACCTCAAGACGTCACATAGCGTGTTACAGCCAACAAAGCACCTTTGGAGTGCAGTCACTGTTGTAGTGTGGCAGCCAATTTGTGCACAGCAAGTTCCCACACACAGCCATGTGATAAATGACCACAGTAATCAATCAGCTCCTTACTCATTCTCAGCCGATCTCTTCTGAGCTGGTGGTGAACAGCAGATACTTTCTCCAGTAAAACTTCCACTTTTCCAATTCTATAAAATAATTAGATAACACAAATATTAATTATTCTTCATTCACAGGTCTTCCTCATTTATTCTATTCTTTCCTTCACTTCCCTCTCTCTCCCTGTCTCCGGGGTCCAGCTTCACGACCCCTTGTGCCGTACCCCAGTGCCCATTCTCCGTGAATGTGTTCAAACAGTGGAGCTGGACCCTATCCTCACCTAGCATCAACATGCAAGCACGGCTCCATGCAATCAGAGACAGAAAGACTTGCATTTCTATAGCGCCTTTCACAACCTCGGGACGTCTCAAAGCGCTTCACAGCCAATGAAGTAGTTTCAAAGTGTAGTCACTGCTGTAATGTAACCAATTTGCGCACAGCAAACTCCCAGACAAACAGCAATATGATAATGACCAGGTCATCATTTCTTTTTTAGTGATGTTGATTGAGGGATAAATATTGGCCAGGACCCCAGGGATAACTCCCCCTGCTCTTCTCCAAAATAGTGCAATTGGATTGGCCAGGACCCCAGGGATAACTCCCCCTGCTCTTCTCCAAAATAGTGCAATTGGATCTTTTACATCTGCCTGAGAGAGCAGATGGGACCTCAGTTTAACGTCTCATCCGAAAGACGGCACCTCCGACAGTGCGACACTCCCTCAGTACTGCCCCTCCGACAATGCGGCACTCCCTCAGTACTGCCCCTCCGACAGTGTGGCACTCCTTCAGTACTGTCCCTCCGACAGTGCAGCGCTCCCTCAGTACTGCCCCTCCGACAGTGTGGCGTTCCCTCAGTACTGCCCCTCCGACAGTGTGGCACTCCTTCAGTACTGTCCCTCCGACAGTGCAGCGCTCCCTCAGTACTGCCCCTCCGACAGTGTGGCGTTCCCTCAGTACTGCCCCTCCGACAGTGTGGCACTCCCTCAGTACTGCACTGGGAGTGTCAGCCTGGATTTTTGTGCTCAAGTATCCGGAGTGGGACTTGAACCCACGACCTCCTGACTCGGAGGCGAGTGTACTGCTCACTGAAACATGGCTGCCAGCCCTCCAAAAAATAACAGCTCTAAAAAAAAAAATTGTGGTGGTCTGTTTAAAAGTGGAGTGAGTCAGTAATAGTGTGAAGAAATTGATCTGTAGCCTGCTCATTCACAGGTTGCCAATCCATGTTACTGGTACAATACAACAGCCTCTGTCACTGTTGGATTGATTGCGAGCACTGAGGCAATTTTAACTATGGCTGATATCGAATTGGCCGTCCATGATATACCCCACCTGATCATCCCATCGATTGACTTGACGGTCAGGTAATTTGGTGGGAGGGGGAGTGAATATCAGGGAGGGGGGGAGTGATAAGGGAGTAAAGGGTTATGGGTAGCGGGCAGGGATGTAACGAACAGGGTGGATAAAGGGGAACCAGTGGAAGTGGTGTATTTGGACTTCCAGAAGGCATTTGACAAGGTGCTACACAAAAGGTTATTGCACAAGATAAAAGTTCACAGGGTTGGGGTTAATATATTAGCATGGATAGAAGATTGGCTGACAAACAGATAAATGGTTAATTCTCTGGTCGGCAATCAGTAACTAGTGGGGTGCCGCAGGGATCAGTGCTGGGACCCCAACTATTTACAATCTATATTAACGATTTGGAAGAAGGGACTGAGTGTAACGTAGCCAAGTTTGCTGATGATACAAAGATGGGAGGAAAAACAATGTGTGAAGAGGACATTAAAAACCTGCAAAAGGACACAGACAGGCTCAGTGAGTGGGCAAAAATTTGGCAGATGGAGTATAATGTTGGAAAGTGTGAGGTCATGCACTTTGGCAGAAAAAAATCAAAGAGCAAGTTATTATTTAAATGGAGAAAGATTGCAAAGTGCTGCAGTACAGCGGGACCTGGGGGTACTTGTGCATAAAACACAAAAGGATAGTATGCAGGTACAGCAAGTGATCAGGAAGGCCAATGGTATCTTGGCCTTTATTGCAAAGGGGATGGAGTATAAAAGCAGGGAAGTCTTGTTACAGCTGTACAGGGTATTGGTGAGACCACACCTGGAGTACTGCGTGCAGTTTTGGTTTCCATATTTACGAAAGGATATACTTGCTTTGGAGGCAGTTCAGAGAAGGTTCACTCGGTTGATTCCGGGGATGAGTGGGTTGACTTATGAGGAAAGGTTGAGTAGGTTGGGCCTCTACTCATTGGAATTTAGAAGAATAAGAGGTGATCTTATCGAAATATATAAGAGGGGGCTTGACAAGGTGGATGCAGAGAGGATGTTTCCACTGATGGGGAGACTAGAACTAGGGGGCATAATCTTAGAATAAGCCCATTTAAAACTGAGATGAGGAGAAATTTCTTCTCTCAGAGGGTTGTAAATCTGTGGAATTTTCTACCTCAGAGAGCTGTGGAAGCTGGGACATTGAATAAATTTAAGACAGAAATAGACAGTTTCTTAAATGATAAGTGGATAAGGGGTTATGGGGAGTGGGCAGGGAAGTGGAGCTGAGTCCATGATCAGATCAGCCATGATCTTATTGAATGGCGGAGCAGGCTCGAGGGGCTGTATGGCCTACTCCTGCTCCTATTTCTTGTGTTCTTATGTTCAAAGAAAAACAGGAATGCAGGAAACACTGAACGGGTCAGGCAGTATCTGGGGAGACAGAAACAGAGTTAACGTTTCAGGTCTGGGACTCTTCATCAGAACTGGAAAAGATAATCAATAATCACCCGTCTTACACCATCTCCCAAAGTTATATCAACCCCTTGTCTTAAATATTCATCTGCATCAGACGTCAACGGAACTTGTCAAACTGTAACCTCGTTCATCGTGGGTGAGCTTCTCACTCGGTCTCTGTGCTCCTGCTCAGTGGAACTCTCTGCCTCGTCCCCTCCCCCTGTGCACCTCCCTCCCTGTTGTCAGGGAGACCGAAGCCCTGGTTTGAAGCCAATTTGCCACACGAGTTCCGCGGGCACCACGTCGCTCTGGACTCCATGTTACAGAAAGGACACGAGAGCCCCCGGGAGTGTCCAGTGTGGATTCACCAGGGGTGGGAAACGAGAGTCACGAGGAAAGACTGGAGATACTGGGACTGTGCTCACTGGAGCAGTGGAGGTTACGAGGAGAGTTAAGCGAGATTTTCAAATGATAAAAGAGTTTTGAATAGGGCAAGACTATTTGCTCTGGTTGGGAGTCAGTGACGAGGGGTCAACAATTTAAAATAGTCACAGAATGAGGAGAAAGTTTATGAGAAATATCTTCACATGTTGGAGCACAGGATGCTTTGCCACAGAGAGTGGTGGAGGCAGAGAGCACGGGATCTTTTTAAGAAAAAAATTGAGTAAGTATTTGAAGCAGATGAAGATACAGGGCTACGGGGAGAGAGCGGGGCAGTGGGATTAGTTTGGGATTGATACAGGACTATGGGGAGAGAGCGGGGCAATGGGATTAGTTTGGGGATTGATACAGGACTATGGGGAGAGAGTGGGGCAATGGGATTAGTTTGGGATTGATACAGGACTATGGGGAGAGAGCGGGGCAATGGGATTAGTTTGGGGATTGATACAGGACTATGGGGAGAGAGCGGGGCAGTGGGATTAGTTGGGGATTGATACAGGGCTATGGGGAGAGAGCGGGGCAGTGGGATTAGTTTGGGGATTGATACAGGACTATGGGGAGAGAGTGGGGCAATGGGATTAGTTTGGGATTGATACAGGACTATGGGGAGAGAGCGGGGCAATGGGATTAGTTTGGGGATTGATACAGGACTATGGGGAGAGAGTGGGGCAATGGGATTAGTTTGGGATTGATACAGGACTATGGGGAGAGAGTGGGGCAATGGGATTAGTTTGGGGATTGATACAGGGCTATGGGGAGAGAGTGGGGCAGTGGGATTAGTTTGGGATTGATACAGGACTATGGGGAGAGAGTGGGGCAATGGGATTAGTTTGGGGATTGATACAGGGCTATGGGGAGAGAGCGGGGCAGTGGGATTAGTTTGGGGATTGATACAGGGCTATGGGGAGAGAGTGGGGCAATGGGATTAGTTTGGGGATTGATACAGGGCTATGGGGAGAGAGCGAGGCAGTGGGATTAGTTTGGGATTGATACAGGACTATGGGGAGAGAGCGGGGCAGTGGGATTAGTTTGGGATTGATACAGGACTATGGGGAGAGAGCGGGGCAGTGGGATTAGTTTGGGGATTGATACAGGGCTATGGGGAGAGAGGGGGGCAGTGGGATTAGTTTGGGGATTGATACAGGGCTATGGGGAGAGAGCGGGGCAGTAGGATTAGTTTGTGATTGATACAGGGCTATGGGGAGAGAGCGGGGCAGTGGGATTAGTTTGGGATTGATACAGGGCTATGGGGAGAGAGCGGGGCAGTGGGATTAGTTTGGGGATTGATACAGGTCTATGGGGAGAGAGCGGGGCAGTGGGATTAGTTTGGGGATTGATACAGGTCTATGGGGAGAGAGCGGGGCAGTGGGATTAGTTTGGGGATTGATACAGGTCTATGGGGAGAGAGCGGGGCAGTGGGATTAGTTTGGGGATTGATACAGGGCTATGGGGAGAGAGCGGGGCAGTGGGATTAGTTTGGGATTGATACAGGGCTATGGGGAGAGAGTGGGGCAGTGGGATTAGTTTGGGGATTGATACAGGGCTATGGGGAGAGAGCGGGGCAGTGGGATTAGTTTGGGAATGATACAGGGCTACGGGGAGAGAGCGGGGCAATGGGATTAGTTTGGGATTGATACAGGTCTATGGGGAGAGAGCGGGGCAGTGGGATTAGTTTGGGATTGATACAGGTCTATGGGGAGAGAGTGGGGCAGTGGGATTAGTTTGGGGATTGATACAGGGCTATGGGGAGAGAGTGGGGCAGTGGGATTAGTTTGGGGATTGATACAGGACTATGGGGAGAGAGCGGGGCAGTGGGATTAGTTTGGGGATTGCACTAACAAAGAGCCAGTACAGACTCGATGAGCCAAATGGCCTCCAATCAGTGCTGTAATGTTCAATGGTTCCAGCTCCTGAAGTAAATGTTGCTCACGTATTGTCCTCATGATGAGCATCACTGTTCTTGGACCAATCAACTGCTATCACATCCAGTTGCTTCTGACTGCTTTGAACACTGTGGGAGGCATTAACCAGGAAATCCAGCACCTGCAACACAAGATACTGAAACTTACACTTTATACATCGCATGTTAGCCCTGCTGAAGGGAGTAATATTACATTTCAGTGTCACAGGGCAGGTACAGCATGGGCTAGATACAGAGTAAAGCTCCCTCTACACTGTCCCATCAAACACTCCCCGGGCAGGTACAGCAAATCCCTCTGGTACATTAACTCTTCCATTGTGTCTTCCAATTGTATTTTGAATTACCCCAATGTTTTTGTCTCTGCCTGGCAGACCATTTTTTCTCACTGTCTTTTTCTCTCTCTCGCTCTGAGTAAAGGATTGCTCTGTTTTTTATTTCTAAGTTTCATTTCCAGTTATCTTCTTTGCTTCTAAGTTCTTGATTTGCTTTGAACTAATAATCAAGTATTTACTTTCTCTCCCTCTCTCTCTGTGAGATTCCCCTTTGATCTTTCTGGCCATTGGAACAGGAGGAGGCCATTCAGCCCCTACAGCCTGTTTTTAACTATTCATTCCTGGGATGTGGGTGTCGCTGGCAAGGCCGGCATTTATTGCCCATCCCTAATTGTCCCTGAGAAGGTGGTGGTGAGCCGCCTTCTTGAACCGCTGCAGTCCGTGTGGTGAAGGTGCTCCCACAGTGCTGTTAGGGAGGGAGTTCCAGGATTGTGACCCAGCGACGATGAAGGAACGGCCGATATATTTCCAAGTCAGGATGGTGTGTGACTGGGAGGGGAACGTGGAGGTGGTGGTGTTCCCATGCGCCTGCTGCCCTTGTCCTTCTAGGCGGTAGAGGTCCTGCCATTCAATTGGATCACGGCTGATCTGTATTGTAACTCCATTTACCCGCCTTGGTTCCATAACCCCAATAAACTTGTCAAGCTAAAGTCTAGCAAGCCCAGTTTTAACATTTTAAATTGACCCCCAGCCTGAACAGCTATTTTTGGAAAGAAAGTTACAGATTTCCACCATCCTTTGTGTGAAGGGCTTCCTGACATCAGCCCTGATTGGCTGAGTGTGGGATCTGGAGATATCCCAGTGGTAGGGAGCGAGGAGGTGAACTGAGGCAATGATTTCCCCAATAGCCTGGGCCCTCGAGGCGGGAGAGGGCTGTGCGGATTGGCATCCGCTCAGCAACTGCAGATACCGAAAACGGACAATGGTCTCACCGACTGTAACTTCACGTGAAGATCAGCCACTTCCGTCGCATTCATCTGGGGCAGCGGGCCATATCTGCGGGGAAAAGTTTAACAATGAATGTTCTGCTTTCGTATCAGTGTCAGCCGTGGCTCAGTGGGCAGCACCCTCGCCTCCGAGTCAGAAGGTTGTGGGTTCAAGACCAACTCCAGAGACTCGAGCCCATAACCTAGGCTGACACTCTCAGTGCAGTACTGAGGGAGCGCCGCACTGTCGGAGGGGCAGTGCTGAGGGAGCGCCGCACTGTCGGAGGGGCAGTGCTGAGGGAGCGCCGCACTGTCGGAGGGGCAGTGCTGAGGGAGCGCCGCACTGTCGGAGGGGCAGTGCTGAGGGAGCGCCGCACTGTCGGAGGGGCAGTGCTGAGGGAGCGCCGCACTGTCGGAGGGGCAGTGCTGAGGGAGCGCCGCACTGTCGGAGGGGCAGTGCTGAGGGAGCGCCGCACTGTCGGAGGGGCAGTGCTGAGGGAGCGCCGCACTGTCGGAGGGGCAGTGCTGAGGGAGCGCCGCACTGTCGGAGGGGCAGTGCTGAGGGAGCGCCGCACTGTCGGAGGGGCAGTGCTGAGGGAGCGCCGCACTGTCGGAGGGGCAGTGCTGAGGGAGCGCTGCACTGTCGAGGTGCCATCTTTCTGATGAGATGTTAAACCTAGGCCCCGTCTGCTCTCTCAGTTGGTGTATAAGATCCCATGGCACTATCTCGAAGAAGAGCAGGGGAGTTCTAGTGACCTGACCATCCCTCAACCAACATCACTGAAAAGACAGATGATCTGGTGAATTATTTCATTGCCGTTTGTGGGATTTTACTTTGCACAATGTTTCCTAACTGCCAGCGACTGCACTTCAAAAGGTAATAAATTATCTGTAAAGAGTTTTGGAACATCCCAAGGTTGTGAAAGGCGCTATCGAAATGTGACTTTCTTCACTCCTTGAAGGATACATACGGACACTACTACAAAATTCCTGCTGGTGGCGATGCTGAGCGCAGCTGGAACCGCAGCCAATGTGCAAGAGTTAATTGTGGCGATATTAGCGAGCAGCACAGGCAGAATATACAGAGCCACTGCCGTGCGCGACACAGACAACGCCAGAGTGAGCGCCGACGCACTTCCTGTCTCAGGGAACGGTCTATCCAGGAATTTAGTTATTGTCTGCGTTCCTCGCCTAAAGGTGCTGACTATTGCTCCACCAGTGCTGACCAACGGGCCGAGGTCCAGGTGTGGGCCGAGAAAGCGAGTATCGGAGGGATGTTGGACCGTGGAGAGCAACACACGCCTGCACACACTCGCACACCCACGCATGTGCACACTCAAACTCACATGGTGGCGGTGTGAGCTGTGAGGAGGACGCTAAGAGGCTGCAGGGTGACTTGGACAGGTTAGGTGAGTGGGCAAATGCATGGCAGATGCAGTATAATGTGGATAAATGTGAGGTTATCCACTTTGGGGGCAAAAACACGAAGGCAGAATATTATCTGAATGGCAGCAGATTAGGAAAAGGGGAGGTGCAATGAGACCTGGGTGTCATGGTTCATCAGTCATTGAAAGTTGGCATGCAGGTACAGCAGATGGTGAAGAAGGCAAATGGTATGTTGGCCTTCATAGCTAGGGGATTTGAGTATAGGAGCAGGGAGGTCTTACTGCAGTTGCACAGGGCCTTGGTGAGGCCTCACCTGGAATATTGTGTTCAGTTTTGGTCTCCTAATCTGAGGAAGGACATTCTTGCTATTGAGGGAGTGCAGCGAAGATTCACCAGACTGGACTGACATATGAGGAGAGACTGGATCAACTGGGCCTTTATACACTGGAGTTTAGAAGGATGAGAGGGAATCTCATAGAAACATATAAGATTCTGACGGGACTGGACAGGTTAGATGCGGGAGATATGTTCCCGATGTTGGGGAAGTCCAGAACCAGGGACACAGTCTTAGGATAAGGGGTAGGCAATTTAGGACTGAGATGAGGAGAAACTTCTTCACTCAGAGAGTTATTAACCTGTGGAATTCCCTGCCGCAGAGAATTGTTGATGCCAGTTCATTGGATATATTCAAGTGGGAATTAGATATGGCCCTTACGGCTAAAAGGTATGGAGAGAAAGCAGGAAAGGGGTACTGAGGGAATGATCAGCCATGATCTTATTGAATGGTGGTGCAGGCTTGAAGGAAGGACTGGCCTATTCCTTCACCTATTTTCTATGTTTCTATGTTTCACACGCACATGCACACTCACACACAGGTGCACACTCACACACGTGCACAAACACACAATCACGTGCACACATACACACACACACACACACACGCAGCCCCATGTGGCCACTGTCAATCTTCCCGTTAAGCTGGGGTCTGGAGGTCCGCACAGGCCATTTATCGCTTCACAACGGGAGAAAACGCACAAGCGTGGAAATTTGAACGGGTCGCGCAGCCTCTTAAAGGGACCCTGCACCCAAAAAATAAATGAAAGGGAACATTGCTGTGACATGACCCGGGTGAGTTTTGCTATTAGGCTATTTTAGACATATTTAGCAGCGGGTTCCGGTGGGATTCCCCCAGGAGCTCTCTCGGAGCTGGTGGGATCGATGGGCCGGGGGAAATTGGCTGTTGTGGGGCTCGGGAAAACAATTAGAACATTAAAAAAAAAGTGATTGGAAAGTTATCGAATTCCTGGCGTAGAACACAGGTGACCAATGGAAACACGACACAATCGTGCTGGTTTGTTACAGCCGGTGGGTGCAATGTCATCGGGACGTGACTGACCGGCTGGCCGGGGTCTGTGTGCCAAGCGCTGGGGCACTGTGTGTGGGGCAGGACACAAATCCCCCAGATGTTGAGGTGCTCCTCACAATAGTTGGGTCACATCCCTGCTCTGTGTTTCCTGGCTGAGGCAGATGGGTATCAACTACCGGACTTTCCATTCTGCCGCGCTGGCTTTTTTCAGCGCAATTCGCCCGAAAGTGGGGATTCAGCACAACAGATCACGGCATTTCAAGCGCAGATTGCGTCCAGCGGGTTCCCCCAATCTTTTGTGCTGCTTTGCTGCTGGAAGCCAGACTCGCCTACATACAAGTCCGGGGTGAATTAATCACCGTGACTCCCGTAACATACGCCCCTGTGAGGATGTTCACAGGTTTGTGGAGCTGTTGCACTGTGATTGGCTTAACCAGTCACGTGATGTTCACAAGACTCAATAAAACCCCAGCCAGTTGCGTTCGGGGGATCCACGATGAGGCAGGTGGTTGTGAGCCTGGTGGATGAACTGGTAATGTGTCGTGTGATTGTTAAACCTTTTGCTAATAAACCAACTAGTTCTCGATAGCAATGTGTTGCTAGAATTCTTAAGCAAAGAACCCATGAAGCAAATACATTACAGCGAGTTTCCACTAATTGCGGCCCTTCGAGGAGGCTGTAAAATTAAGCCTTGTTTCTAGGCACCAGGACATTAATGGGGACTTTTTAAAAGCATTTGAATATCATTTTTTTTTTAAATTTACTAACAAACTGATAACTTTTCTCCAATATGACTGGGAAATGGTTCAGTATATATATTTAAAAGTCTTTCAGTGATTTAAAACCGGGTTAGTCACAGGTGGCGGCTGAGACACACTGATGAAAATGCTCATTTTTTGTGATAAACCCGTTTCCAGCTGGATTCCTCAAACTGCACCAGGTTAACCTTCCTAAATATATCAATGAATAGTTTTAAAAGCAAATAAGAAAAAAACTGTTCCAACCCGCTGCCTGATCGTGCAGGTTCCTGGGCAATTCTACGTCTGCCGATATGCAAATGAATTTGAGCGGAAACTTTAAGGGAAAAAATACTTTTGAAAACGGGCGCAATTTTTGGGTGGAATTTGAGCCCGGATCGCCGATTGCAGCCAAACTGGAACGTCTACCCCAACATCTGAGGGATTTCAGTGACGGGGATAGACTGGAGAAGCTGGGGTTGTTCTCCTTGGAGCAGAGAAGGTTGAGAGGAGATTTGATCGAGGTGTTCAAAATCATGAGGGGTCTGGACAGAGTAGATCGCGAGAAACTGTTCCCATTGGTGGAAGGGTCGGGAACCAGAGGACACAGATTTAAGGCGATTGGCAGAACAACCAAAGGCGACACGAGGAAAAACATTTTTACGCAGCGAGTGGTTAGGATCTGGAATGCGCTGCCTGAGAGGGTGATGGAGGCAGACTCAATCGTGGCTTTCAAAAGGGAATTGGATAAGTACCTGAAGGAAAAGAATTAGCAGGGCTTCGGGGAAAGGGCGGGGGAGTGGGACTGGCTGAGGTGCTCTTGCAGGGAGCCGGCACGGGCTCGACGGGCCGAATGGCCTCCTTCTGTGCTATAACCGTTCTATGATTCCACGTCTTTAAATCGCTGTGTACGGGGGAAACAGAAGACAATGATATTTTGGGGCACAGTATGTGAGTAATGTGCGATGTGCCATGTGGAGCGTGGGGGTAACAGGGGACTTTGGGCCTCGGGTTCCCAAAGCTCTCCCCCACTGGGGATTTTCCTCACCTCGTGTCTGGCTCTGTTGTCGACTCATTGTTAGCGATTGATCGCTGTGATTGGCCATTGATAGAGATTGATCGCTGTGATTGGCCATTGATCGAGATTGATCGCTGTGATTGACCATTGATAGAGATTGATCGCTGTGATTGGCCATTGATAGAGATTGATCGCTGTGATTGGCATTTGATCGAGATTGGTCGCAGTGATTGGCCATTGATCGAGATTGATCGCAGTGATTGGCCATTCATCGAGATTGGTTGCAGTGATTGGCCATTGATAGAGATTGATCGCTGTGATTGGCCATTGATAGAGATTGATCGCTGTGATTGGCCATTGATAGAGATTGATCGCTGTGATTGGCCATTGATAGAGATTGATCGCTGCGATTGGTCAACAGCCCCATTATCAATGTATCATCGATTACCAGGATGGGAGAAGGCGAAATGGATCAGGGAGGATCTCAACCTTTTTGCTTCTGAGGTCCTCTTCCAGTGTTATAAACATTGAAAGTTCTCCCGTGGGTTTTGGGGGGGGGATGTGAGTGAGCGGAGAAGGGGTTTCATCTCACATGGTTGTCATTAGCAATCATCGAAGTTCACCAGACCTCAGCCTCTCAACACCAACAGAGAAAACTTTCTACCCACTGTACGGGGCCTGGAGTGGAGGCCTTCGTGTCCAGGCCTCACTCGCCCCGTGACCGATCTCCGACGCACTCCAAGGTGATCCCCAACTGAAAAGTGGGGACGGCTTGTCCAGCACCACCATGTTTACCCGCACCTACACCGCGGCTCCCACGGGGTAATTTTGTGTTTTTTTATTAACCCCCTCAGGCCCACCCCGCTGATTTAAAACAGAGACCCTTGCAACCTTCTCATGGACCCCCAGGGGGCCATGGATCCCCCGTGGAGAACCCCGGAACTCGGTCTTTCTCCGTCTGGCAATTCAGGACAGAGAATGAAAACTCCAATCAATACTCACAGCTTCTGAATTCTCAGCATGGCGCTCTTGCAGAAACCCAGCTTCAGGTTCAAAGTCGTGACTTGCTGAAGAGATATCCTGCATTCCTCCTTCAATATCGCACTGCAAAAATCAATCGGTCAATCAATCCACCCGTCAACATCAATCAATCTGCAATCAATCCATCCAGTCCCTCAATCAAGTGATTGTCAGTCTGTCAGTAAATCTATCAACTTGTCCATCAACTTGTAAAATCATTAAATCCGTCAGTCATCCCATCAATGGATTTAAAAGCCAGGCAGCGGCCAAGGTCCAATTTTTAATTGCTCAAGATTAAGATTTTCAAACCAGTCTCAACCAGAGACCCAAATCGTGCAGTTACATTGTGAATCACAAGATAGTCTGGTCACCGCAATACAGGATAGATGTGATTGCACCAGAGAGGGTACAGAGGAGATTTACGAGGATGTTGCCTGGACTGGAGAATTTTAGCTGTGAGGAAAGATTGGATAGACTGTGTTTGTTTTCTCTGGAAAAGAGGAGGCTGAGAGGAGACATTGAGATGTATAAAATTATGAGGGGCCTGGATAGAGTGGATAGGATGGACCTATTTCCCTTAGCAGAGGGGTCAACAACCAGTGGGCATAGATTTAAAGTAATTGGGGGAGGTTTAGAGGGGATTTGAGGGGAGTTTTTTTTTTTTTTTTTTAAGTACTTGGATGTGCACTTGAAGTGTCGTAACCTACAGGGCTACAGACCTAGAGCTGGAAAGTGGGAGTAGGCTGGATAGCTCTTTGTTGGCCGGCACAGACACGATGGGCTGAAATGGCTGCCTCCTGTGCACATCCAAGTACTTTTTAAATGTGGTGAGGGTTTCTGCCTCTACCACCCTTTCAGGCCGTGAGTTCCAGACCCCCACCACCCTCTGGGTGAAAAAAGTTCTCAACTCCCTCTAAACCTCCTACCAATTACTTTAAATCTATGCCCCCTGGTTGTTGACCCATCTGCTAAAGGAAATAGGTCCTTTTTATCCACTCTATCTAGGCCCCTCATAATTTTATACGCCTCAATAAAGGTCTCCCCTCAGCCTCCTCTGTTCCAAAGAAAACAAACACAGTCTATCCAATCTTTCCTCATCGCTAAAATTCTCCAGTCCAGGCAACATCCTTGTAAATCTCCTCTGTAGCCTCTCTGGTAACCAGAACTAGACGCAGTACTCCTGTAGTGGCCTAACCAGTGTTTTATATAGTTCAAGCATAACCTCCCTGCTCTTGTATTCTATGCCTCGGCTAATAAAGGCAAGTATTCCGTATGCCTTCTTAACCACCTTATCCACCTGGCCTGCTACCTTCAGGGATCTGTGGCCCTGCACTCCAAGGTCCCTCTGTTCCTCTATACTTCTCAGTGCCCCACCATTTATTGCATGTTTCCTTGCCTTGTTAGCCCTCCCCAAAGCACAGACTGAACATCCAATCTGGGGGTTCCCTGGTCTGACGGTTCGGGATCACAGACCAGGCAGAGACCCTGTGGGAGCACATCTGGATTATTAAAAGGAACAAAACCAGTTCAAAAGACTGGACTATCCGAATGCTCTCCTGCCCAGCCTCCATAAACCTGAGGTAATCTACAAGTCAGCTGTCCGTGTCCTAACTCGCACCAAGTCCCGCTCATCCATCACCCCCTGTGCTCGCTGCCCTGTGTCCTAACTCGCACCGAGTCCCGCTCACCCATCACCCCCTGTGCTCGCTGCCCCGTGTCCTAACTCACACCGAGTCCCGCTCACCCATCACCCCCTGTGCTCGCTGCCCCGTGTCCTAACTCATACCGAGTCCCGCTCACCCATCACCCCCTGTGCTCACTGCCCCGTGTCCTAACTCACACCCAGTCCCGCTCACCCATCACCCCCTGTGCTCACTGCCCCGTGTCCTAACTCACACCGAGTCCCACTCACCCATCACCCCCTGTGCTCACTGCCCTGTGTCCTAACTCACACCGAGTCCCACTCACCCATCACCCCCTGTGCTCGCTGCCCTGTGTCCTAACTCGCACCCAGTCCCACTCACCCATCACCCCCTGTGCTCGCTGACCCATGTCCTAACTCACACCGAGTCCCACTCACCCATCACCCCCTGTGCTCACTGCCCCGTGTCCTAACTCACACAGAGTCCCACTCATCCCTCACCTCCTGTGTTCGCTGACCGACATTGGCTCCCGGTTAAGCAACGCCTCAATTTCAAAATTCTCATCTTTGATTTCAAATCCCGCCCCCTGCCTCCCCGCCCCCTCCACCCTGGCCCTCGCCCCTCCCTATCTCTGTAATCTCCTCCAGCCCCTCTGCCCCCACCGAGATGTCTGCGCTCCTCCAATTCTGGCCTCTTGCGTATCCCTGATTATAATCGCTCCATCGGTGGCCGTGCCTTCAGCTGCCTGGGCCCCAAGCTCTGGAATTCCCTCCCTAAACCTCTCTGCCTCTCTCTCCTCCTTTAAGACACCCCATAAAACCGACCTCTTTGACCAAGGTTTTGGTCCCCTGTCCGAATATTTCCTTATGGGGCTCGGTGTCAAATTTTGTCTGATAATAGCTCCTGAGAAACGCCTTCGGACATTGTACTAATTTAAAGCTGCTATATAAATGCAAGTTGTTGGCACCCACAACAACAACCTGCATTTATATAGCGCCTTTAACATAGGCGCAGAATCAGAAAAGCACGATCCAAAAAAGGGGTGCGTCAGTTCTACGGCTGTACGTGTCGAATTTCACAAGAGGTGTGCAGCCCAATCACTGACTGTGAAGTATTTCTGTGTCAGACGTGTAACAAGGTCACAGCACTGCACAAGGAAGGAATGACCTCAGTCCCGACAGGAAGGTCATTTGGCCAAGGTTGATTTCCCCTTCCACACTGTAATGTAGGCACCAGTGAGCATGCTCATGGGTTTGTGGAGCTGGTGCACTGGGAGTGGCTTAGCCAGTCACGTGATGTTCACAAGACTCAATGAAAACCCCAGTCAGTTGGGTCTAGGTCATCCACGATGAGGTATGCAGTTGTGAGCCTGGTGGATGAACTGGTAATGTACAGTGTGATTGTTAAATCTTTGTTAATAAACCAACTAGTTCTTAATAGCAATGTGTTGCTATGAATTCTTAAGCCAAGAACCCATGAAAAAACTCCATTGCAGGCCGATACTCACACCATCCAGTATATGCCCCGCAGGATGAAGTCCTGACATTTCATCAGGGATTGTGTGATCCTCAGCAGCTGGTGTACAGCACTCGTCACCGTCTGAAATACAAAACACACGCCAGGTCCAACCAGCGACAGCGCTGTCACTCGACGCACTGCAAAATGTTCCTTATCATAATTAATATATTGTAATCACCAAAGAGAGAGACGTTAGTGAGGAGGAATGGAATACCTACCCCTTTTCCAGCACACAAGAACCAATCAAACATTCCCAGGACAGACACAGGGGATTAGATACAGAGTAAAGTTCCCTCTACACTGTCCCATCAAACACTCCCAGGGCAGGTACAGCACGGGGTTAGATACAGAGTAAAGCTTCCTCTACACTGTCCCATCAAACACTCCCAGGACAGGTACAGCACGGGTTAGATACAGAGTAAAGCTCCCTCTACACTGTCCCATCAAACACTCCCAGGGCAGGTACAGCACGGGGTTAGATAGAGAGTAAAGCTCCCTCTACACTGTCCCATCAAACACTCCCAGGGCAGGTACAGGAGGTTAGATACAGAGTAAAGCTCCCTCTACACTGTCCCATCAAACAGTCCCAGGGCAGGTACAGGGGGTTAGATACAGAGTAAAGCTCCCTCTACACTGTCCCATCAAACACTCCCAGGGTAGGTACAGCATGGGGTTAGATACAGAGTAAAGTTCCCTCTACACTGTCCCATCAAACACTCCCAGGGTAGGTACAGCACGGGTTAGATACAGAGTAAAGCTCCCTCTACACTGTCCCATCAAACACTCCCAGGGCAGGTACAGCACGGGGTTAGATAGAGAGTAAAGCTCCCTCTACACTGTCCCATCAAACACTCCCAGGGCAGGTACAGGGGGTTAGATACAGAGTAAAGCTCCCTCTACACTGTCCCATCAAACACTCCCAGGACAGGTACAGGGGGGTTAGATACAGAGTAAAGCTCCCTCTACACTGTCCCATCAAACACTCCCAGGACAGGTACAGGGGGGTTAGATACAGAGTAAAGCTCCTGTACATTACCCAATAATGGGGCTCAGCCCCACCCTGCACGGACAACCCCCTTTCTGTACCCGCGCCCAATTCCATTCCTCACACCAGTCGTTCTGTGGCCAATTTAGCTCAGTGCAGAATTCGGGCACATTGTGACCCACCCCAACATAGAACTAACCCAAACGTATTCACAGGCAGCGGCAAGGAAGGGGACTCCAGCCATCTGTCAGGCCTGGATTTGGTTTTGGGTCCCTTTGATGAAAAGCCTGTGTCCAAACCACCACCCACCCAACCTGCCCCCTCCCAGCCCCTCCCCTCACGCGCCACACCCATCACCCCAACCCTCGCGCCCGCTTCTCCGCGCCCCCGTTACAAACTAACAGTTACCTTTGCGAGATTTGCATCGTTGATTATATCAAACTTCGGAGGAAACATTGGCACCTCCGCTGTGAACAGAGGGGACAAGAGAATATCGGTGAAAAATTAAGGAGCACAATCTCCGCAAACTCCTCTGCCCGAGACTAACTCAGCTCCACAGACCCACTCACTCACATCACACACAAGGTGGTCTTTCCACGTGGTGTACATTGTGTAAACAAACAAAAATCATTTCCCCCAAACACTATTTTCATGGCAGGATTCTTTTAAGTCTGCTTTACATCATTATTAAAACTAATATCCCACCCAAGAGACTGGGGCAGTACTGAGGGAGTGCTGCACTGTCGGAGGGGCAGTACTGAGGGAGTGCTGCACTGTCGGAGGGACAGTACTGAGGGAGTGCTGCACTGTCGGAGGGGCAGTACTGAGGGAGTGCTGCACTGTCGGAGGGGCAGTACTGAGGGAGCGCCGCACTGTCGGAGGGGCAGTACTGAGGGAGTGCTGCACTGTCGGAGGGGCAGTACTGAGGGAGCGCCGCACTGTCAGAGGGGCAGTATTGAGGGAGCGCCGCACTGTCAAAGGGGCAGTACTGAGGGAGTGCTGCACTGTCAAAGGGGCAGTACTGAGGGAGCGTCGCACTGTGAAAGGTGCCATTTTTTTGGATGAGGTATCAAACCAAGGCCTTGTCTACCCTCTCAAGTGGAGTAGGGAATTTTTCCCGATGACCTGGCCAATATTTATCCTTCAACATTTCCAAATGAGGTTACGTGAGAAAACAAGCATTAGTGAGGCCTTTGCGGTTAGGCCTGGTGGCTGTATCTACACACTACGGGCGGGAATGAGGGGTGTACCATCACCAGCCCAACATAAATGGTGCTGTGCGTTGCAGCTCCCTCCAAGGCCTGAGGTTTACACGGGAACACAATTGAGCTGATCACCACGATGAAAGGGTGCCTCGAGTTTTGGGGGGTAATCTCCACGACTGAATCTTGAGCCCCACCTCACTCAAACTGGGCAATTGGAAGCCCCGGCTAAAGCTCTCAAGAATCCAGCCACTTACGCTCTTTGTATGCGACCCCAATGGGTGGCTTGTGCTCGGCACTGACCAGGATGATGGGCCTATCCTCTGTAGTTTTAGGCAGGAACTGCAGCTGTTGGGTTAGCTGCTGTGCCAAGCGATGGCCCTCGTAAATTAACTCTTGGTTCGGAGAGGAGATGTCAGTCTGTCTGAAGATCTCGTCCATCAACAGGTTGGTTCTGCGAAAAATCATGGCAGGGTATTGATGTGGTGATTATGGGTGGACCGACACTAACCTACCCACCTCGGTCTTGTCTCGACAGACTTTAATCAATGCTTTTATGGTTATTGCTGCTCCCAACAGTCCTATCGATCTTACACGCTCTTCCTTCGCTCCGTATCCTTTAACTCATTCTTCTCCAGAACTTCTCATCTCTCCATTATAATCCATAGACTTTGAAAACCCCAAGCTTTGCATCCCTTAATCAATATCTCGTGAATGACCTCATCTCTCCTCAACTCAACATGCCCTGTGGGCCTTCATCACAACAGTGACTACACTTCAAAAGTACTTCATTGGCTGTAAAACGCTTTGGAACATCCTGAAAGGCGCTATAGAAATGCAAGTCTTTCCTTCTTACTCGGTTTCTCCAGAACAGGTGTTGGGAAATGTGAGTAATTCGAGAGGATCTCAATAGTGAATGATGACAGGGATAAGGCTATCAATCTGAAGGGGGGGGAAGAGTGGGCCATACCAAATCTGCTGCGCTGTGCATCCTGATAACTGATGTGATAACGCCTCTGGTAAATGTCCATGTCACTTCTTCAGCAGCATCTCCCAAACCCGTGACCTCTACCACCTAGAAGGACAAGGGCAGCAGGCGCATGGGAACACCACCAGCTCCACATTCCCCTCCCAGTCACACACCATCCTGACTGGGAAATATATCGGCCGTTCCTTCATCGTCGCTGGGTCACAATCCTGGAACTCCCTCCCTAACAGCACTGTGGGAGCACCTTCACCACACGGACTGCAGCGGTTCAAGAAGGCGGCTCACCACCACCTTCTCGAGGGGCAATTAGGGATGGGCAATAAATGCCGGCCTTGCCAGCGACGCCCACATCCGGGAACGAATAAAACTAAAATGGAGGAGTGTGACCTTTGGGCTGATAGGAGGCTGATGGTTTCAGATACCAAATGATCAAGCCTATAACAACCACAACACCAACTTGCATTCATATAGTGCAACAAATGGTCTTTAATGACTTTATTAGCTGGTCTGCAGAATACAGAAAGTGCAAAGTTATCTGGCTCTGGAGAATACAAAGCTTTGAGGATGTCTGCTCGAACAGAGACCGGCTACGCTGTCTAGAATTATCTCCAGCCTCTTTGCTAATCAGTTTCTCTCCTCATATTATCTTTAAACCAGCCTCTAGGCCCCAGTGCGGACTAGCTTTCAGCACTTCGTTATTTCCACCAGTTCATTTCCCGAGCGCAGATGCTGACTCTGCCCGTACCAGAATTTAAACGTTGCTTTATTGCCATCGTTGTGCTCTTTATAATCACATTGGGACCTACATTCCCACATTACAACAGTGACCACACTCCAAAAGTACTTCATTGGCTGTAAAGCGCTTTGGGACGTCTGGTGGTCGTGAAAGGTGCTATATAAATGCAAGTCTTTCTTTCTTTTCCTGACATGCTTCTGTTTGCACAAGGTTATAAATAGTTAGTTTGAAGAATTCTCCATTTTGCAATATACGCAGAGGTCAGGATGTCAAATGCCACCGTAGTGAGTTGGGAAATTGAATTGAGTTTTTGGGCTGGCACTGGGCAGAATAACCGGAAAACTGTTGGATTGTCGTAAGAACCCAACTGGTTCCCAAACGTCCTTCAGGGAAGGGAATCTGTCGCTCCTCTCCCTGGTCTGGGCCTACAAGTGACTCCAGTCCCACACTGCATGGCTGACTCGCAACACCCTCAGGGCAACTCGAGTTGGACAAAACAACATGGCCTTTCCAGATTGCCCAAATTCTAGAACAAATAAATAAAAAAATAATGTCAACGACTCCAGTATCGTTGTATCATGTGACTGCCGGGATAGTCGAAGGCAAACTAAAAGGATCTGGTCTTTTTATCGTCCAGAAATTCCGATATATTATCATATTTACATAAACGCTTGTGTGGCAAGTTGGATTTCTCAATGCTCTGCTGATCAGTAGGTTGTGCTGGAGTGCAGCAGCCTGGGCAAACTAAATGGGTAAGGGGTCGTGTCGCACTCTCAGGCCTTCACAGCAATGCTCTACACTGGACCAGAGCCGGGCTATGGACTGAGAGAGCATATATATTAGAGATAGCGAGAGAGTGATAGAGAGATAGAGAGAGAGAGAGAGATAGAGAGAGATAGAGAGAGAGAGATAGAGAGAGATAGAGAGATAGAGAGAGATAGAGAGAGATAGATAGAGAGAGATAGAGAAAGAGATAGTGAGAGAGAGAGATAGTGAGAGAGATAGTGAGAGATAGAGAGAGAGTAAGAGAGATAGAGAGAGAGAGAGAGAGAGAGAGATAGAGAGAGAGAGAGAGAGAGAGTGAGAGTGAGAGTGAGTGTGAGTGTGAGAGTGAGAGTGAGAGTGAGTGAGAGATAGAGTGAGAGAGAGATAGAAAGAGAGAGAGATAGAAAGAGAGAGAGAGTAAGAGAGATAGAGATAGAGATAGAGATGGAGATAGAGATAGAGATAGAGAGATAGAGATAGAAAAAGAGAGAGAGAGAGAGAGAGATAGAGAGAGAGAGATAGTGAGAGAGAGAGATAGAGAGTGAGAGAGAGATAGAAAGAGAGACAGATATATATATATAGGTATATGTACATATATATAAATGAGAGAGAGAGAGAGAAAATGAGAGTGAGAGAGGGAGTGAGACAGATATATATATATATAGATATATGTACATATATATAGATGAGAGAGAGAGAGAGAGAAAATGAGTGAGAGGGAGTGAGACAGATATATATATATAGAAATATAGTTAGATAGATAGAGAGAGAGAGAGAGAGAGAGATACAGAGAGAGAGAGATAGAGAGTGAGAGTGAGACATAGATATATATATATATAAAAATAAAGAGAGAGAGAGAGATAAAGAGAGATATAGAGCTGTAGAGAGAGATAGAGAGAGAAATAGAGATAGATAAAGAGAGAGAGATAGAGAGATACAGATAGAGAGCGAGAGAGAGAGTGTGAGATAGATAGAGAGAGATAGAGAAATAGAGAGCTAGAAATAAAGATAGAGAGATAGATAGAGAGCTATGGAGAGTGATAGCGATAGATAGAGAGAGATAAAGATAGAAAGATATATATATATATATATATATATATATATATTTAATTATTTAAAAGTGGGGGAAATTCTTTAAATTTCTTTAGCTTTGTTTTAATCTGTATAGATTGTGTACAAAAAAAAGTTCTTTTGAGTTAATATTTTTGAATTCTAAATTGGTTGCAGTTGTAAAGTGATAATTACCACACTAAACTAATTGGGCACGTGAGTTATTCTGATTCAATATATATATTAGAGAGAGATGGAGAGGTAGTGAATGGAGGTTGGAGGTTGGAGGTCGGAGGTTGGAGGTCGGAGGTCGGAGGTCTCCTGCCCTCGCAGAGTTGGAGGGGAGAAGTGCAAGGACCCGCCGGCCCTGGATTGTCAGGCGCCCGGCAGCCTGAGTAAAGCTGGGACTGGACTGACTGCCGACCTGCCCAGGGAATTGAACATGGTACCGACGCTGAAACAGGGGAGGCAATTCATTATAAACATGCACAAGAGAACCTTTCGGGTGTTCTATGACGATGTGAAAACTGCAAACCACTTCCATCACAAGGAGAGCTTGTGTAGTGCGATGGGTGGGAACCTTGTTCTCTCACATCAGGGACCTGGGCTGGAAATCAGCCGGGATCAAGTGTCACGTAGCAGAAAAATAGCACGGGTTTGCAGAAATTGAGCACTTGTCGAGAAGAGGGTGTTGGTCTATAGTTGTGACTGATGCACTTTCTTAAGGCAGAATGGAAGGAACTTTAGGTAGCATCTGACACATGCTAAAATGCTTAATATTGTGTAAGGGAAGACTGTCCTGGTCTACCAGTGCTGTACTATTATTAATTTATCTTTATATTTCAGTAACGTTATTCTTTAATCTTTGACTGTCAAGCAAGCCGATCCCAAGTCCACTGGGCTGTTGGACCAGGGCTGAAGCTGTAGCAATGCTCAGTCTCGGGATGAAATCAGAAGAGGTTTGATTAAAGACGAGCATTGAATCATTTATGAACAGTGGGGGTAACCTGTGAGTCCTTCAGATTGGGGCTTCTGTACAAGTAGGAGATTGTCAGAACGGAAATGACACAGAGGCAGACTTATCATGAAAAGGTTCACTTGGTGGAATAGCAATTATATCTAACAAAAGTCAAACTATCGATAAAACAACAAAATCGGGGAGTTGTGCCGGGCTATGGAAAAAGGAGCTTGTTAATAAGTAAGGAAAACTAAAGTTATTGATAAAGGGTAAGCCAATTAAATTCTCCTTATATGGAGTATTTTAACTTTTATATATTTATGTAAGAAAAGAAAGATTTGGATTTATATAGTGCCTTTCACGATCACCAGACGTCCCTTAACACTTTACAGCCAATGAAGTACTTTTGGAGTGTAGTCACTGTTGTAATGTGGGAAACACGGCAGCCAATTTGCGCACAGCAAGCTCCCACACACAGCAATGTGATAATGACCAGATAATCTGTTTTAGTGATGTTGATTGAGGGATATTTCACGATCACCAGACGTCCCTTAACACTTTACAGCCAATGAAGTACTTTTGGAGTGTAGTCACTGTTGTAATGTGGGAAACACGGCAGCCAATTTGCGCACAGCAAGCTCCCACACACAGCAATGTGATAATGACCAGATAATCTGTTTTAGTGATGTTGATTGAGGGATAAATATTGACCAGGACACCGGGGATAACTCCCCTGCTCGTCTTTGAAATAGTGAGACAGAATTGTGCCAATTACTATGGGGAGGGAGTAAGAGAAATGTATAAAAACAGTTTGTAATAAGATTCGTAAAGACCAAAGATACGGAGCTCAGAACTGGAACAACTTTCAATTCTTCAAGTGAGGCAACAAGCTCATGTTGTTAGTAATGTCTTTTAGGTGTAAGTTTATGTAATTACTCCATGCTTAATAAAATGGTGACAACTGATATTCAACGTTTAAGAGCTTTATTGATTTGAGCAGTAAATGATGAATAAGATCCCCTCCTTGAACAATTGTCAAGTCTAGAAAGTGTGTCTCATTCATCAGTACCGACACCGTTACCTCAAAATATGGTATAAATTCACCCAAAAAATGGAGAGGCAAATTCAACGAGCCGGCTCTCCCACTGGGGGGCCGGTCGGTCCTTATGGTTTGAGATCGGGCACCGCACCATGGCACCAATTCACAGTCCCTTGGCCCATCGAACGTCGCTTCCCCTTGGGAGTGTGGGATCAGTGAACTTACACTTCAGGGAAAATAGAAAAAGCTAATTGGAGATCCAGAGAATGAAACAGAAACCTTCTGGTTGAACGTGAGACGGTTTCCAAACTTACTATCATTAAGTCTAAAGAGGATACAAACAAAGAGGGAGGCTTACGTGTTGTACGAGTTGACATAGATCTTGTGCATCGTAGCTTGCTGCAATGAGAAGACGTGGACCACGGTTCTGTGGAGGATGTCATTGGCTTCTGCAAAGAACTGGTCAAATCCCCAACACTTGGCCTGGTCGGCCTCGAGGATACTGGCGAGGATAGGAACCAAGAGGCCCTTCAAACCCCTGGAGGAAGATAGCAGAGGGGGAAAAGAGCACAGCAGGTGAGTTATACCGCTCACTGGTAGCTGCAGAGGTCATCAACCAAACAGAACCGGGGGCAGGCAGAAGATCATCAGAATTAGGAGCAGGAGTCGGCCATTCGGCCCCTCGAGCCTGTTCCGCCATTCAATAAGATCATGGCTGATCTTCGACCTCAACTCCACTTTCCAGCCCGATCCCCATATCCCTCGATTCCCCAAGTGTCCAAAAATCTATCGATCTCAGCCTTGAATATACTCAACGACCCATCATCTACAGCTCTCTGAGGAGAGAATTCCAACGATTCACCAGCCTCTGAGTGAAGAAATTTCTCCTTATCTCAGTCTGGTGACTGTTCTACATGGGTAACGGGGGATTTGTGGAACTGCTGGAAAGTTCCAGTTTGACCATGGCTTCGGTCACTCAGGGAATCCTTTCCAACACATGTCTGTGGAATGTCACAAAATTTATTTCCATTTTCATAAACTATTACTTACATTCCCTTTCTCCTGCTCCAATGGTCAAACTCGCCTCCCTCTGATGTCGCGCTGAGCCGCACTGAACAGGATAGTCTCAGATTCCAGCCCTGGCCTGTGTTCAGTACTGAGCTCATTGGGTAGGAATGCTGCAATTGTCTCAATGCCCTGGACCAGTGAGAGTCAGTGTGTGTGGGACCGTACCCCAGTGAGAGTCAGTGTGTGTGGGACCCGTACCCCAGTGAGAGTCAGTGTGTGTGGGACTGTACCCCAGTGAGAGTCAGTCTGTGTGGGACCCATACCCCAGTGAGAGTCAGTGTGTGTGGGACCGTACCCCAGTGAGAGTCAGTGTGTGAGACCCGTACCCCAGTGAGAGTCAGTGTGTGTGGGACTGTACCCCAGTGAGAGTCAGTGTGTGTGGGACTGTACCCCAGTGAGAGTCAGTGTGTGTGTGACTGTACCCCAGTGAGAGTCAGTGTGTGTGGGACCGTACCCCAGTGAGAGTCAGTGTGTGTGGGACTGTACCTCAGTGAGAGTCAGTGTGTGTGGGACTGTACCCCAGTGAGAGTCAGTGTGTGTGGGACTGTACCTCAGTGAGAGTCAGTGTGTGTGGGACTGTACCCCAGTGAGAGTCAGTGTGTGTGGGACCCGTACCCCAGTGAGAGTCAGTGTGTGTGGGACCGTACCCCAGTGAGTCAGTGTGTGTGGGACCCGTACCCCAGTGAGAGTCAGTGTGTGTGGGACCCGTACCCCAGTGAGAGTCAGTGTGTGTGGGACCGTAACCCAGTGAGAGTCAGTGTGTGTGGGACCCGTACCCCAGTGAGAGTCAGTGTGTGTGGGACCGTACCCCAGTGAGAGTCAGTGTGTGTGGGACCCGTACCCCAGTGAGAGTCAGTGTGCGTGGGACCGTACCCCAGTGAGAGTCAGTGTGTGTGGGACTGTACCCCAGTGAGAGTCAGTGTGTGTGGGACTGTACCCCAGTGAGAGTCAGTGTGTGTGGGACTGTACCCCAGTGAGAGTCAGTGTGTGTGGGACTGTACCCCAGTGAGAGTCAGTGTGTATGGGACTGTACCCCAGTGAGAGTCAGTGTGTGTGGGACTGTACCCTAGTGAGAGTCAGTGTGTGTGGGACTGTACCCCAGTGAGAGTCAGTGTGTGTGGGACCCACACCCCAGTGAGAGTCAGTGTGTGTGGGACCCACACCCCAGTGAGAGTCAGTGTGTGTGGGACCCGTACCCCAGTGAGAGTCAGTGTGTGTGGGACTGTACCCCAGAGAGAGTCAGTCTGTGTGGGACCCATACCCCAGTGAGAGTCAATGTGTGTGGGACCGTACCCGAGTGTGAGTCAGTGTGTGTGGGACTGTACCCCAGTGAGAGTCAGTGTGTGTGGGACTGTACCCCAGTGAGAGTCAGTGTGTGTGGGATTGTACCCCAGTGAGAGTCATTGTGTGTGGGACCATACCCCAGTGAGAGTCAGTGTGTGTGGGACCGTACCCCAGTGAGAGTCAGTGTGTGTGGGACTGTACCCCAGTGAGAGTCAGTGTGTGAGATCCGTACCCCAGTGAGAGTCAGTGTGTGTGGGACTGTACCCCAGTGAGAGTCAGTGTGTGTGGGACTGTACCCCAGTGAGAATCAGTGTGTGTGGGACACATACCCCAGTGAGAGTCAGTGTGTGTGGGACTGTACCCCAGTGAGAGTCAGAGTGTGTGGGACCCGTACCCCAGTGAGAGTCAGTGTGTGTGGGACTGTACCCCAGTGAGAGTCAGTGTGTGTGGGACTGTACCCCAGTGAGAGTCAGTGTGTGTGGGACTGTACCCCAGTGAGAGTCAGTTTGTGTGGGACCCGTACCCCAGTGAGAGTCAGTGTGTGTGGGACTGTACCCCAGTGAGAGTCAGTGTGTGTGGGACCCGTACCCCAGTGAGAGTCAGTGTGTGTGGGACCCGTACCCCAGTTTATCCAATAACTCCTTTGAATTATTAAAAGAAATAACTTGTATGTGAAGCATCTTGCCATGTTCTCAGGACATCACAACCAATGAATTACTTTTTAAGAGTACAGCAAGATCCTACAAAGAGCGACTGAGATGATAAGCCAGTTGATGTGCTGGTCGAGGGATAAATGCTGGCTTCAGTATCGTGCTCTTCTTCAGGTCATGCAAGGAGACGAGTACCATCCAACTCAACAGACACAGGCCTTGGTTTGGCGTCCCAGTAAATACGGCACCTCTGACACTGCAGGGCTCCCTCAGCACTGCACTAGTGCCAGCGTGCATTGAGTGCTCAAGTCCTGGAGAAGGGTTTGAACCCACGACCTTCTGACTCACTGCCAACCGAGCCTCGCTGACACTTCCGATCAATTGCTTTGATCCCGAGCGTGCAGATCAGGTCAGCCACTGAACGACAGAACAGGCTCGAGGGGCTGAACGGCCTCCTCCTGTCCCCACCTTCCAGGACCACATGTGGCTCCACTTGCTCACAATGATCAAACACAGACCAACCCAACGTGCTCGAATAGGAAACTTTAAATCCCACGCTGAGCAGAGGTCAGAGATGGAGGGGACTCTGCTAAATTAAGACCCGTCATTCGAGGACTTACTGAGAGAGCCTGCATGTGATTGGCAGCTCGTTACTCCACTCCACCGGGCCGCAGTCTCGGTTCTGCACTCCCGCAATCGCGCCCGCCGGCTTCTCCGTCGTGATTTTATACCTGCAATTGAACCATTTTGAGATGATAAAGAGCTGGCCAATCTCCGAGAGAGACAGATGGGATAGTTGAGAGAGAAGCGATGGGGAAAGAACAGGCTGGGATAGAATGATGGCTGAGGGATTGAATGGGACAGATGTAACGGGATTGGATGAAGAAAAAAGAAAGACTTGCATTTATATAGCACCTTTCACGACCACCGGATGTCCCATAGTGCTTTACAGCCAATGAAGAACTTTTTTTGGATTGTAGTCACTGTTGTAATGTAGGAAATACGTCAGCCAATTTGCGCACAGCAAGCTCCCACACACAGCAATGTGATAATGACCAGATAATCTGTTTCAGTGATGTTGGTTGAAGGATAAATATTGGCCCCAGGACACTCCCCTGCTAACCCCCCCGCTGCGCTTCTTTGAAATAGTGCCATGGGATCTTTTACGTCCACCTGAGAGGGCAGACGGGGCCTCGGTTTAAAGTCTCATCTGAAAGACGGCACCTCCGACAGTGCAGCACTCCCTCAGTACTGCACTGGGAGCCTCAGCCTGGATTTTGTGCTCAGGTCCCTGGAGTGGGACTTGAACCCACGACCTTCTGACTCAGAGGCGAGAGTGCTGCCCACTGAGCCACGGCTGACAACATGGGATGGGCTAGAAGGATTAAAATAATGGGATGGGCACAAAAGAAGATAGAAACGAGGGGATTGGGCTGAAGTGAAATGAGATAGATGTAGTGGGATTGGATACAAGAATGGAGGAATGAGATGGAATGGGAAGGGAAGACACCGAAAGATGAAGCGATAGATCGACAGATTTGCGGATGGAGAATTGCCCTGATTAATATAAAGAAGCGATTCAGAAACACTGCTGACAGTGACTCACATCATCTCCTTGTTCTTGCGGGGTCCTCCATAGGGGATGAAAGGTAAACTGCCGGTTGCTACTTGGTAAAACGTCACACCGATGCTCCACAGATCCACGGTGACACCGTACGCCTTGTTCTGCGGTTTGCGGAGTACTGCGCGTTCGTACATATCCGGGTGCTGCCGGGACTCAACATCAAAGCAGTTAATGTCCGGAGATTGTGGCAGGAGGACAAGTCTCTCCCCCTCTCTCCCCCTTGGCCTTTTCCCAACCCCACCCCAATGTTTCTTTACTTAAGGCACTGACTGTTGCTGAGATAGGAAAAAAAATAAAAGACTTACATTTCTATAGCGCCTTTCACGATCACCGGACGTCCCAAAGCACTTTACAGCCAATGAAGTACTTTCTGAATGTAGTCACTGCAGTCACTTGAAATTGAAGATCAGACCTGGTCTTATTGAATGGTGGAGCAGGCTCGAGGGGCCATTCAATAAAATCATGGCTGATTGTTGACTTCAACTCCGCTTTCCTGCCCGCTTCCCTTCTGCCTCTGCTCTGTCCCCCCTCCAGCCCCACCCACCCTCTCAAACCCCCCCACCCTCTCCACCAGGATCAGATCAGCCCTGATCTTTTTAAATGGTGGAGCAGGCTCGAGGGGCCAAATGTCCTCTTATTTCTTCGGCCCAGACACGAGGTGAGGAAAATCCCCAGTGGGGGAGAGCTTTGGGAACTCGAGGCCTAATGTCCCCTGTTCCCCCCCCCCACGCTCGCTGCACCCCCCACATGGCACATCGTACATTACTCACATACTGGAGCACAAAATGGTATTTTCTGAAAGAAATCTATCCGATTTGCATTTGATGAAACAGCACTAACTGTTCGACATCTCCCTCGGGAGCCTGTTCCATAGATTGACCATTCGCTCACTGAAATATTGTTTCTGCAGATTAGTTATGAATTTACCCACTTCCAGCGCAGGCAGTGGCCTCTGGTTCCACTGTACAGGACACGATGAGACAGCTGGTCATCAGCGACATTATCCCGTCCCTTCAGAATCCTAAAAACAGCAATCACATGGCCTCTCCACCATCTCTCCCGGTGAGAGCTTGCCAAATGGTGTGTTACAGGTATACATTGATATTAATTTTGGAAGGCTACTCACCAAATACTCCTCGGTCCCGTACAGCGACATGAATTTCTCGTCGTCCTCGAGTTCCCGCGCTGCTCCGAAGTCGGTCAGTTTATAGACGGACTGACCGTATTCTCCAACCACTCGCATGATGTTCCCCGGCTTAATATCCCGATGGACGACTCCATTCGCTCTCAACTGGTTCATGCCATCAACTTGTAACAGAAGAGCGAGCGAGTAGCGACAGGTAGCAATAAAGGAACTCCAGCAAACGGGTCATTTTGGGGCCTTTCACTTGCTGGGACCTGGATCTCAGCCCAGCCTGGACGGAAGAGACTGTTTCTCTCCAGGTTCAAAAGGCCTTACAAGTGAAAATAACTCGGGAAAGTTTTATACCAATTCCTTGCGCCCTACACAGAGCCAACAGAATTTAGGGCAATTAACAGAAGGGAGTTTTCTGATGGCGGAAATGTTACACCATGTGGCACAGAGAGTATTATTCTGCTGTTGATGTGAAGTTAGGTTAGAAACATAGAAAACAGGTGCAGGAGTCGGCCATTCGGCCCTTCGAGCCTGCACCGCCATTCAATGAGTTCATGGCTGAACATGCAACTTCAGTACCCCATTCCTGCTTTCTCACCATACCCCTTGATCCCCCTAGTAGTAAGGACTTCATCTAACTCCTTTTTGAATATATTTAGTGAATTGGCCTCAACAACTTTCTGTGGTAGAGAATTCCACAGGTTCACCACTCTCTGGGTGAAGAAGTTTCTCCTCATCTCGGTCCTAAATGGCTTACCCCTTATCCTAAGACTGTGACCCCTGGTTCTGGACTTCCCCAACATTGGGAACATTCTTCCTGCATCTAACCTGTCTAAACCCATCAGAATTTTAAACGTTTCTATGAGATCCCCTCTCATTCTTCTGAACTCCAGTGAATACAAGCCCAGTTAATCCAGTCTTTCTTGATATGTCAGTCCCGCCATCCCGGGAATCAGTCTGGCGAACCTTCGCTGCACTCCCTCAATAGCAAGAATGTCCTTCCTCAAGTTAGGAGACCAAAACTGTACACAATACTCCAGGTGTGGCCTCACCAAGGCCCTGTACAACTGTAGTAACACCTCCCTGTCCCTGTACTCAAATCCCCTCGCTATGAAGGCCAACATGCCATTTGCTTTCTTCACCGCCTGCTGTACCTGCATGCTAACCTTCAATGACTGATGTACCATGACACCCAGGTCTCGTTGCACCTCCCCTTTTACTAATCTGTCACCATTCAGATAATAGTCTGTCTCTCTGTTTTTACAACCAAAGTGGATAACCTCACATTTATCCACATTATACTTCATCTGCCATGCATTTGCCCACTCACCTAACCTATCCAAGTCACTCTGCAGCCTCATAGCATCCTCCTCGCAGCTCACACTGCCAAAGTGTGAGGACAGGTTGCACAGAGCTTGTGTTCCCTCGAGTGTCGAAGATTAAGGGGTAATGTGATCGAGAGGTTTAAGATAATTAAAGGAGTTGATAGGGTGGATCGCGAGAAATTGTTTCCTCTGGTGGGGGGATGGGGGGGGAGTCCAGAACAAGAGGCATAACCTTAAAATTAGGGGTCTTGTCAGGAAGCCCTTCATCACACAGTGGGATTCTGGAAATCTCTCTGAGGCTAGGGGTCAATTGAAAAATGTAAAACTGAGATTGATAGATTTTTGGATACGGAACAAGGCGGGTAGATGGAGTTAAGATACAGATCAGCCACAATCTCACTGAATGGTGCAACAGGCTCGAGGGGCTGAATGGCCTCCTCTTGTTCCTATGATTTGACCCATACTTTTAAGGGCACCAAATCCAATTGAACATAGTTGAATTGTCAGTTCAGTGGTAGCATCAGAAGAGCCACTCGTGGACCTGAGCCCCTAATGGAGGCCGACACTGAGGGAATGCTGCATTCTTCGGTCTGCTTGGTCAGGAAGGAAGGACAGATATTAAGTCGCTGTTGGGTGAAGCGATCGGAGGCGTCCTGGCCAATATTTATCCCTCAACCAACCCGGCCATTTATCTGTTGTAGGACCCTGCTTCATTGGCTGTGAAACGCTTTGGGACGTCCCGAGGACGTGAAAGGCGCTTTAGAAATGCAAGTTCCCGCTTGGCCAGGTCCTTGTGATTGGCAGCTCACACCTCCCTCAGCCACAGCTTAAACCATGACCGAGTCGGCTTGAAACGGCTCAATCAGCCTCGGTGAACAGTGTGGGAAACGTTACGCTGAAGGAGCCAAGCAGACGCTGTTTGGGGGATCGGGGTTAGGGAACATTGTTGGGACAGTCTAGAAATCTCGTACACCCCCTTCATTCCCCCTCATTCGCCCAATTTGCCAGATCCCCCCCCCACCCCGGTAGTACAGAGCCATAAAATGACCCTTCGGTGATATTCAACGGAATATGGAGAACATAAGAAATAGGAGCAGGAGTCGGCCATTTGGCCCCTGCTCCGCCATTCAATAAGATCGTGGCTGATCTGATCCTGGCCTCAACACTTCCCTGCCCACTCCCCATAACCCTTGACTCCCTTATCTTTCAAAAAGCTGTCTATCTCCGCCTTAAATATATTCAATGACCCAGCCTCCACAGCTCTCTGGGGCAGAGAATTCCAAAGATTCACCACCCTCTGAGAAAAGAAATTTCTCCTCATTTCCGTTTTAAATGGGCGACCCCTTATTCTGAAACTATGCCCCCTAGTTCTAGATTGCCCCACGAGGGGGAAACATCCTCTCTGCATCCACCCTGTAAAGCCCCCTCAGAATGTTATACTTTTCAATAAGATCATCTCTCATTCTTCTAAACTCCAATGAATATAGGCCCAACCTTCATCCCAGGAATCAACCTCGTGAACCTTCTTTGAACTGCCTCTAATGTAAGTATATCTCTCCTTATATACGGAGACCAGAACTATACGCAGTGTGAAACTCACCGACACTCTGCAGCACAATCAGGAACTCGGCTTCCGACAGTCCGAATGCATTCTCCGATTCTTCCAGGACGTTGAGGAGACTCCCACCGGCACAATACTCCATCACCAGGACCTTCTGTTTGGTGGTTCCCTGGGGACAGGCACACCAAGAAACGTTACATTCCATGACCGGTGTACATACCACATCCGGCAATGGCCCACGGACACCGAGGGCCCCGACCGTCAGCAAATAGTGAGGCCGACATAAGTCAGCGGGCTGGAAAGTGGCGGAGTTGCCTGATTCTTCATCGTGCTCAGTGGTTCCCAGCATCTATCAGAGGTTCGAGGAACAGGAGGAGGCCGTCCAGCCCCTCGAACCTGTTCCTCCACTCAATTAAATCATGGCTGATCTGTATCTTAACTCCACCCACCTGAGGGGAGTCTCTTACATGAGATTGTTCTTGGGGGTTGGGGTTGGGTGTCGAGGGGGGGGTTTGGTGTCGAGGGGGGGGGTTGGGTGTCGAGGGGGGGGGTTGGGTGTCGAGGGGGGGGGTTGGGTGTCGAGGGGGGGGGTTGGGTGTCGAGGGGGGGGGTTGGGTGTCGAGGGGGGGGGTTGGGTGTCGAGGGGGGGGTTGGGTGTCGAGGGGGGGGGTTGGGTGTCGAGGGGGGGGGTTGGGTGTCGAGGGGGGGGGTTGGGTGTCGAGGGGGGGGGTTGGGTGTCGAGGGGGGGGTTGGGTGTCGAGGGGGGGGGTTGGGTGTCGAGGGGGGGGGTTGGGTGTCGAGGGGGGGGTTGGGTGTCGAGGGGGGGGGTTGGGTGTCGAGGGGGGGGTTGGGTGTCGAGGGGGGGGTTGGGTGTCGAGGGGGGGGGTTGGGTGTCGAGGGGGGGGCTGGGTGTCGAGGGGGGGGGTTGGGTGTCGAGGGGGGGGGGTTGGGTGTCGAGGGGGGGGGGTTGGGTGTCGAGGGGGGGGGGTTGGGTGTCGAGGGGGGGGTTGGGTGTCGAGGGGGGGGTTGGGTGTCGAGGGGGGGGTTGGGTGTCGAGGGGGGGGGTTGGGTGTCGAGGGGGGGTTGGGTGTCGAGGGGGGGGTTGGGTGTCGAGGGGGGGGGGTTGGGTGTCGAGGGGGGGGGGTTGGGTGTCGAGGGGGGGGGTTGGGTGTCGAGGGGGGGTTGGGTGTCGAGGGGGGGTTGGGTGTCGAGGGGGGGGTTGGGTGTCGAGGGGGGGTTGGGTGTCGAGGGGGGGGTTGGGTGTCGAGGGGGGGGTTGGGTGTCGAGGGGGGGGTTGGGTGTCGAGGGGGGGGTTGGGTGTCGAGGGGGGGGTTGGGTGTCGAGGGGGGGGTTGGGTGTCGAGGGGGGGGTTGGGTGTCGAGGGGGGGGGTTGGGTGTCGAGGGGGGGGGTTGGGTGTCGAGGGGGGGGCTGGGTGTCGAGGGGGGGGCTGGGTGTCGAGGGGGGGGGTTGGGTGTCGAGGGGGGGGGGTTGGGTGTCGAGGGGGGGGGGTTGGGTGTCGAGGGGGGGGTTGGGTGTCGAGGGGGGGGTTGGGTGTCGAGGGGGGGGTTGGGTGTCGAGGGGGGGGTTGGGTGTCGAGGGGGGGTTGGGTGTCGAGGGGGGGGTTGGGTGTCGAGGGGGGGGGTTGGGTGTCGAGGGGGGGGGTTGGGTGTCGAGGGGGGGGTTGGGTGTCGAGGGGGGGGGTTGGGTGTCGAGGGGGGGGGTTGGGTGTCGAGGGGGGGGGTTGGGTGTCGAGGGGGGGGGTTGGGTGTCGAGGGGGGGGTTGGGTGTCGAGGGGGGGGTTGGGTGTCGAGGGGGGGGTTGGGTGTCGAGGGGGGGGTTGGGTGTCGAGGGGGGGGTTGGGTGTCGAGGGGGGGTTGGGTGTCGAGGGGGGGTTGGGTGTCGAGGGGGGGTTGGGTGTCGAGGGGGGGGTTGGGTGTCGAGGGGGGGGTTGGGTGTCGAGGGGGGGGTTGGGTGTCGAGGGGGGGGTTGGGTGTCGAGGGGGGGGTTGGGTGTCGAGGGGGGGGTTGGGTGTCGAGGGGGGGGTTGGGTGTCGAGGGGGGGGTTGGGTGTCGAGGGGGGGGTTGGGTGTCGAGGGGGGGGTTGGGTGTCGAGGGGGGGGTTGGGTGTCGAGGGGGGGGTTGGGTGTCGAGGGGGGGGTTGGGTGTCGAGGGATGGGGGGTTGGGGGGGTTGGTGTGGGGGGGTTGGTGTGGGGAGTGGGGTTTGGGTTTGGGGGTGTGGGGTGGTCTCCGGCGTTTCTCTGGGGTTGTCACTTAACAGTGATGATTCGAAGGGTGTCTGGTAGTTTGGGGGGGCGGAGGTTGCTCTGGTGGGAGTGTACTGGGGTAATTCTACTTTGCTAGTTCCGAGAGTCTGTCGCTGGTTCGGGGTGGGGGGGAATTCTCTCTCTGGTTATGGAGGGGGGTCTCTCTCTGTCCATAGTTCTTCTCGGGGGGCGGGTGTGGAAGGGAGGAGCAAGGGGAAGGCCGTCTGCCAATGAACGATGGGGGTGGGGTGGGCGGTGGGGAGTTCCAGTGACCTGGTTCAGAGAGTTAGTGACAGAATCAAACACTTACCACTTCCTCCACTGCAAACAGCTTCACAATATTCTTGTGGTTTAATTTCCGCAACATGTCAAACTCCCTCATCTGCACTTCATATGGCCGCAGGTAACTGACATGATTGAACACTTTGACAGCGTACTGGTCTCCAGTTTTCTGTAAAGTAGAATTTGAAACTGTTACAGGAAAAGGCCGCCAGCCTAACAAACCGTTCCCTGTTAATTAGATCAAATGCACCTTCTCACTATGTCCCTCTCTCTCCCTCTCCAGAAACACATCTAATGGATGACTCCATTCACAATGTCCACTCCTATGTCCTCCCTGGTAAGGTACTGCTCGGGTCTGCTACCCTTTGGGTAAAATAGTTCCCCAACCTCCCGTCTTATTCCCAACTTCCCTATCATAATGTATTTGCTTCATGGGCCCTTTGCTTAAGAATCCATAGCAACACATTGCTATTATGAACTAGAACTGGTTGGTTTATTAACAAAGGTTTAACAATCACACTACACATTACCAGTTCATCCACCAGGCTCACAGCCACCTGCTCCATCGTGGATCCCCCGAACCCAACTGGCTGGGGTTTTATTGAGTCTTGTGAACGTCACGTGACTGGCTAAGCCACTCCCAACTCAACAGCTCAACCAACCTGTGAGCATCCTTACAGGTACGTACATTACACCCATTTTAACCGTTCCCTGGGATTTGAGCTCCGACTGCAGGGAACACTTAGCGTTGGATTTACGATTTTATATAATTTTAATCTTCCCGCTTCTTCAAGTGCACGATTGGACAGTTCAAGGAAGAGTCAGGCAAGCTCTTTCCAAACTGCCCCTGGTCGGAAACTATCCAGTCAGCAAGGCCGTGAGCTTCTTCCTTCTCTCCCTGTCTGTCTGTCTGTCCTCTCAGTGGATGTAAACGATCCCACGGCACTATTCTGAAGAGGAGCAGGGGAATACTCTACGGTGTTATGACCAATATTTATTCCCCAACCAATGAGAGCGATTATCTGGGCATCGTCTCATTGCAGTTTGTGGGATCGTGCTGTGTGCTACACACCCTGTCACCATATCCCTCAACCCCACCTCAGCATCATAAATCGCTCAATCGCTTCTCTCTCCACAAACACATCTTGACCCCTTTTATATAATGTTCACCCCCATGTCCTTTCCTGGTAACTTATTCCGTTACCACATGGGTGAAAAAGTTCATTCAACTTCCCTTGTCCATCCAAACGTCCTCACTTTAACCTGTGTCTCTTGCTGTTTGAACCCTTCCCCGAGCGAGGAATGTACAGTACCTTGTGCCGTGCTTTATATACACTTGCCGTTGCTCCCTGCCCAAGGACATCGCTGAGTAACCAGAGGTGATTAGCCGTGCTCTGCATCGCTGGTCTGAGCTACAGATCCTGCTCGACGCACTGTGGAATCAAGAAGGCAAAGTGTCAGCCGTCAGGCTGGAACCAAGTCCCAAAACTACCCACTAAATCTCCCACCATGGCTCAGTTGAGGTACTGATGACTGGAACTGAACAGCAGCGATCAGAAAGGTACCACATTCTAACCCGAGTCATAGAAACATAGAAACATAGAAAATAGGTGCAGGAGTGGGCCATCCGGCCCTTCGAGCCTGCACCACCATTCAATAAGATCATGGCTGATCATTCCTTCAGTACCCTGTTCTTGCTTTCTCTCCATACCCCTTGATCCCTTTAGCCATATTTAACTCCCTCTTCAATATATCCAATGAACTGGCATCAACAACTCTCTGCGGTAGGGAATTCCATTCAACAACTCAGTGAAGAAGTTCCTCCTCATCTCAGTCCTAAATAGCTTACCCCTTATCCTAAGACTATGTCCCCTGGTTCTGGACTTCCCCAACATCGGGAACATTCTTCCTGCATCTAACCTGTCCAGTTCCGTCAGAATTTTATATGTTTCTATGAGATCCTCTCTCATCCTTCTAAACTCCAGTGAATACAGACCCAGTTGATCCAGTCTTTCCTCATATGTCAGTCCTGCCATCCCAGGAATCAGTCTGGTGAACCTTCGCTGCACTCCCTCAATAGCAAGAACATCCTTCCTCAGATTAGGAGACCAAAACTCAATGCAATATTCCAGGTGGGGCCTCACCAAGGCCCTGTACAACTGCAGTAAGACGTCCCTGCTCTTATACTCAAATCCCCTAGCTATGAAGGCCAACATACTATTTGCCTTCTTCACCACCTGCTGTACCTGCATTCCAGCTTTCAATGACTGATGTACCATGACACCCAGGTCTCACTGCACCTCCCCTTTTTCTAATCTGCCGCCATTCAGATAATATTCTGCCTTCGTGCTTTTGCCCCCAAAGTGGATAACCTCACATTTATCCACATTATACTGCATCTGCCATGTATTTGCCCACTCGCCTAATCTGTTCAAGTCATCCTGCAGCCTCTTAGCATCCTCCTCACAGCTCACACTGCGCCACCCAGATTAGTGTCAGCTGCAAACTTGGAGATATTACACTCAATTCCATCATCCAAATCATTAATATATATTGTAAATAGCTGGGGTCCCAGCACTGAGCCCTGTGGCACTCCACTAGTCACTGCCTGCCATTCTGAAAAGGACCCGTTAATCCCGACTCTCTGCTTCCTGCCTGCCAACATGTTCTCTATCCACTCCAGTACATTACCCCCAATACCATGTGCTTTGATTTTGCACACCAATCTCCTGTGTGGGACCTTGTCAAAAGCCTTTTGAAAGTCCAAATACACCACATCCACTGGTTCTCCCTTGTCCACTCTACTAGTTACATCCTCAAAAAATTCCAGAAGATTTGTCAAGCATGATTTCCCCTTCATAAATCCATGCTGACTTGGACCGATCCTGTCACTGCTTTCCAAATGCGCTGCTATTTCATCTTTAATGATTGATTCCAACATTTTCCCCACTACTGATGTCAAGCTAACCGGTCTATAATTACCAGTTTTCTCTCTCCCTCCTTTTTTTAAAAGTGGTGTTACATTAGCTACCCTCCAGTCCATAGGAACTGATCCAGAATCAATAGACTGTTGGAAAATTATCACCAATGCATCCACTATTTCTAGGGCCACTTCCTTAAGTACTCTGGGATGTAGACTATCAGGCCCCGGGGATTTATCGGCCTTCAATCCCGTTAATTTCCCTAACATAATTTCTTATCTAATAAGGATATCCTTCAGTTCCTCCTTCTCACTAGACCCTCGGTCCCCTAATACATCCAGAAGGTTAGTTGTGTCTTCCTTTGTGAAGACAGAACCAAACTACTTGTTCAATTGGTCTGCCATTTCTTTGTTCCCGGTGTCGAGTCGGCTGCAGAGCGATACAGGCCACTACAACTGGTCTCCTACATCTCGGGACTGTTGAAGGGGGGAAAAAGCCAAGGTTCCCTCTCTTGACCAATATGCAAACCCCTCTGCCCCCGGAACAAGAATGGTGCCCAGCTGTGATGCTGTCCACGGACTATTGACTGTCTAACACCAGCCCCCTCCGTGGACAATGGCCACTTGGCAAGATACTGAATGAAGAGTTCTCCCAACGTCCTGGACCAACCAATCACCACCAAAAAACAGATTATCTGGTCATTTATCTCATTGCTGCTTATGGGATGGTACAGACAAGAAAGTTCCATTTCTATCGCGCCTTTCACAACCTCAGGATGTCCCAAAGCGCTTTACATGGGGTACTGAAGTTGCATGTTCAGCCATGAACTCATTGAATGGCGGTGCAGGCAGCCAATTTGCGCACAGCAAGCTCCCACACACAGCAATGTGATAATGACTAGATAATCTGTTTTGGTGATGTTGATTGAGGGATAAGTATTGGTCAAGACACCGGGGAGAACGCCCCTGCTCTTCTTCAAAAAAATGTCATGATATCTTTAACGTCCACCTGAGAGAGCAGATGGGGCCTCGGTTTAACATCTCATTTGAAAGACGACACCTCCGACAGTGCAGCGTTCCCTCAGTACTGCCCTTCCGACAGTGCAGCGCTCCCTCAGTACTGCCCCTCCGACAGTGCAGCACTCCCTCAGTACTGCCCCTCCGACAATGCGGCACTCCCTCAGTACTGCCCCTCCGACAGTGCAGCACTCCCTCAGTACTGCCCCTCCGACAGTGCGGCACTCCCTCAGTACTGCCCCTCCGACAGTGCAGCGCTCCCTCAGTACTGCCCCTCCGACAGTGCAGCACTCCCCCAGTACTGCTCCTCTGACAGTGCGGCGCTCCCTCAGTACTGCCTGTCCGACAGTGCGGCACTCCCTCAGTACTGCACTGGAGAGTCAGCCTGACTTTTGTGCTCAAGTCCCTGGAGTGGGACAACCTTCTGACTCAGGAGCAGAGAGTGCTGCCCACTGAGCCATGGCTGACAAATGATTGCCTGCACAGAAGCAGTCACTGCACTCCACTGCAGTGTGTGCAGGAGTTTGAGGTAATTTGACGTGAAAGGACGGACATAAATGAGTATTGTTTACTGTTATTAACCACAAGTAGAATTTGGACGACAGTTCTGTGCAGCTTTGTCGTGGACAGTCGGTATTTTGGATTCGGTGTCTCCATGTCTACATTTGGAGGTGAAACTCAATGGCCTTCGGCCTCTGCTCCAGAGCTTGGGGCCCAGGCAGCTGAAGGCACGGCCGCCAATGGTGGAGCGATTATCATCAGGGATGTTAAAGAGGCCAGAATTAGCGGAACGCAGCCATCTCGGCGGGTTGTGGGGCTGGAGAAATTACAGAGATAGAGAGGGCCGAGGCCATGGAGGGATTTGTAAACAAAGATGAGAATTTTAAAATCGAGGCGTTGCTGGACCGGGAGCCAATGTCTCTTCTCAGGCAATCCCTCGCAGTCGAGGTTGAATTCTCAGGTGACTGATGAAACCAATGCGGGACCTACAGCCTCTGTCGCGGGTGGGGCAGACGGGTTGGAGGGAGGGCTTGGGTTGCCGTGCTGTTCTTCCGCTGTTTGCGCTTGGCTTCCACTTGCTCCCGGCGACGAGACTCGAGGCACCTTCCCGGATGCTTCTCCTCCACTTAGGGCGGTCTTTGGCCAGGGATTCCCAGGTGTCGGTGGGGATGTTGCACTTTATCAGTGAGGCTTTGAGGGTGTCCTTGAAACGTTTCCTCTGCCCACCTGGGGCTCGCTTGCCGTGTCGGAGTTCCGAGTAGAGCGCTTGCTTTGGGAGTCTCGGGTCGGGCATGCGGACAGTGTGGCCTGTCCATTGGAGCTGGTCGAGTGTGGTCAGTGCCTCGATGCTGGGGATGTTGGCCTGAGCGAGGACACTGACGTTGGTGCGTCTGTCCTGTCAATGGATTTGCAGCATCTTGCGGAGGCAGCGTTGGTGGTATCTCTCCAGCGCTTTGAGGTGCCTCCTGTACATGGTCCATGTCTCTGAGCCCCTGTACGTGGTCCATGTCTCTGAGCCATATAGGAGAGTGGGTATCACCACTGCTCTGTAGACCATGAGCTTGGTGCCGGGATTGAGATCCTGGTCTTCAAACATTCTCTTCCTTGGCTGACCGAAGGCTGTACTGGCGCACTGGAGGCGGTGTTAGACTTTGTCATCGATGTCTGCCCTTGCTGATACTAGGCTCCTGAGGTATGGGAAATGGTCTACGCTGTCCAGAGCCGCGCCATGGATTTTGATAATTGGGGGGGGGGGGGCAGTACTGTGTGGCGGGGGGTTTGGTAGAGGACCTTTGTCTTACGGATGTTTAGTGTAAGGCCCATGCTCTCGTATGCTTCGATAAACACGTTGACGATGATTTGGAGTTCGACCTCCGAGTGTGCGCAGACGCAAGTGTCGCCTGCATACTGTAATTCAATGACAGAGGACGGAACGACCTTGGATCTGGGCTGGAGGCGACGGAGGTTGAATAGATTCCCGTTTGTCCTGTAATTTAGCTCCACTCCAGCGGGGAGCTTGCTGAGGGTGAGATGGAGCATTGCAACGAGGAAGATCAAGAAGATCGTTGGTACGATGACACAGCCTTGCTTGTCCCAGGTCCGAATGTGGATTGGGTCTGTGGTGGATCCATTGGTCAGGATCATGGCTTGCATGTCACTGTGAAGCAGGCGAAGGATGGTTACAAACTTTTGAAGGCAGCCGAACTTGAGGACGACACGCCATAATCCCTCGTGGTTGACAGTGTCGAAGGTGTTTGTGAGGTCAAAGAACGCCATGTACAGAGGTTGGTGCTGTTCTCTGCATTTCTCTGGAATTTGACGCGTGGTGAAGATCATGTCCGTTGTGCCCCTTAGTGGGCGGAATCTGCATTGCGACTCTGGGAGGAGCTCTTCAGCCACAGGGAGAAGGCGATTGAGGAGGATTCTTGCGATGACTTTCCCTGTGGCAGACAGCAGGGAAACTCCTCTGTAATTACTGCAATCGGACTTGTCCCCTTTCTTGAAGGTGATCACGATTACGGCGTCTCTGAGATCCCCTAACATGCTCTCCTACTTCTAAATAAGAGAAAAGAGTTTATGTATTTGCACCAATAGTGCTTCTCCGCCAAACTTTAGTGCCTCAGCAGGGATTCCATCCATTCCTGAGATCTTGTTCTTCAGTTGTCGGATGGCCTTTTCTACCTCGTGCCGGGCTGGGGTTGTGCTGAGATGGTGGCAGGTGACATGCTGCGGGATGGAGTCGAGGACACTCACATCGAAGACAGAGTCTCGGTTAAGGAGATCTTCGAAATGCTCCTTCCAGCGGGCACTGACCTCTCTGTCCTTGATGAGTACCTCTCCATTCTTAGCTCTCAGTGGGGTAGGGCCTTGGGTGCTTGGGCCGTGGGTGTCTTGTCTGCGCTAAAGAATCGTCACGCGACGTTGTTGTCGGCTAGTTGCTGGATCTCCTGCACTTTCTCCGCCCACCATCTGTTCTTTAGGTCGCGGGTTTTGTGTTGGACCTCAGCCTTCAGACGTCTGTAGAGCTGCTTTCTTGCCCTCGAGTTGTGTTGCTGCTTCCAGTACAAGAATGCCTGGCGCTTGCGGCTTATTAGCTCCTGGATCTCCTGGTCATAGAAACATCGAAACATAGAAAATAGGTGCAGGAGCAGGCCATTCAGCCCTTCTAGCCTGCACCGCCATTCAATGAGTTCATGGCTGAACATGAAACTTCAGTACCCCCTTCCTGCTTTCTCGCCATACCCCTTGATCCCCCGAGTAGTAAGGACTTCATCTAACTCCCTTTTGAATATATTTAGTGAATTGGCCTCAACAACTTCCTGTGGTAGAGAATTCCACAAGTTCACCACTCTCTGGGTGAAGAAGTCTCTCCTCATCTCAGTCCTAAATGGCTTACCCCTTATCCTTAGACTGTGACCCCTGGTTCTGGACTTCCCCAACATTGGGAACATTCTTCCTGCATCTAACCTGTCTAAACCCGTCAGAATTTTAAATGTTTCTATGAGGTCCCCTCTCATTCTTCTGAACTCCAGTGAATACAAGCCCAGTTGATCCAGTCTTTCTTGATAGGTCAGTCCCACCATCCCGGGAATCAGTCTGGTGAATCTTCGCTGCACTCCCTCAATAGCAAGAATGTCCTTCCTCAAGTGAGGAGACCAAAACTGTACACAATACTCCAGGTGTGGCCTCACCAAGGCCCTGTACAACTGTAGCAACACCTCCCTGCCCCTGTACTCAAATCCCCTCGCTATGAAGGCCAACATGCCATTTGCTTTCTTAACCGCCTGCTGTACCTGCATGCCAACCTTCAATGACTGATGTACCATGACACCCAGGTCTCGTTGCACCTTCCCTTTTCCTAATCTGTCACTATTCAGATAATAGTCTGTCTCTCTGTTTTTACCACCAAAGTGGATAACCTCACATTTATCCTCATTATACTTCATCTGCCATGCATTTGCCCACTCACCTAACCTATCCAAGTCGCTCTGCAGCCTCATAGCATCCTCCTCGCAGCTCATACTACCACCCATTCTCATCATTGGTGTTTCCTAGTCGAGTGACCGAGTATCTCTTCACAGGTGCTGATTATGGAAGCCTTGAGGGTAGACCAGGCTCTGTGGACACTCTGCGCCCCTGGTTGGTAGCAAGGCATTGGCTGAATAGGACTTTCCTAGCAGGATCTTTGAGTGCTCCAGCGTTGATTTTTCTACGGCATTGTTTCTGTCACCGTCGATGTTTTGGGGCAATGTTGATGTTGATGACAGAGCGAATTATGTGGTGGTCCGCCCAGCAGTCGTCAGTTACTGTCATGGCGCGGGTGATGCGCACGTTCTTGCGGTCCCTCGCTCAGACGATGATGTAGTCGAGCAGGTGCCAGTACTTGGAGCCAGGGTGTTGCCATGAAGCCTTGTACTTGTCTCTGACGGAACAAGGTGTTGGTTATGACGAGGCTGTGTTCTAAGCATTTTGTCAGGAGCAGGGTACCGCTGGAGTTGGTTTTCCCTGCCCCCTTTCTGCCAATCACATCTCCCCAGAGGTCTGTGTCCTTTCCGACTCTGGCGCTGAAGTCGCCAAGGGGGATCAGCTTGTCGCCCGTTGAGACTCGGGACAGGGATTGTTCGAGGCTGGAGTAGAATTCCTCTTTGGTCTCGTCTGTAGCTTCCAGTGTTGGGTCATACGCACTGAAGACTGTGGCGTACTGTTCCGGGCTAGGGTGAGCCGAAGAGTCATGAGACATTCGTTTATCCCACGGAGGGAGTCTCTGAGACGACCCACTCGCTCGTTTTATATCACAGAGCCTACCCCACAGAGGTCGCATCTTCTTCTGGTTTGCCTTTCCAGAAGAAGGTGTAACCACCACATTGTTCCCTGAGCTGGCCTTCCCCTGCCCGCCGGGTCTCGCTTAGGGCAGCGATGTCTACGTCGAAGCATCTGAGTTCCTGAGAGCTTTCCAGGAGCCAATGTAGGTCAGTGAGCACGGGGGTGAGGGTCAGTACTGAGGGAGCGCTGCATTGTCAGAGGGGCAGTATCGAGGGAGTGCCGCACTGTCAGAGGGGCAGTATTGAGGGAGTGCCGCACTGTCAGAGGGGCAGTACTGAGGGAGTGCCGCACTGTCAGAGGGGCAGTACTGAGGGAGTGCCGCACTGTCAGAGGGGCAGTACTGAAGGAGTGCCGCACTGTCGGAGGGGCAGTACTGAGGAAGCGCTGCACTGTCGGAGGGGCAGTACTGAGGGAGCGCCACATTGTCTGAGGGGCAGTACTGAGGGAACACTGCACTGTCGGAGGGGCAGTACTGAGGGAGCGCCGCACTGTCTGAGGGGCAGTACTGAGGGAACACTGCACTGTCAGAGGGGCAGTACTGAGGGAGCGCCGCACTGTCGGAGGGGCAATACTGAGGGAGTGCCGTTCTGTCAGAGGGGCAGTACTGAGGGAGCGCCGCACTGTCGGAGGGGCAGTACTGAGGGAGCGCCGCACTGTCGGAGGGGCAGTACTGAGGGAGCGCCGCACTGTCAGAGGGGCAGTACTGAGGGAGAGCTGCACTGTCAGAGGGGCAGTACTGAGGGAGCGCCGCACTGTCGGAGGGGCAGTGCTGAGGGAGCGCCGCACTGTCGGAGGGGCAGTAATGAGGGAGCGCCGCACTGTCGGAGGGGCAGTACTGAGGGAGCGCCGCACTGTCGGAGGGGCAGTACTGAGGGAGCGCCGCACTGTCGGAGGGGCAGTGCTGAGGGAGCGCCGCACTGTCAGAGGGGCAGTACTGAGGGAGTGCTGCACTGTCAGAGGTGCCGTCTTTCGGGTGAGACGGTAAACTTGGGACCCATCTGCTCTCTCAGGTGGACGTAAAAGATCCCAGGGCACTATTTTGAAGAAGAGCAGGGGATTTCACCCCGGTGTCCCGGGGCCAATATTTATCCCCCAATCAACGTCACTAAAACAGATTATCTGGTCACTTATCACATTGCTGTTTGTGGGAGCTTGCCACATCAAGACAGTGACCACACGTCAAAAGTACTGCATTGGTTGTGAAACGCTCTGGGACGTCCTGAGGTTGTGAAAGGCGCTATATAAATGCAAGTCTTTCTTTTTGCAATAGTTGCCAGCCACAACGTGGTGACATCACCTCACGGCCCGTCGAACACAATCTCTCTGACCCTTTCACCATTAAACAGGAAAGCTGTAACACTGGGTAGATCTAAAACGAAACCTCTTGTCAAGCACAATGTAACTTATTTCTGCAGAAGCTGGGTATCCAGAGGATTCCCCCCGAGCAGTAACTGCTGATTGGTCTGTGGAGAGAACAGAGTGGGAGTGGGTTTAACCGGCAGTGCTTGGGTTAACTGAAGCCACACGTTCCCCAGAGACAGGGCGGAGCTGCTCCCAGTTCCCCAGACCCTGAAATCCCACTCACCTGCAAGCCTGGCGCGGCACAGTCCCAGCCCCAGCCCCAGCCCCAGCGCAGACAACAAAAAGCAAAACTCACCCGATTCACTTTCGTTTCCTCGTTCTTCCGCATCTCCGTCCCCGCCTCCTCCCGAACACCCCCCGGAAACTCCGGGCGTACCGAGCGGCGCAGTACGGGCGCACACCCTCAAACCACTTGCGCTCGGTCCGGTCCGGGGGGGCGGGGGTAAATTGCTCTCTCAGCCTCCCAGCTTTTTAAATTCAGGGGCTGCCAACCCTCCAGGAATTACAACTCTTTTTGGGGACACAAAACAAACATTAGTTCAAGTGCCCCCCGATCTGGGGGACACTCCAGACACTTTTCAACTGCCCCTTTTTGTTTTGGCATTAAAATCATAAATTTTACAAGTGCCCCCTATAAAAGGGGAGGGGGACACTAAAACCGGCAATTAAAACAAATTAAACTTTAAAACATATAAAATCAAATTAAAATTTGGTTGCCGGGGGTGATGATGCACTCCAGTTCCTCCGGCGCCCACCTCTGGCGGAAGGCCGCGAGCGTACCGGTGGACACCGCGTGCTCCATCTCCAGGGACACCCTGCCTCGGATGTACGCGCGGAAGAGAGGCAGGCAGTCGGGCTGAACGACCCCCTCGACCGTCCACCCCTCCAGAGCTCAGCTGCACAAAATCATAGAGGCATTGAAACTTTACCCTTTGAAGTTTTGTTTTATTAGTTCTGAAAATGTTGAGTTTTTTTGTGTATGGGGGAGAGGTTGTTTGACTGACGGTCACGCATCAGCCAATGGGGTGAGGAAGAGTCTACTTTCCGATTGGCCGAGGGAAGGCGGTTGGCGAGGATGAATGGACCGAACGGTTGGCGGGAGGTAATGTGATAATCTCCCGTGGGATATGTCCGACCGGAATTGGCGAACTGCACCATCTCCCGCCAGTCCCACGTATACTTAAATAGCTCTCCTCCAACATCACCAAAACAGACGATCCGGTCATTATCATTTTCGGAAGGGCAGGGTGTAACTAGTGGGGTGCTGCAGGGATCAGTGCTGGGGCCTCAGCTATTTACAATCAATGATTTGGATGAAGGGACCGAGTGCAATGTATCCAAGTTTGCTAATGATACAAAGCTCGGTGGGAATGTAAGTTGTGAGAAGGACACAAAGGGATATAGACAGGCTAAGTGAGTGGGCAGTAAGGTGACAGAGTATAATTTGGGGAAATGTGAGGTTATTCACTTTGGGAGGAAGAATAGAAAAACAGAATATTTTTTAAATGGTGAGAGTGTTCAGAGAGATTTGGGTGCAGGATACACAGAGAGTTAGCATGCAAGTACAGCAAGCAATTAGGAAGGCAAATGGTATGTTGGCCCTCATTAGTAGAGGATTGGAGTATAAGAATAAGGAAGTCTTGTTACAATTGTACAGGGCCCTGGTGAGACCACACCTGGAGTACTGTGCAAGTTTCGGTCTCCTTATCCGAGGAAGGATATACTTGCCATAGAGGGAGTGCAATAAAGGTTCATCAGACTGATCCCTGGGATGAGAGAGTTGTCCTATGAGGAGAGATTGGGCCCATATTTTCTGGAGTTTAGAAGAATGAGAGGTGATCTCATTGAAACATACACAATTCTTACAGAGCTTGACAGGGTAGATGCAGGGAGGATGTTTCCCCCGGGCTGGGGAGTCTAGAACCAGGGGTCACAGTCTCAGGATAAGGGCTCGGTCATTTAAGACTGAGATGAGGAGAAATTTCTTCACTGAGGGTTGTGAATCTTTGGAATTCTCTGCCCCAGAGGTTTGTGGATGCTGAGTTATTAAGATCGATCGATTTTTGGATTCTAGGGGAATCAAGAGATATTGCGATTGGGCGGGAAAGTGGGGTTGAGGTTGAAGATCAGCCATAATCTTAATAAATGGTGGAGCAGGCTCATGGGGCCGAATGACCTACTCCTGCTCCTAATTCTTATGCGGTTTGTGGGAGTTTGCTGTGCACAAATTGGCTTATGCGTTTCCTACATTACAATAGTGACCATATGTCTAAAGTACTTCGTTGGCTCTGAAGCACTTTGGAATGTCCCGAGGTTGTGAAAGCACTCAATAAATGCAAGTCTTTCTTTCTCAGTATTAGCTGCTCAGTGCACCCCTCATCTGGGGATGAGGCCAATTACAGAAAACCCATTGCCAGACCTGTGGAGATTTAACTCCAGGCAGCCTTGTGGTGTGTGGGACTAGTCCACCTTGGGGTGACTCACTGACTTGTCCTGACTCAATCTCGGTCAGCGTGCTGAGATCGGTCACATACCCCTTGGAAGAAGCATTTGGTCGCCTGTCCGAATGTCTCCTCCTTCGGCTCGGTGTCAATTTTAGTCTGGTAACGCTCCTGTGAAGCACTCTGGGACATTCATTAAAGACGCTATATAAATGCAAGTTATTATCCATGAGAATGCCGGAGCTGTGAGCACGGACCCCAGCGCTCCGCGGACACCCACCGTCTCTACATACGCATTAATGGCTTGAGCCACAACTGCAAATCAGAGAAACTTTGGATCAGGAAAAGGACAATGGGACCTACAAGGTGTTCCACTTTTCAGAAATCGACCCACCTCTCCCCATATCCCCAACCCCACCTACCCACCTCTCCCCATATCCCCAACCCCACCTACCCACCTTCTCCCCATATCCCCCAACCCCACCTACCCACCTTCTCCCCATATCCCCCAACCCCACCTACCCACCTCTCCCCATATCCCCAACCCCACCTACCCACCTTCTCCCCATATCCCCCAACCCCACCTACCCACCTTCTCCCCATATCCCCAACCCCACCTACCCACCTCTCCCCATATCCCCAACCCCACCTACCCACCTTCTCCCCATATCCCCAACCCCACCTCTCCCCATATCCCCAACCCCACCTACCCACCTTCTCCCCATATCCCCCAACCTCACCTTCTCCCCATATCCCCAACCCCATCTACCCACCTTCTTCCCATATCCCCCAACCCCACCTACCCACCTCTCCCCATATCCCCAACCCCACCTACCCACCTTCTCCCCATATCCCCCAACCCCACCTACCCACCTTCTCCCCATATCCCCCAACCCCACCTTCTCCCCATATCCCCAACCCCACTCACCCACCTTCTCCCCATATCCCCCAACCCCACCTAGCCACCTTCTCCCCATATCCCCCAACCCCACCTACCCACCTTCTCCCCATATCCCCCAACCCACCCACCCACCTTCTCCCCATATCCCCAACCCCACTCGCCCACCTTCTCCCCATATCCCCCAACCCCACCTACCCACCTTCTCCCCAGAAACACATCAAGTTGTCTCTAGACCCCATTGCACTGCCCACTTTAACACCTGTCCCTGGTAATTTAATCTCCAACTCTGAAACACAAATTGGTGACAAGGTCCCCACAACTTCTTACCTCCTCACTTTCAACTTGTGTCCCTGGGAGTTCAGCTTTCAGCTGCTGTGAACAATTTGCTGGGTGCAATTTTGCCAGTTCCCTTTATCATCCGAAATCCAACAATGAAAACTCCTCAAACCCCAACTTTTTCACAGCTGAGAGCATAAGAATTAGCAGGAGTCGGCCATTCGGCCCCTCGAGCCTGCTCCACCATTCATCATCATCATGGCTGGAATACCTCAACTCCACCTTCCCGCATTATCGCCATATCCCTTAGTTCCCTTTGTTCCCAAAAATCTATTGATCTCTGTCTTGAATATACTCAATGACTGAGCATCCACAGCCCTCTGGGGTAGACAATTCCAAAGATTCACAACCCCTTGAGTGAAGAAATTTCTTCTCATTTCAGCCGACTCCTTACTCTTTGACTGTGACCCCATGTTTGAGATTCCGTAGCCAGGGGAAACATCTTCCCTGCATCTACCCTGTCAAGCCCCTTAAGAATTTTATGTTTCAATTAGATAATTCTTCTAAACTCCAGGGAATACAGGCCTAGTCTACTCAATCTCTCCTCATAGGGCAATCTCCTCATCCCAGGAATCAGTGTGGTGAACCTTCGCTGCACTCCCTCTATGGCGAGTATCTCCTTCCTTAGGTAGGGAGACCAAAACTGTACACAATACTCCAGGTGTGGTCTCACCAGGACTCTGTATAATTGCAGTAAGACGTCTTTACTCTTATACTCTAATCCCTTTGCAACAAATGCTAACATACCATTTGTTTTCCTAATCACTTGCTGTACCTGCATGTTAACTTTCAGTGATTGGTGTACAAGGACACCCAGGTCCCTCTGAATACTAATATTTCCCAGTCTCTCCCCATCTAAACTTTCCCACATTGTATTCCCAATGTCCGGAATTACCTCCGTTACTTGTCTCTGTGGTCTTTATAATCTTTATACCATCAATTCCCGGCAGGGTGCAGTGGGACCAGAGGCAGACAGTTTCAGGGAACGCTGGGGGATCCTGGTGATTGAGGGCAGAAAATCTTTTTTTTGGAACGCAGAAAATAACTTCAATTTGCGCCAATTTTTTCAAACTAAAGATTCAAATAAAATCTTCATTTGTGTCAGTGAACTCCCCAAAAAAGATTGTTGTCTTGGGACAGGACTTGAGCTGCTCCAGTATCTGGGCTTTATGGGTTGTCTGGCTTGCTGTGTTATGTCTGACTTTCTGATAACACGATCGGGGGAGCAATGATCTAAAATCAGAAATACAGAGGGGGGGGGGGATATGGGGGCAAGCTAGACGGTCGGGCCCATTGCACACCGTATCCACCAGCGAGAGGGAGTGTGTGGGATCACAGGCAGCACCCTCCCGCTCACTCCTGGAGAGCGGCTATGGCCAATTTCAGGAAGAACTTAAGGAAATTCTGACCCACTAACTTGTAAACCAGCCCCCCTCCCCCCGCACAATCCCATCCTGAGTGATGTACCTGGGCAACAACAACTTGTATTGATATAGCACCTTTACCATCCATAGCGAAACGTCCCAAGGTGCTTCACAGGAGCATCATGAGATAAATAAATTTGACACTGAGCCACAGAAGTAGAAGTTAGCGCAGGTGACCAAAAGCTTGGTCACAGAGTATTAAGGAGCATCTTGAAGGAGGAGAGAGAGGCGGAGAGGTTTAGGGAGGGAGTTCCAGAGCTTGGGGCCCAGGCAACAGAAGACACGGCCACCAATGGTGGGGCGATTATAATCAGGGATGCTCAGGAGGGCAGAATTAGAGGAGGGCAGATATCGCAGGGGGTTTGTGGGGCTGGAGGAGATTACAGAGATAGGGAGGGGCGAGGCCATGGAGGGATTTGAAAGTAAGGATGAGAATTTTAAAATCGAGGTGTTGCTTAACCAGAAGCCAATGTAGGTCAGCGAGCACAGGGGTCTTGGGTGAGCGGGACTTGGTGCGAGTTAGGACACGGGGCAGCCGAGTTTTGGATCACCTAGTTTACGTCGGGTAGAATGTGGGAGGCCGGCCAGGAGTGTGTTGGAATTGTCAAGTCTAGAAGTAACAAAGTCATGGATGAGGGTTTCAGCAGCGGAGTAGCTGAGGCAGGGGCGGAGATGGATGATGTTACGGAGGTAGAAATAGGTGGATATTTTATGCTGCGGATATGTGGTCGGATATATCGACTCTGGATCAGTTCCTATGGACTGGAGGGTTGCTAATGTAATACCACTTTTTAAAAAAGGAGGGAGAGAGAAAGCGGGTAATTATAGACCAGTTAGCCTGACATCAGTAGTGGGGAAAATGTTGGAATCAATCATTAAGGATGAAATAGCAGCGCATTTGGAAAGCAGTGACAGGATCGGTCCAAGTCAGCATGAATTTATGAAAGGGAAATCATGCTTGACAAATATTTGGAATTTTTTGAGGATGTAACGAGTAGAGTGGACAAGGGAGAACCAGTGGATGTGATGTATTTGGACTTTGAAAAGACTTTTGACAAGGTCCCACACAAGAGATTGGTGTGCAAAATCAAAGCACATGGTATTGGGGGTAATGTACTGGAGTGGTTAGAGAACTGGTTGGCAGACAGGAAGCAGAGAGTCGGGATAAACGGATCCTTTTCAGAAAGGCAGGCAATGACTAGTGGAGTGCTGCAGGGCTCAGTGCTGGGACCCCAGCTCTTTACAATATATATTAATGATTTAGATGATGGAATTGAGTGTAATATCTCCAAGTTTGCAGATGACACTAAACTGGGTGGCGGTGTGAGCTGTGAGGAGGACGCTAAGAGGCTGCAGGGTGACTTGGACAGGTTAGGCGAGTGGGCAAATACATGGCAGATGCAGTATAATGTGGATAAATGTGAGATTATCCACTTTGGGGGCAAAAACACGAAGGCAGAATATTATCTGAATGGCGGCAGGTTAGGAAAAGGGGAGGTGCAACGAGACCTGGGTGTCATGGTTCATCAGTCACTGAAAATGGGCATGCAGGTACAGCAGGCGGTGAAGAAGGCAAATGGTATGTTGGCCTTCATAGCTAGGGGATTTGAGTACAGGAGCAGGGAGGTCTTACTGCAGTTGTACAGGGCCTTGGTGAGGCCTCACCTGGAATATTGTGTTCAGTTTTGGTCTCCTAATCTGAGGAAGGACGTTCTTGCTATTGAGGGAGTGCAGCGAAGGTTCACCAGACTGATTCCAGGGATGGCTGGACTGTCATATGAGGAGAGACTGGACCAACTGGGCCTATATTCACTGGAGTTTAGAAGGATGAGAGGGGATCTCATAGAAACGTATAAGATTCTGACGGGACTGGACAGGTTAAATGCGGGAAGAATGTTCCCGATGTTGGGGAAGTCCAGAACCAGGGGACATAGTCTTAGGATAAAGGGTCGACCATTTAGGACTGAGATGAGGAGAAACTTCTTCACTCAGAGAGTTGTTAACCTGTGGAATTCCCTGCTGCAGAGAGTTGTTGATGCCAGTTCATTGGATATATTCAAGAGGGAGTTAGATATGGCCCTTACAGCTAAAGGGATCAAGGGGTATGGAGAGAAAGCAGGAAAGGGGTACTGAGGGAATGATCAGCCATGATCTTATTGAATGGTGGTGCAGGCTCGAAGGGCCGAATGGCCTACTCCTGCACCTATTTTCTATGTTTCTAAGCACATTTCAGAGAGAGAGAGACAGAAGGAAGAAAATACTGCCAAAGTCACGGTGAAAGAGGAGGTGGTTGAGATACTGGATGGGCTAAAAATTGATAAAGTGGAGGTACTGGAAAGGCTGACTGTACTTAAAGTAGATAAGTCACAGGACCAGATGGGATGCATCCTCGGATACTGAGGGAAGTAAAGGTGGAAATTGTGGAGGTACTGGCCATAATCTTCCAATCCTCCTTTAGATACGGGCATGGTGCCAGAGGACTGGAGAATTACAAATGTTTCACGCTTGTTGAAAAAGGTGTGTAAGGATAAACCCAGAATCTACTGGCGGGTCAGTTTAACCTCGGTTGTGGGGAAACTTTCAGAAACAATAATCCGGAACAAAATTAATAGTCACTTGGATAGGTGTGGATTAATTAATGAAAGCCAGCACGGATTTGTTAAAGGCAAATCGTGTTTAACTGAATAGAGGCATGGAGTACAAAAGCAGGGAAGTTATGATGAACCTGTATAAAACACGGGTTTGGCCTGAACTGGAGTATTGTGTCCAATTCTGGGCACGGCACTTTAGGAAGGATGTGACGGCCTTAGAGAGGGTGCAGAGAGATTTACGAGAATGGTTCCAGGGATGAGGGAATTCAGTGACGGGGATAGATTGGAGAAGCTGGGGTTGTTCTCCTTGGAGCAGAGAAGGTTGAGAGGAGATTTGATCGAGGTGTTCAAAATCATGAGGGATCTGGACAGAGTAGATCGAGAGAAACTGTTCCCATTGGTGGAAGGGTCGAGAACCAGAGGACACAGATTTAAGGCGATTGGCAAAAGGACCAAAGGCGACATGAGGGAAAACGTTTTTACGCAGCGAGTGGTTAGGCTAGGAGCTGCCTGAGAGGGTGGTGGAGGCAGACTCAATCGTGGCTTTCAAAAGGGAGTTGGATAAGTACCTGAAGGAAAATATTAGCAGGGCTACGGCGAAAGGGCGGGGGAGTGGGACTGGCTGAGGGGCTCTTGCAGAGAGCCGGCACGGGCTCGATGGGCCGAATGGCCTCCTTCTGTGCCGTAACCATTCTGTGATTCTAAGGAGAGAGAGAGAGAGAGACAGAGCATAAGAGTGGGAAAGAGAGAGAGAGAGAGAGAGAGAGAGAGAGAGAAACCTAATCCCATATAAGACGCGGTTCAGCACTGCAGCGTTTGATGTGTTTGGTGTTGGCTCTGCTCTGATGAACCTTTCATGTGCGTTGTCTCCCTCTGATCCCCAGTGTCCCTCACGCGCCTTTGATCCGTCACGAAAGCAAATGCTGGAAATCCGAAACAATAACAGAAAACGTTGGAAATCCTCAGCAGGTCTGGCAGCAGCTGGCGAGAGGGGCGTAGTCAACGTTCTGGGTGTAGGCCTGTCATCAAAACTGTTTTTCTTTCAGAAGAATTTCATTCACCCTTGATTCCCCGAGGCTGCTGCCAGTTTTGGGGAAATTGCTACCTCCCAGGCCGACTGGTTCCAGCTTGGACGATGCAGCACTGACCAGACCATAATATTACACGGATAAATCTGCTCAAACACCAGGAATCGCTTTACTGCTGGAATATTATCCTTCAACTACTGGAATTAAATACCAAAAAACACAATTTTATAAAGTGTTTATCCACACCGTATCCCAGTTTCCCTCTCCTGCTCTCTGCGCCCTACAATAATGCAAATTTTATTTTATAAATGCAGCCCAGTAAAATACAGCGGATTGCGGAAATGTGAAATAGAAACAGAAAATACTGGGAGCGGGTCAGAGAGCATCTGTGGAGAGAGAAACCGAGTTAACGTTTCAGGTCGATAACCTTTACAACAAAACATCAACTTGTATTTAGAAAGCACCTTTAACATAGCAAAATGTTCCGAGGTGCTTCACAGGAGCGATTATCAAACAAAATTTGACACTGAGCCCCATAAGGAGATATTAGCGCAGCTGACCAAAAGCTTGGTGAAAGAGGTAAGTTTTAAGGAGCGTCTTAAAGGATGTCAGAGAGGTAGAAAGAATTAGGGAGGGAGTTCCAGAGCTTGGGGCCCAGGCAACAGAAGGCATGGCCACCAATGGTGGAGCGATTATAATCAGGGATGCTCAAGAGGCCAGAATTGGAGGAGTGCAGACATCTCGGGGGGTTGTGGGGCTGGAGGAGATTACAGAGATAGGGAGGGGCGAGGCCATGGAGGGATTTGAAACAAGGATGAGAATTTTGAAATCGAGGCATTGCTTAACCAGGAGTGAATGTAAGTGGTGTGTTGGCTGTGCCCTCGCTGGGCTGGTGTGTTGTTGGCCCTGCAGGGCTGCTAGGTGAGCCTGGCCTTGCTGGGCTGTTGGGCGTGATGGGTTTGATTTCCTGGTCCGGCGTGGTGTCGTTGATCCTTTGGGTGTGTGTTATGGGCTCGAAAAAGGTGGTGTCTGCTGTGGGTTGTTCAGGGCAGTCTGTGAACCGCAGCCTCGTTTGCTCCAGGTGCTTTCTGAAAATTTGTCCATTGTCTAGTTTGACTACAAACACCCTACTCCCTTCTTTAGCTATCACCGTGCCCGCGATCCACTTGGGACCTTGTCCATAGTTTAGCACATACACAGGGTCATTCAGATCAATTTCCCATGACACAGTGGCGCGACCATCGTTTACATTTTGTTGCTGCCGCCTGCTCTCTACCTGATCATGCAGGTTGGGGTGAACTAGTGAGAGTCTGGTTTTAAGTGTCCTTTTCATGAGTAGCTCAGCCGGGGGCACCCCTGTGAGTGAGTGGGGTCTCGTGCGGTAGCTGAGCAGTACTCGGGACAGGCGGGTTTGGAGTGAGCCTTCTGTGACTCATTTAAGGCTATGTTTGATTGTTTGTACTGCCCGCTCTGCCTGCCCATTGGAGGCTGGTTTAAACGGGGCCGAGGTGACATGTTTGATCCTATTGCGGGTCATGAATTCTTTAAATTCGGCACTGGTGAAACATGGCCCGTTGTCACTGACCAGTATGTCAGGCAGGCCGTGGGTGGCAAACATGGCCCTCAGGCTTTCAATGGTGGCGGTGGCGGTGCTTCCTGACATTATTTCACATTCAATCCATTTTGAAAAAGCATCCACCACCACCAGGAACGTTTTACCGAGAAACGGGCCCGCATAGTCGACATGGATCCTCGACCATGGTCTGGAGGGCCAAGACCACAAACTTAGTGGTGCCTCTCTGGGCGCGTTGCTCAACTGAGCACATACGCTGCATTGCCGTACACAAGACTCTAAGTCAGAGTCGATACCGAGCCACCTCACGTGGGATCTGGCTATCGCTTTCATCATTACTATACCCGGGAGTGTGCTGTGGAGATCTGAGATGAACGTCTCCCTGCCCTTGTGGGGTAGCCGCGTAGTGCTCCCCAAAAACAGGCAGTCTGCCTGAATGGACAGCTCATTCTTTCGCCGCTGGAACGGCTTGATTAGCTCTTGCATTTCAACGGGGATGCTGGCCCAGCTCCTATGCAGTACACAGTTTTTTTACTAGGGACAGCAGAGGATCTTGGCCGGTCCAAGTCCTAATCTGGTGGGCCATGACAGGTGATTTATCATTTTCAAACGCTTCCATGACCATCAACAAGTCTGCGGGCTGCGCCACCATCAACAAGTTTGCAGGTTGCGCCATTTCCGCTAGCCGACTGAGAGCATCCGCACAGTTCTCGGTGCCTGGCCCGTGGCGGATGGTATAGTTATACGCTGATAGCGTGAGTGCCCACCTTTGTATGCGGGCTGAGGCATTAGTATTTATCCCCTTGTTTTCAGCGAACAGGGATGTGAGGGGCTTGTGATCGGTTTCCTGCTCAAATTTGAGGCCAAACAGGTACTGATGCATTTTCTTTACCCCGAACACACACGCTAATGCCTCTTTCTCAATCATGCTGTAGGCTATCTCGGCCTTAGACAAGCTCCTGGAAGCATAGGCGACAGGTTGCAACTTCCCCGCAACGTTAGCTTGTTGTAATACACACCCGACTCCGTACGACGATGCATCACATGCTAGCACAAGTGTTTTACACGGGTTATACAATACAAGCAGCTTGTTGGAGCATAAAATGTTTCTGGCTTTCTCAAAAGCAATTACTTGTTTTTTTCCCCATACCCAGTTCTCACCTTTACACAATAACACATGTAGGGGCTCTAAGAGGGTGCTTAGCCCCGGTAGGAAGTTACCAAAATAGTTGAGGAGTCCCAGGAACGACCGCAGCTCCGTGACGTTCTGTGGCCTGGGCGCGTTCCTGATAGCCTCTGTCTTGGTGTCTGTGGGCCGAATGCTGTCCGCCGCGATCTTTCTCCCCAAAAACTCCACTTCTGTTGCCATGAAGACACATTTCGACCTCTTCAGCCGCAGCCCTACACGATCCAGTCGCTGGAGGACCTCCTCTAGGTTTTGTAGGTGCTCGGCGGTGTCCCAACCCGTGACCAATATGTTGTCCTGAAAGACCACCGTGTGTGGTACCAACTTGAGTAGGCTCTCCATATTTCTCTGGAAGATCGCTGCAGCCGACCGAATTCCAAACGGGCATCTGTTGTGCGTGTTGATGCAGGTGTGGCCCTTCGAAGACTCCGCCAGCTCCTGAGTCATGTAGACCGAAGTCAGGTCGAGCTTGGTGAACGTCTTGCCTCCTGCCAGCGTCGCAAATAGGTCATCTGCCTTAGGTAGTGGGTATTGGTCCTGTAGTGAGAAACGATTAATTGTTATTTTATAATTGCCGCAAATCCTGACTGTGCCATCACTTTTGAGTACTGGAACAATCGGGCTGGCCCACTCGCTGAATTCCACTGGGGAGATGAAGCCCTCGCGTTGCAGCCTGTCCAGCTCGATTTCCACTCTCTCCCTCATCATGTGAGGTACTGCTCGCATCTTGTGGTGAATGGGTCGTGCCTCTGGGACCAAGTGGATCTGCACCTTCGTCCTGGAAAAGTTTCCAATGCCTGGCTCAAAAAGAGAAGGAAATTTGTTAAGAACCTGGGTACATGAGGCCTCATCGACATGTGATAGCGCTCGGATGTCCTCCCAGTTCCAGCGGATTTTGCCCAGCCAGCTCCTTCCAAGCAGTGTGGGGCCATCGCCCGGGACAATCCAGAGTGGCAGTTCCTGCACCGTGCCCTCGTCGGTGACCTTGACTATGGTGCTGCCCAGGACAGTGATAAGCTCTTTGGTGTACGTTCTCAGTTTCGTGTGGATGGGGCCCAGGGCTGGTCTGAATGCCTTGTTGCACCACAGTCTCTCAAACATCTTTTTACTCGTGATGGATTGGCTAGCGCCAGTGTCCAGTTCCATGCCCACGGGTAAGCCATTCAATTTTACATTTAGCATTATAGGTGGACATTTCGTCAAAAATGTGTGCACACCGTGTACTTCAGCATCTGCCTCCTCTCTCAGGCTCGAAATTGCTTTGATCCACCATGGACCGATCTTCCTCTGCCACGTGGTGGTTAGCAGGTTTTGCAGAGCTTGCAGCTCGTTTGCAAACTCATTCGAGGTGCCCCATTGTTCCACAGCTCTTGCAAACATACCCTTTGAAGCGGCATGAATAGGCTGAATGGAAGCCTCCACAACACCAACAAGGTGTGAATTGCCTTGCATTCATCCTTTGTTGCGGACTCTGAGTCATCTGGGTCACCTGAGGCCTGCTGGCAGTTGCAGACTCGTTGTTTCTGCCCTGTACATTTCTGCTCGCAAACACAGTTCCAGTTAATTTATGAACATTGCTAGCACTTGTGTGCTGAGAGATTTGTTTGGTGTTATCACTGGTGGACATAAATGCCTGTGCTATCGCAATGGCCTTACTGAGGGTCGATGTCTCTACAGTCAAAAGTTTTCGTAGGATGGTCTCGTGGCCAATGCCCAGTACAAAAAAGTCTCTGAGCATCTGCTCCAGGTAGCTATCAAACTCGCATTGTCCTGCAAGTCACCTCAGCTCGGCGACATAGCTCGCCACTTCCTGACCTTCAGATTGCTGGCACGTGTAGAACCGATACCTCGCCATCAGCATGCTCTCCCTCGGGTTAAGATGCTCCCGAACCAGTGTACACAGCTCCTCATACGACTTATCTGTGGGTTTCACCGGAGCCAGAAGATTCTTCATGAGGCTGTAGGTCGGTGCCCCGCAGACCGTGAGGAGGACCGCTCTCCTTTTTGCAGCGCTTCCTTCTCCGTCCAGCTCATTGGCTACAAAGTACTGGTCTAGCCATTCAACATAGGCTTCCCAGTCCTCACCTTCCGAGAACTTCTCCAGGATGCCCACAGTTTGCTGCATCTGTGCATTGGAATTGTATACTCGTCGCCAGTTATTATGTTCCTAACACAGATGAGACTGCACACAGGGAGGTTAAAGTAACAGTGACCTCAGTCTTTAATAAGACACTCCAGAGTGAGGAACAGGCCTTAGAGGCCGGCTTATATACAGTGCTCCCAAGGGATGCTGGGATCCCTTGGGACTCCAGGGGATGAGCTCCCTGGTGGCGGAACATGGGACTGCATGCTTTACAGATACACAACAGTAAGTGAGTGAGCACAGGGGGTGATGGATAAACAGGACTTGGTGCGAATTCGGATACGGGCAGCAGATTCTGGGTTGAGCTCACCTTTACGGAGGGTAGGAAGTGGGAGGCCGGCCAGGAGTGCACTGCAATAGGCTAGTCTGGTGGGAACAAGGGAATGGATGAGGGTTTCAGCAGCCAATGAGCTTCCATCAGAACTGCAAGATGTGTGAGATTAAACAGTTTTTAAAACCCGTTCAGAGCCAGGCAAAAAGCTCGGGACTATACATCAAAAGTACTTCATTGGCTGTAAAGCTCTATAGAAAGGCGCTATAGAAATGCAAGTTCTTTCTTATACAGCCCACTTGCTGGTGTAATCATGAACATCCGAGCACCCACTCTGAAAGGCCGCATATTCCTCACTGTACTGTACCGAGGGAAGGCAGCAATATGAGGGAGAGCATCCTACAGCTGAGGAGTTTACACTGAGGCCACACCTCTTCCAGTGTCTCCGTTAGATGTTGAAGATCCAATGCTTTACTCCAAGAACCAGGATTTCTCCTGCTGTCATTTAAAAAATAATCGAATAAGCTTTGGAAAAGATTATAACTGAATAAGGGTAGGGACGAGGGAGGTGAGATTGTTATAAATAGCTCCAGTTAGAGAGCTAGCATGATGGGCCAAATGCCTTCCTATTCTGCTGTGAATTCCATGATTTGTACTTTGTGTTTGATGGAACAGTGTAGAGTGAGTGTTACTCTGTATCTAACCCCCTCTACCTGCCCTGGGAGTGTTTGATGGGGCAGTGTAGAGGGAGCTTTACTCTGTATCTAACCCGTGCTGTACCTGCCCTGGGAGTGTTTGATGGGACAGTGTAGAGGGAGCTTTACTCTGTATCTAACCCCCTGTACCTGCCCTGGGAGTGTTTGATGGGACAGTGTAGAGGGAGTGTTACTCTGTATCTAACCCCCTGTACCTGCCCTGGGAGTGTTTGATGGGACAGTGTAGAGGGAGCGTTACTCTGTATCTAACCCGTGCTGTACCAGCCCAGGGAGCGTTTGATGGGAAAGTGTAGAGGGAGCTTTACTCTGTATCTAACCTGTGTTGTACCAGCCCTGGGAGTGTTTGATGGGACAGTGTAGAGGGAGCTTTACTCTGTATCTAACCCGTGTTGTACCAGCCCTGGGAGTGTGTGATGGGGCAGTGTAGAGGGAGCTTTACTCTGTATCTAACCCCATGCTGTATCTGCCCTGGGAGTGTTTGATGGGACAGTGTAGAGAGAGCTTTACTCTGTATCTAACCCCGTGCTGTACCTGCCCTGGGAGTGTTTGATGGGACAGTGTAGAGGGAGCTTTACTCTGTATCTAACCCGTGTTGTACCAGCCCAGGGAGTGTTTTATGGGACAGTGTAGAGGGAGCTTTACTTTGTATCTACTCCGTGCTGTACCTGCCCTGGGAGTGTTTGATGCCTAAAACTGTTCTCACTCTCATCACTACTATCCCTTATCTTGATGAGCAGAACCGTCAAGGAAAAGAACAATTAAAAAAAAATAATTGAGTAAAATTGTTGCCCTGTTGGAAACGTTCAACCTTCCTGTGAAGGAGACTCACTGACACTGATCCTGAAAACACACCACACGCAGAAAAGGTGCTCAGTGTGGGTGCAATCCATGAACAGGCCTTTAGGTGGCAACATAATCTTTGTCCCAAGTCATAATTCAGGAATGAAATCAGACAATGCTGGAAGGGAGGTTGTTCAACGCTGCATTGTAACTGGCCCTGCGCCCCAAATCCCCCACACCCCAATCCCCGCCCGCAGAAACCCCACCTCCAACCCCTTGCCACTAATCCCCCCGCTCCCACACCCGACCCCACCCACTGCCCCTAACCCCCCCAGCCCCTAACCCCAGACAGCCCACGACACCCCCCCGCCCCACACCCCACCCACTGCCCCTAACCCCCCCAGCCCCTAACCCTCAGACAGCCCACACACCCCCGCCCCACAGCCCACCCACTGCTCCTAACCCCCCCAGCCCCTAACCCCAGACAGCCCACCTCCCCCAACCTGGCTCTTTGCAATTATTTTGCAAAAGCAATTTCCCCTCAGCATCTTTCTGTCTGCTTTCAAAAGTCTGCCAAAAACAAAACTCTCCTTTTCGACCGACCCCGCTCAGTATCTGCTGAATGAGTTCTTGCAAAGATTTATTTACCGCCCGAAGTGTTGCCGAGGTTGAGTTGTTGGTGTCTTGCCGTGTGGCAGACCCTCGCTGTCAGGGAACCGAAACAGGGAAAGTTTGCCATTTGAAAGAAAGACTTGCATTTCTATGGCGCCTGTCACAACCACTGAACGTCTCAAAGCGCTTTACAGCCAATGAAGTACTTTTGGAGTGTAGTCACTGTTGTAATGTGGGAAACACTGCAGCCAATTAGCACACAGCAAGCTCCCACACACAGTAATGTGATAATGACCAGAGAATCTGTTTTTGTGATGTTGATTGAGGGATAAATATTGGCCCCAGGACCCCGGGGATAACTCCCCTGCTCTGCTTTGAAGTAGTGCTTTGAGGGAGAGGGAAAATGTCCCCAGAAACGCTCAGAAGCTGCTGTGTATCTTCAACAATCAATTTCGAAAATATAATCGCTCCGGAATGGTTTCTGATGGAACCGCCTGTTCCCAGCCCCCGACATCTGTCTGTCGCAACAGGTCGGGGAAGCCGAGATCTACAAGCCGCTCTGTTCTCACAGTCCCGATGAAGAATAAAGGCTGTCTGGTCCCCCCCGCTCACTCCGTAAACTTATCAACAGCTGACAAACCAGGCACAATGAGCATCTCTGTGACAAAGTATTTCTTCAAAGCATGGCCAGGTGGCGTGGACTTCAAACACACACACACACACACACAGAGGGAGCCAGTCACCTTAAAAGGCGAGCGGCCCTGGAAGCAGCGTGGCAGCCCCGACTGGCGAGCAGTGTGGAGCATTACCACCACAGGGTCCGGGAGGGCGGCGGCTGTGAAGTGGGCGACTGGAATGGACATCACCATAACCCAGGTCGGTGATTGGATCGTGGGCAGGTACAGCAGGAGCAGAGAGATTGCAGAGCGATGTGATCAGGGCCCAGGGGCAGCACGGGCCCAGCCCACACTGCGTTATGTGAGCACACTAGGCCCGTGCAGCAGAGCTGGTCTCCAGTCGTCTCGGTTAACCCTTGCCACTGGACCAAGACCTCACTCTGTCAAGCCCGTGTGGTGGCTGGTGTGCAACGGCCACCCCACGTTAAAACAATCCACCCACAGGCATCTTCCACCCTTCAGGATGTAGTTCGGGATCCGGAATATTAGGTCCTTCATTGAATCACCTGTGAACTCATCCCTTTTTGGCGTGGAAGCAAGTCATCCTCGATAACTGTTCATGAACTCATTGAATGGCGGTGCAGGCTCAAAGGGCCGAATGGCCTACTCCTGCACCTATTTTCTATGTTTCTATGATACCGCCTATGACAACCAGGCACAGAGATACCCAGTGACTGGAAGCACACCAGTGGGAATGGGAATAGCGCCTTAAAGAGGGTCCCAGCTCTCCAGTACCAGGGCGCACCTTTTTCTTGGCTTACGCTAACTGATTCCATTGATATCATTGGCTTGGGGATCACGTTCTATGATTCTGTCCATGGAAAGCACTAGCCCTGCCCTGAGGATTGTGGGTGATCCCATGGCACAATTCCCAGAGGAACGAGTTCCCAGCAGCCGGTTCCCACTGGGAGCCTTGCTGCGGGATTCCAGAGTTGCAGTCTGTGGCGGGGAAAGGTTGGCAGACAGGGGCCGTATCGAGCAGCCTGTGAACGGTTTGGATTCAATCGCCAGAGAAAACAAAGCACGTTACGTAGCTGTGCCTGGGCGCAGTGACTCCCTCCAATTCAGTAATGTTTACACCAATCCCCGAAGCTTGAGTGACATTAGGGTGCAGAAACATCTCCGATTAACCTCACTCCTTCCCCGCTCCCACTGCAAACTAACTCACTTCAATTTTTATTCGAGTTGTGGTGAGGTTCCCCATTTTCTCCCCTCCCCTGAAGGTGCAGCCTCCTGGCTGGGATTCGATCCACGGATCCTGGCAAAGTTCCCGCACCTTCAGCTGGACGAGTTACCTTCATGTGTGACCCGATGTAGTGAGTCATAGAAATTTACAGCATGGAAGGAGGCCATTCAGCCCATCATGTCCGCACCGGCCGACAAAGAGCTACCCAGCCTAATCCCACTTCCCAGCTCTCGGTCCGTAGCCCTGCAGGTTACGGCACTTCAGGTGCACATCCAAGTACTTTTTAAATATGGTGAGGGTTTCTGCCTCTACCACCCTTTCAGGCCGTGAGTTCCAGACCCCCACCACCCTCTGGGTGAGAAAGTTCCCCTCAAATCCTCTCTCAACCTCCTACCAGTTACTTTAAATCTATGCCCCCTGGCTGTTGACCCCTCTGCTAAGGGAAATAGGTCCTTCCTATCCACTCTATCTAGGCCCCTCATAATTTTATACACCTCAATAAGGTCTCCCCTCAGCCAAAGAAAAGTGTCAGCTGGCGATGTGCTCATGGAGCACCTCACAGCCCAGCCCGACTCAGTCCCCCTCTACTCACACTCACACCCCTCATCGTGGCCGGCAGCGTTGCCCCACTGGGCACCGAGGCCGGATGTGGCCACTCCAGCCGAGATCGGCAAACTCAGCGACATTGGACCGGAACCTCCTGCCCCCAATGGCCGAGTACCAGCAGCATCCGTGGCCTTTTTTCAGGGGAGATGGTCCCCAATCAAGACCATCACCTTCAAGTCCAGCACCCACCCGATTGGGACGTGCATGGGCTGTTCCTCCATTGTCGCTGGGTCAATGTCCTGGAACTCCTCCACCCAATACCACGTGGGAGCACCACCATCTCACGGACTGCAGGAGGAAGATCACCGCCACCTTCTCAAGGCACCAAGAGTTGGGCCTCGCCAGTGCCCCACTACACAACCTCAGAATCCTACAGAAGGTTTTGGATACGGGAACGGTAGCACAGTGGTTATGTCACTGGACCAGTAACCCAGAGGCCTGGACTAATGATCCGGAGATGTGAGTTCAAATCAAATGGTAGCTGGGGAATTTAAATTCAATTAATTAAATAAGTCTGGAATTAAAAAGCTAGTATCAGTAATGGTGACCCTGAAACTACAGGATTGTCATAAAAACCCATCTGGTTCACTAATGTCCTTTAGGGAAGGAAATCTGCTGCCCTTACCTGGTCTGGCCTATAGGTGACTCCAGACCCACAGCAATGTGGTTGACTCTTAACTGCCCCCTGAAATGGCCAGCGAGACACTCAGTTATACCGAACCGCTACGACAAAGTCAACGCTATGGGAGCACCTTCACCACACGGACTGCAGTGATTCATGGAGGTAGCTCATCACCACCTTCTCAAGAGTAATTAAGGGATGGGCAATAAATGCCGGCCTTGCCAGCAACATCCACATCCCAGGAAAGAATAAGTTGACCCAACACTCCTTCCATTCGACCTGGGTTTAATGGGAGCTTCCAGGGAGCATAACCCTTGCTGTATATGGAGGTAGGACCTCATTAGAAGACTCAGAGAAAGTGCGGATTAAAGCTGATGAACTGTATCAGCATCCTCCAACAACTCACCCTCTGAACAGAATGAAGGTTTGTGGATGGGGGTCACAGAGGGGGTCCTGTGGAAGGGGGTCCTGTGGATGGGGGTCAGATGGGGGTCAGAGAGGGGGCCCTGTGGATGGGGGCCCTGTGGATGGGGGTCACAGAGGGGGCCCTGCGGATGGGGGTCAGAGAGGGGGCCCTGTGGATGGGGGCCCTGTGGATGGGGGTCACAGAGGGGGCCCTGCGGATGGGGGTCACTGAAGGGCCCCCTGTGGATGGGGGTCACTGAAGGGCCCCCTGTGGATGGGGGTCACTGAAGGGCCCCCTGTGGATGGGGGTCACAGAGGGGGCCCTCCGGATGGGGGTCACAGAGGGGCCCCTGTGGATGGGGGTCACTGAGGGGCCCCCTGTGGATGGGGGTCACTGAGGGGCCCCCTGTGGATGGGGTGCACAGAGGGGCCCCCTGTGGATGGGGATCACAGAGGGGCCCCCTGTGGATGGGGGTCACTGAGGGCCCCCTGTGGATGGGGGTCACTGAGGGCTCCCTGTGGATGGGTGTTACAGAGGGGCCCCCTGTGGATGGTACCAGTCTGTGAGGCAGTGAGGAGGAGAATGATTCACTTGCTGAAGCATTTTGAGATGGATAGATAAAAAGGTAAGGACTTGCATTTATATAGCGCCTTTCACAACCTCAGGACGTCCCAAAGTGCTTTACAGCCGATAAGGTATTTTTGAAGTGTTGTCACTGTTATAGGAAACACGGCAGCCAAATTGCGCACAGCAAGCTCCCACTGAGAATAACTCACCGCAGTTCAAAGCAGATGTGGAGACTAATATGAGATTTATTGTTTTGTGACTAACATCTAATATTCTGCACAATACTGTACCAGGAAATGCTGTACCTTACAGTCACTGATGTGTAGTTACATATACACAAATATTCTGTACAATTAATTATTACAGCCTTATTTATGCAGTGGTCCGAATACATAAATACTGTTGGATATTGCCCTCCCGCCCACATGGGCCAGACTGATGGTGAGCATTACTGGAATGGAGCGTGCTGGGGAACGAGGGGCTCCGACAGACACTGCCATAACACCGTGCTCCCTCAACACTTCCTGCTCCGTGACGGTATGGGCACCTGCTACCTCACCCCCATGGCCATTCTTCACAGGCTCTTCCACCACAGGGAGCATCACATTTCACCCTACGCTGTTCTCATTTCACTCCCACACCATTACTCGGAACTGAGGCCAATTCCCCTGGCTGGGATTGGTCAACTCAGGGGGTGAAAGCTGAGGACTCAGTACCATGTGGGGATGGAGGTCCTCTGTATATAATGGGCCTTGTTGCTTGCCCCGCCCCCCTCTGCTGCTGGACAAATCCCGGGTCGATGAGGAGTTTTTCAGGGGGTGAATCTCGTGTTCATGTCTAACTGGAGAACCTCTGGTTCTCTAAGTCCTCACCCCACACCGACGGGAATGGGATGTGTGGGGGGTTAAATAGAGTCAGAGTTCTCACCTCCCCGATCACATCGCACTCCCGACTGACGCTATGGTAACTCCCGGTGCTGCCCAGCAGCCTCCGGGTCCATTGCTGCTGGGCTTGGGCAGGGTCAGCGCTCCAACACGCAAATAAGGCCCGAGCCTCACCACCCCCGCCCCCCCCCCCCCCAATCCCAAAGTTAAAATCGAGGCTTCATTACACACGAGGCTGCGCGGAGTAGGGGAGGGGGGACATGTGTGGCGAGTCAGCACCACTTGTACCAACGCTGTGCCCACAAACCCCCCAGATAGTTTGGGTTGGTCCATCGCTTGGCCAGTGCTGACCAGGGCCGTGGTTTTAGCAGCTGGGCTATCGGACAGACCCAGAGGCTGGACTGGGATCCCTGGCTGTTTACATACTACATCTGACCATCTCGTTGTGTAATGTGTGGGGGGCGTGTTTATTTAGTGTAACTTTTTATTGGGGGGGGGGGGGGGGGGGAAGAATCGTCAGGTTGCCTGGGACACTTGGTAAAGTCCGTGTGCTACGCTGTTCTTTCAGAGATGCTGATCATCACAGCTCGAATCCCCAGACAGAATAACAGTTTGCATTGTGTGGCAACGGGGGCTCCAGGTACCCCCAACACGCAGCCAGCGGGAATTCTCCCGGCTTCCTGTTTAACCCCAGCCGGGAACGGAGAATGACAACGTTGCTGAGTGTGGAATGTCGGGGGGGGGGGGGGGAAGGCCGCGGGGGGGGGGGGGGGGAGGGGTGTGGGGCGAGGGAGGTCGGGGGGGAGGGAGGCCGCGGGGGGGAGGGGTGTGGGGCGAGGGAGGTCCGGGGGGGAGGGAGGTTGGGGCAGCAAGGGAGGTCATGGGGGGGGGGGGATTTGAGGGAGGTCGTGGGGTGGGGGGGCAAGGGGGGTCATGGGGGGGGGGCGAGGGAGGTCGTGGGGGGGCGAGGGAGGTCGTGGGGGGCACGAGGGAGGTCAGGGGGAGGCATAGGAGGGAGGGAGGGAGGTCCGCGGGGGTGGCGAAGGAAGGACGTCCGGGGGGGGCAAGGGGTGAGGGAGGTCGGGGCAGCAGCGAGGGAGGTCGGGGCGGGGGGTAAGGGAGGTTCTGCCTGTTGCCTTACAGGAGACACACTGAGCTCACCTGGTTAACCAATGGCAGCAACGACTCAAGTCAGGCCTATGCCCACTGTGCTGGGCAATGGAGGGCCACAGGCCCTCTGGATAGCCAGTGACCATAGGCCTTCCAACACGGGGTGCATCACCCGACAACAACATAGCGGGAAGGGGAGGAGGGGGTCGCTGGCTCGGGCTTAAGACTGGGAATAAAAACAGAAAATGCTGGTTCATCGCCCTGAAAAATTAACTCGGGTTCTCTCTCCACAGATGCTGCCTGACCCGCTGAGATTTCCAGCATTCTGTTTTTATTTCAGATTCCAGCATCGGCAGTGTTTTGCTGTTGTATTAAGAGTGGGAACCCTGGCTGGTGTTATTTCTCTTCCCTAACTCAGGGGTCCGGAGCCCGATTGCAACTCCCAAGATGAGTTAACGCAGAGTGACTGGGGGGGTGGGGGGGATCTGGTCTGTTGGGCAAAGTCATTATACGGGTTTAACGGCGCTTCACATTTAGACACCACTGAGATAATATTACTCACTCGGAGATTAGTAAAACACAGAGGCACAGGTACATTTTAAACAGGCCGGGAATATTTCACAGACAGAAAAAAAAGGAATTACCGAGAATCAAAATTAATTTAAACATTTCTATGATCACAAAGAAATAAATGGGCGAGAGGTTGGATAATAAAGCGGCAGTCTGTGGACTGTGCCGTGGAACCTTCACAGATCAGCCTCCGAGGTTGCCTCGGAGTCTCTTCCCCTAAAAATATTATCTGCTAACCTACAAAATTTCCAGTTTTCAATACCATGAATCTTTCAAAATATAATTCACCATTTACACCGAACTGTTCACAATAAAAGTCCATTCAAAAAAAATTAAAATTAATTGCAGCAATTGTATTTTTTTTTCCTTGTGCTAAACTCTGAAGCCTTGACAAGGTCCCGGTCCCAGGACACATGAACGGACAAGCATTGTTTTAAGTTTAGTACTACAAACGTACTCAGATTTGAAAAATAAAACTTTAAAAAAAGACACACAGCAAGCCTTGGATTACAATTTCTTGCTTCCAAGAGCCGAGGGTTTTGCATATCCCACACATCGATCAGACATCTTTTTGGTGCTAAATTTCTGAGCCAAGCCACTGGGCCCAAAATACCCGCGTTACCGTAACAGTCGTGGGGATTCGACCAAAGCGAAAGGAAGTTCCGATCTTTGTTTTCAAGGCAACAAATGATTCTATCGGTGTTTTGTTTCTCCCTCAGTAACCGAACGCGGAGGGCAGGGCGCACAACGGGCGGCAGATCCGGTGGGAAAGCGGGCAGGGGTCTGGGAAGCAGTCGATTTCGGAGAGGACACTGGGAAGACTGATGGAAAGCACATTGACGCACAGATTTATTTGGCTCGCGAGGACTGAATTAGATTGGTTTCCGGTTTGGCTGCACAGACTAAAATATCACACTGAAGCAAGCTGGGCTCTGCTGGTTTGATGCATCGAGACATGTGGGAAGGAAGATCAAGAATTCATCGCCAGGCAGGACCGATTGGTATTCGGGGTGGAGAACTGGACCAAACCCCTACTACAAAGCAAGATCGTTTCTCGAGCTGAACATTGATTGATAGCGCCATTTTGGTCCTCTCTCGGTTCGTTATCAGATGGCACTCACTCTGTCAGTCACCGTCCCTGTGGCCAGGCAGAGGGTCTCACACGGTGCAGGACTTGTCTGTCGGTTGCTGCGTGGTTGGGGACCCAAGGCTGGGGGTGGTTGGATTGGTCTTTGGAAAAACCACCGGCTTGGGCCTCAGCGCAGGAGGCTTCACCTGGGCAGCTATTTTCACCGACTTAACCGGCCGGAAGGTGCACGGCATGTCCCCGGAAGAGCTGGCGCTCCTTTGGAGAGAAGACTCCGAGTCCTTCAGAATGCGGGAGTGGAGTGGGCTGGAAGGTTCGGATGTGGGGCCCAATGATGGAGACGTCTTCATGGGTTCCAGGGTGTCAAGGACCACGTCTGGTGCGTGCTTCACGGTGCTCTGGCGTTCCAGTTCACGCAGCTCGTTGAGGGCTGAATTCATCGTTGCCTCGATATCCTACAAAACAAAATCAACCTGAAATATTAGGGAAATACCAAAGTTAAAGGCGGCACAAGGTGAGGGGTTCACTGAAAGATGTAAAATGGAGCATTAAACCCAAGGACATTGAAACCATCCCAGCATGCAACTGATTCCAACGTCCTACATCGCCTGGATCGCAAACCCAATCCAAATATTTCTCCCACTGTGTGTGAAGAAGCTCTGATCTCATCTCATGTGATTTTTCCTCTGTGATCCTGCATAATTTGAAAGCAACATTCAGGATTTATCTCTCGAAACTGTTTAATAGTTTAGGTACCAACCACGTCTCCTCCCACACCCGTTCTGACGAAGGGTCACCGACCTGAAACATTTACTCGGTTTCTCTCGCCACGGATGCTGAGCCACTGAGCCACTGAGCAGTCCCAGCATTTTGTGTTTTTATTCCCCTCCAACACCCTTCTTTCCACACCACAGAGACTCGGCTTCTTCAACTGTTCCCTTGGGGCCAGACCAGCTCGACTGGTTGCACTTGCAGCTCTGAGTCAGGAGGCCGTGGGTTAAAGCCCCACTGCAGGACTTGGGTCCATAATCCAGACTGAAGTACTGAGGGAGGGCAGCACTGTCAGAGGTGCCACATCTTTCAGTTGTGATGTTAAACTGGGGCCCCCTGTTCCGGTGGACGATAAACAGCCCATGGTGCTATTGGAAGAGAAAGGACATCTTCCAGCATTCATATCTCAACCAATATCACAAAAACAGATTAACGAGTCATTCATTTAATTTCCGTGGAATATTACGGTGCAGTGCACCGATAACAGTGACATCATCGAGAATAACTGTGACATCAGAGAATAACCGTGACATCATCGAGAATAACGGTGACATCATCGAGAATAAAGCACTTTGGAGAATGTGAAAGGCGCTAAATAAATGCAAATGATTTTATATCTTCGTGTCATTCCCCCAACGCTGGAATCATTCTTGTTGCCATTCTCTGTACCCTGTACTCACACATTCCCTTATACGCAGGACCCGTTTCCTTAAAGGGACCATGTCCACATTCATTTTGTCAGTTTTGCAGTGAGGTGTACAAAGGGGCCGGGCTGTACCCAGGCTCTCCCATCACTCCCCCCAGATGCTAATGGAGGGCGTCAGAGCATGCAAGGAGCTTCTTTTCCCTTCCAATGGGCGGACCTCCCCAGGACACCAGCGCAGCCTGGTTGCACATTGCACAGGAGGACACAAGCAGGGATGTGGTCAGCAGGACCAGGCTGCAGTGCCGCAAACCTTTCAGTTACCTCAGTAGATCGCCAACGTTACTGCAAAGTCACACTCACCTCATCCTGCTGTGCCTCTCATCACATCCCTGTCACTCTGCCTTCCCTACCCTACTCCTGCACATCCTTGCTCACACCCCCACCCATCCCCCTCTCTATCTATATTATCACATCCCCCCCTCACTAGCCACCCCTCACACTCACCCTCATCCTTGTCCAATCATACCAACGAACAACACACAAGGGTAGGCACTTGGGTGTTATCATCAATGTTCATGTAAAGTTTCTGTTAATATGCTGTCAAACATTGAAATCTTCATTTTCAACACTTTGCCTTCTTGGACCGATCTGTGTGCACCTTTGGAAATGGCTTAGTGAGTTGCAGTGACTGGTGAGACAACAGTCCCTCCAGCAATGGTGGTGAGTGTGAAAGGAATGGCTTGGGCATTGTAGGGATGCTTTATGGAGCTGGTGCGGGGTGGTGCCAACCTGGTGCATCATGCGACAGCCAGGGTGTACCGAGTCTAGTGAAGTAAATGTGACCATGGTGACGCCATTCCTGGCCTCCTGGGCAGCAATGTGGCCGGGTGCTAATACCCCGTGTAGCACCAGGTGATTGCGGAGAATGGCTGATCATGGTGGGATTCTGAGGACCAAAGGTGAGATTTTATTCGAGGGCACCGATGCTGATGGAATAGATGGTAACTGAAGTTGAGATGACAGAAGCGATCTGTCAATGGTGAGGGAGGTTGCTCCAAGGAGGTGACACTGGAGAGAGTTCACTGCAAACACTTCAAACCTCCAGAAAGCTGAAAAGTGTATTCCAATCCCGAAGGCTCCAGCTAAAATTGGAAACTAAATAGCTGTGAAATGATAGTTTTTATATATCACTTCTGCAGCTGTCAACTAGTCAAAGCAAACCAGAGTTGTTGAGAACCTAACACACTTACCTGACGTGATCCCCGAGGGACGGGAAACTCGTAAAAGAGACCTGGAAAAATCCTTTGGACCGGGTAAAATGCTTTAAGCAGCTTGTTAACTATCACAATGGCCTGACCCGCCACTTAGTGCGGGGTCTGCAAACTGCAGGCAGAGCCGGCACTTGGGAGATTCACAAGGAGGCGGGTTCAGAGTGGACCTCCGCCCCGTGTCGATCACAGCCATTCAGACAGCGGACCCGCCTCCAAACTCGCACTCGCAGGGCTTGGTATGATTCCAGTTCCCCCAGCCTCTCCTCCTGCTGGGCGGGAGGAATAAATGGGCTCAGAGACAACAGTAAGTACAAGTTAAACGGAAAGAGACTCCGTGTCATAACCTTCAGAGTTAGGAATTCTTTGTTGAAGCATGAAAATAAACAAAACAATTATTGTAATTTAAACAGAAGTTGTTTGGAGTTGGAAGCAATGGAGGATCACATTACACTGATTCAAGGGGCCCATAGCAACACAACAAGGCTTTCTAGATACCAGCGATCAAGGTTGAACTGCCAGTGCTACAGGCAGATTACTGCTGCACCATATTGTTAACACACAGGACAGGCAAACCACTCAATCAGCAGCGTCATCCACAGAGACAGTCTCAATGAGACGCTGCTAACTTTTCCTTAAATCTGCATTTTCCCTGAAACCCAATTCCACCTTTTTCTCTCTCCTTCGGAAACTGCGCACAAAGATCTGTTTGACTTCACTTCAAAGCCGCCGATTCCCATGTAACGAACCTCACGTCTCTCTCCAGCCGCTCCCCCCATCATTGTAAATCACTCACCAGTTACTCAAAGGGCCCCAGACAGTAACGCTATCCTCGGGATCGAGTTCCTGGACTGAAGACACATCAATAACTGTGACTTCCGAATGCTTTACTTGCGATGAGTAGCTGAGAAGGACTGGCTTCAGTTCTGAGGGAGCTGAATTGCCTGGTGCATTTTGGTAGGAGCAATAAGGAGCCACATACCTCTTAGAAAATAAGTCTAAAATAAGTCTAAATTGGGTAGAGGAGCAAATGGGGTTCAGATTCACAAATCATTAGCAGCGACGCCAAGTTAACAAGGCCATAGGGTGGGAGGAGTCTGGCGGAGAGCACAGACCTGTTGGGCCAAATGGCCTGTTTCTGTGCCATACACTCAATGTAAACGTAGCATTTCAATTATCACAAACAAGCAGCGATCAGTCTGTTGAAGATTCAGATATGCACAAAGGAGGGGTGTGATTTGCACAGCTGTTACTGTTTAATGGAGCGAGTCTCGTCTCAGTGGGAGCATTCCCGTCTCGGAATCGGGAGCTCAGGAGTCCTGACCCTGCTCCGGCCAGTCTGGGAGTGGATACCGAAACCACGGATTGACATCCGGTGGGTATGGGCGACTATCCCCCAAAACCGCACCCCGCCCCAGTGTATGGGCTGTGGGAGCCCACAAAACTCGATGCCGTGTAGGACCGGCTGGGAGAGAGATGGTTCTGGCCACCTCAGGAAGGATACATTGGCCTAGGGGGTGGGTGTGAGCGCGGACTCACCAGAATGATACCGGGGCTAAAAATTGTGAGGATGGGTTGCATAAACTGGGCTTAGAGTTTAGAAGGTTGAGGGGTAATCGAATTGCGGTGTTTAAAGGAATCGACAGGGTAGATATTTGCTCTGCTGGAGGAACTTATAATAAGGGGACACAATCTTAAAATTAGCTAGGTCTGCTTTTCACACAAAGGGCAGGGGAAATCTGGAACTCTCTCCCAAAAGGCTGTGGGCGCTGGGGGTCAGTTGGAGCTTTCAAGACTGAGTTCGATAGATTTTTGGAAAGAAAGAAAAAACTGACAGACTGACCTGCATTTCTATAGCGCCTTTCATGACCTCAGGACATCCCAAAGCGCTTGCCAGCCAATTAAGTATCTTAGAGTGTAGTCACTGTTGTAATGTGGGAAACGCAGCAGCAAATTTGAGCACAGCAAGCTCCCACACACAGCAATGTGATAATGACCAGATAATCTGTTTTAGTGATGTTGTTTGAGGGATAAATATTGGCCCCAGGACACCGGGGATAACTCCCCCTGCTCTTCTTCAAAATAGTGCCCTGGGATCCACCCGAGAGAGCAGACGGGGCCTCGGTTTAACATCTCATCCAAAAGACAGCACCTCCGACAGTGCAGCGCTCCCTCAGCACTGCACTGGGAGTGTCAGCCTAGATTTCTGTGCTCAAGTATCTAGAGTTGAATTTTAACCCACAACCTTGTGACTCGGAGGCGAGAGTGTTGGCCACTGAGCCACGGCTGACACTTAAGGGTATCAAGAGATATGGTGCCGAGGCGGTTAAATGTGGTTGAGGCACAGATCAGCCACAATCAAATGTGGTGGAACATAAACACCAGCACAAACCAGTTGGGCCAGTTTCCGTGCTGTGAATTCTATAAACAGGCTCGAGGGGCTGAATGGCCTCTATAATGTGTGTACCTGTGATTGGCTTAGCCAGTCACGTGCTGTTCAATAAAACCCCAGCCAGTCGGGTTCGGGGGATCCACGATGGGGCAGGTGGTTGTGAGCCTGGTGGATGAATTGGTAATGTGTAGTGTGATTGTTAATAAACCAATTAGTTCTTCATAGACGAAAGGTCATCGACCTGAAACATTAACTCTGTTTTTCTCTGCACAGACGCTGCCTGACCCGCTGAGATTTCCAGCATTTTCTGTTTTAATTTTAGTTCTTAATAACAAAGAACCCATGAAGCAAATACATTACAGCCCCCTCCTGTTCCCAGTACAGTACAAACAGTGATTTGTGGCAGTGTACCTGTGCGATAGACTCAGGGTCCAGCGGCTTGTGGTTACTGAAGCTCTTGGACCTGCCCGCTGCCATCGCCTTGCGGACCTGTGGACTGTCAGCGCGGTTGGCGGAGGGCCGGCGGGTGATCGAGTTCAGGCTGCTGTGGATCACCGCTGGCCGCTTGTCTGCCGCTTCCTTGGCGCCGCTCTGGGTTACTTGCGGAGAGCTCCTGGGGCTGGCTGAGGCTTGGGGCGCACAGTCGGCGGGCGAGGAGGCCAGCCCGTGTCCCGCGAGCCCGTGTCCCGCGAGCCCGTGTCCGTCGCTGGTTCGGAACGAGCGACGGATACTCCCGGACTCTGGTTTCTTCTTCTGCCTGGGTCAATAATGCAAAAGGGTCACTCAGCATCACCGAATAGTACAGCACGAGGCCATTCGGCCCATCGAGTCTGCCGGCTCTTTTGAAGAGCAGTCCTGTCAGTCCCACTCCCCCCGCTCTTTCCCCACATCCGTACAAGTATTTATCCAATTCCCTTTTGAAAGTTACTATTGAATCTGCCTCCACCGCCCTCTCAGTGCAAAAACACACCGACTAAACTCCTCTGGGCTCCATCTGTGCACAGCCCCGAGCAACAGTTTGGGAATTCTACAACAGCCGTTGCTTCCCCAATCCCCCAATCCCGCCCCCCAACTCCCCACCCCCCCGACTCTGGCTGGGGACAGTTCCAGAGCCACTGGAGCCCCTTGCCTAGAAGCCCCTCGCCCAGCCCGGCCCCCCTCCTCAGCCCGGCCCCCCTCCCACAGCCCGGCCCGGCCTCCCTCCCCAGTCCAGCCCCACTCCCCCGGCCCGGCCCCCCTCCCCGGCCCGGCTCGGTGGCGGTCAGGAGGACAGGGAAGGTGCAGTCTCTGCACTCAGACCGCGTCTAATTTTTAAAACAGTGGATAGTTTCTGAGCTGCGACTCTGACCTGTTCAGGTTTGCTAAGTAGATGTCGGCGACATGTCCCGTTGGCGAACTGACGCTGCTCTTTGACACGGGCTGCTCCACAGGGGGGGGCACACTGCTTGGCTCAATGTCACCTTTGGGGCTCAGTCTGTCAGAGAATGTATCATCACTGAGAGAGGGGGGATAGAGGGAGAAAGAGAGAGAAGAGGAGGGAGAGGGGGGCACAGAGAGAAGGAGGGAGAGAGAGAAGGAGGGAGAGAGAGAGAAGGAGAGAGAGAGAGAGAGAGAGAGAAGGAGGGAGAGAGAGAGAGAGAGAGAAGGAAGGAGAGAGAGAGAGAGAGAGAAGGAAGGAGAGAGAGAGAGAGAAGGAGAGAGAGAGAGAGAAGGAAGGAGAGAGAGAGAGAGAGAGAGGAGGGGGAGAGAGAGAGAGAGAGGAGGAGGGAGAGAAAGAGAGAGAAAGAGAGGGGCGGGGGGGGGAAAGAGAGGGGCGGGGGGGGAAAGAGAGGGGCGGGGGGGAAAGAGAGGGGCGGGGGGGAAAGAGAGGGGCGGGGGGGAAAGAGAGGGGCGGGGGGGAAAGAGAGGGGCGGGGGGGGAAAGAGAGGGGCGTGGGGGAGAGAGAGGGGCGGGGGGGAGAGAGAGGGGCGGGGGGGGGAAGAGAGGGGCGGGGGGGAGAGAGAGGGGCGGGGGGGGGAAGAGAGGGGCGGGGGGGGAAGAGAGGGGCGGGGGGGGGAAGAGAGGGGCGGGGGGGGGAAGAGAGGGGCGGGGGGGAAAAGAGAGGGGCGGGGGGGAAGAGAGGGGCGGGGGGGAAGAGAGGGGCGGGGGGGAAGAGAGGGGCGGGGGGGAAGAGAGGGGCGGGGGGGAAGAGAGGGGTGGGGGGGGAGAGAGGCGGGGGAGAAAGAGAGGGGCGGGGGGAAAGAGAGGGGTGGGGGGGAAAGAGAGGGGCGGGGGGGAAGAGAGGGGCGGGGGGGGAAAGAGAGGGGCGGGGGGGGAAGAGAGGGGCGGGGGGGAAAGAGAGGGGCGGGGGGGAAAGAGAGGGGCGGGGGGGGAAGAGAGGGGCGGGGGGGAAGAGAGGGGCGGGGGGGAAAGAGAGGGGCGGGGGGGAAAGAGAGGGACGGGGGGGAGAGGGGCGGAGGGGGGGAAGAGAGGGACGGGGGGGGGGGGGAGAGGGAGGGGAAGGAGGAGATGGAGAGGGAGATGGGGGAGAAAGGGAGAGATAAACATATCATTAATTTGCCACGGCACATAAACACTACATACATTAAATGATGTGTTTTAAGCGTAAAGGTTGAAAGGAACTTTCTAAAGATGCACTTTGTAGTTTGGCATGAGAGTGTCGGTAAGTTAGTGCGTTAACCCAGCACAGGGTTACCGACTCTCGGGTTGGGCTGAGGATGTCGGTAGTTAGTGCGTTAACCCCGCACAGGGTGAAGCTCCAGCCCGATTTGCGCACTCTGGGAAGTGTGAGGCTGCGATGCTGAGAACGTTGGGACAGCTGGTTCCCGGGAACATCCGCAACGAGAGGCCGTGCCTTCAGCACCAGAGGGTAGGATAAATATGTAATCCGTCCCTGTACCTAATCTCCTGATATAAAATCAAAGAGCATTTAGAAATGCATAGTTTATAATCGGAGACAGCCTGTATGGATATGCTAAAGGCAAGTCTTGCTAGAAAAAATTGGACACAGCTTTTTTGTTGAAGTGACTGATTGTATAAAGGCAATGCAGTCAGTGTTTTGCATATGGATTTTCAGAAGGGGTTCAATAAGGAGTCCAAGAAATATTCAGGCTATGGTCAAGAGCAAATGTATAACATAGGTAGAAAGTTAGTCGACAGAGAGGAAACAAAGAATATGGGTGAAGGAACGGGTGTCGAGACGGGAGCTGGGTTGAATTGGATGTACCCATGGGGTCAGTGTCCTTCGGACAGTTTTGTTCTCAGTATCTACAAATGGTTTGGATGTGGCCTCAGGGAAAATAATCTTGTAATTTGTGGATGACATAAAAGCAGGGTGGATTAGACAATCCTTCAGGAAGATACAGACAGGTTAGTGGAATGGGCAGACGGGGCAGGTGCAGGTGGGGTAAAGCATTGCGAGAGGCAAGAGCAGGAATGGGAGTGTTGTGTATGCATGCCTGTTTACTGTGTGATGTCCGTAACACTGTTATGCAACACTGAATGTACCCTTACACTGTACACACTGTACACCAGAGGGTGCTGCTGTTGGAGACCTAAGGGTTACCTGCACACTGCAGGTAACCCAGTATAAAGAGGAGCTCACAGCTTGGTGTCCCTCACTCAAGGAGCTGCAAATAAAGGACTACAGGTCTACACAGTTTTAGTATCATACCCTGCCTCGTGGAGTCATTACTAAAGGAGTGTGCACTCAATGGAACGACATGGTAGGCTATCGATGAACAGAGGGACGCTGGGGTTCAAATACAGAATTCCTTCACAATGCGAGTGTAGGGAGATTAAAAAAAGGCCAGCAACATTCTAGGTTTTATTAACAGGAAGAAATGAAGATTAATGTAAACACAACATTGGTTAGGTTACAGTCAGAGCACTGGGTGCAATTCTGGGAGCCCCGATATAGGAAGGACATTAAACTCAGAGTGTAGGTTCACCAGGGATAGGAAAGTATAGTGAGGAGAGACTTCAGACACTGGGACTATATCCAGCGGAGCAGGGAAGGCCGACAGGAGATTTAATGATATTTGTTAAATCATGGAGTTTTGATAAGAGTGAATAGGGAAAGACTATGTGCTCTGCTGGGGGAGTCAGTGAGCAGGGGTCATTGTTACAAGTGTCACAGAGAGTGAGGAGAGGGTTTAGAAGAAATGTCTTTACACAGAGGGTGTTGGAATGTAGAATGCTCTGCCACAGGTGGAGGCAGAGAGCACTGCAAGGGAAAACTGAACACATGTTTGAAGCGGTGGAAGATACAGGGTTATAGGGAGAGAGCGGGGCAGGGCAGCAGGACTGGCTTTCGAATGCTCGAGCAAAGAGCCAACACATTCTCAATGGGCCAAATGGCCTCCAACCACGCTGTTGTGGCCCATGGATTTGCAGCGCAAACCTATCATGATTTCGATGAGAACCTACGTGTCTTGGACCACAATGTACTGATGTGGGACGAGTCCGTCTATTCCATTGTGTCGGCCCTCCCACCAGTCCTCCGAAGCTCTGTGATAGAGCAGCAGACTCGCGCCCTTCTTAAAGGAAAGCTCGCGGGCTGTACGTCCGGTGTAATCAAACTTGGCGATGGCTTCTATCGGCTCTCCTTCTGCGAAAGGAAGAGAAACAAAAGGTTTATTTACAAAATTAGCTATTTAGAATCTTGGCCCACAAATGTCACTGCCCTTTTCTTCTCTTGCTGGGGACAGTTCCACCGGTGGCTGACACTTCCGGTACCTTACCCAAGTCCCGATTCTTCCCGTATCAGCCTCACTGGAATGCCGGCAGGATATTGGACTGACCGGCAATGTAGCCAGTCCTTGTCCAAACCCAACCCGACGCCACACGTGTGCATTGAGGGGGGTGGGGAGGGGGCAGGTCGCTGGATAGCAACCAGGAGAGGGTATCCTGCCCTATGTTTCCGAGCTGAGAGCAGGTTGCCCAATAGTAGCAGCACGCACGGACCCCAGCGGAGATGAATGAGGGTTTGAGCCAGGGAGCCGCCTGGTGGGTGTCTCAGCAGTGCAGCAACGGGGCGATTCCCAACTGTGCCACCTGTTGGGGGAGAGGGCCAGTGCAAACCAGTAACAAGGACTGATTGGTGTCTCTGCCACTGGGCTCAATATCCACCCTCTCCCCCACCGGCACACCGTGTGCACAATCTATAGGATGCACGGCAACAAATTATCACGGCTACTTTGACAGCAGGTCCCTCCTCTGCGACCTCGACAACCGAGAAGGAGCAGACATCAATGTCTTGGGAACACCACCACCTCCCAGTCACACACCATCCCGACTGGGAAATATATCGGCCGTTCCTTCATCGTCGCTGGGTCACAATCCTGGAACTCCCTCCCTAACAGCACTGTGGGAGCACCTTCACCACACGGACTGCAGCGGTTCAAGGCGGCGGCTCACCACCACCTTCTGAAGGGCAATTAGGGATGGGCAATAAATGCCGGCCTTGCCGGCGACGCCCACATCAGGAGAATGAACAAGTGAGGGTGCTCCATTGAAAAATGGAAAGATTTGAAACAACCGTTGTTGGTGTCGGGCCAGACAGACAGGACTGCAGACTGACCGATGAATAGGTGAGGCATGTTTCCATGGGATTGCGGTGGGAGTCTGACGGGAGGTGCAGGGGAGGCAGGACAAGCAGCTGAATGCTGATGGCGCGCAGAAAACTGTCGACTTTGTTTCACTGTGTGGGCTGTCAGTTACAAGCGACCGTTTGTTTTGCCAAGTTCAGAAGTCCAGCTCTCAACATTCCTGTGCTCAATATTCATTTTGGCACAATGATTTACATTACAGCACACATCAGCATTCGGTGGCAGGCTGCACCTACATTCTTTCTGGCTGCCCTCACTCTCTTGGACAGGCTTTCCTCGGGATTAAAGTCAGTGGAAAGATGACATCATTTGGGGAAAACTACCAGTGTGTAAAATCCATGGCTATGGGAGAGGGGAAATCCCTTGCTGGACACACATAGTTCTGTGATAACTGTGAGTCAATGCGATCGTCTCCCTGCCAATCTTTCCCCTCCTTTGCTGGTTCCAGCAGCCATCTTCATGTGCGGGACTAAGCCACTTGCCCTGTGTCAATAGTTATCCCTCAACCAACATAATTAAAATACAGACAATCTGGTCATCGTCACAGTGCAGGTTGTGGGATCTTACATACAAAATAGGTGCACGAGTAGGCCATTCAGTCCTTCGAGCCTGCATCACCATTCAATAAGATCATGGCTGATCATTCCCTCAGTACCCCTTTCCTGCTTTCTCTCCAGACCCCTTGATCCCTTTAGCCGTAAGGGCCATATCTAACTCCCTCTTGAATATATCCAATAAACTGGCATCAACAACACTCTGCGGCAGGGAATTCCACAGGATAACAACTCTCTGGGTGAAGAAGTTTCTCCTCATCTCAGTCCTAAAAGGCTTACCCCTTATCCTTAGACTGTGTCCTCTGGTTCTGGACTTCCCCAACATCGGGAACATTCTTTCTGCATCTAACCTGTCCAGTCCCGTCAGAATTTTATGTTTCTATGAGATCCCCTCTCATCCTTCAAAACTCCAGTAAATACAAGCCCAGTCGATCCAGTCTCCCCTCATATGTCAGTCCTGCCATCCCGGGAATCAGTCTGGTGAACCTTCGCTGTGCTCCCTCAATAGCAAGAACGTCCTTCCTCAGATTAGGAGACCAAAACTGAATATAATATTCCAGGTGTGGCCTCACCAAGGCCCAGTACAACTGCAGTAAGACCTCCCTGCTCCTATACTCAAATCCCCTAGCTATGAAGGCTAACATACCATTTGCCTTCTTCACCGCCTGCTGTACCTGCATGCCAACTTTCAATGACTGATGTACCATGACACCCAGGTCTCGTTGCACCTCCCCATTTCCTAATCTGCCGCCATTCAGATAATATTCTGCCTTCGTGTTTTTGCACCCAAAGTGGATAACATCACATTTATCCACATTATACTGCATCTGTCATGCATTTGCCCACTCACCTAACCTGTCCAAGTCACCCTGCAGCCTCTTAGCGTCCTCCTCACAGCTTACACCGCCACTCAGATTAGTGTCATCTGCAAACTTGGAGATATTACACTCAATTCCTTCATCTAAATCATTAATGTATATTGTAAAGAGCTGGGGTCCCAGCACTGAGCCCTGCGGCACCCCACTAGTCACTGACTGCCATTCTGAAAAGGACCCGTTTATCTACATTACAACAGTGCAAAAGTACGCCATTGGCTGTAAATCGCTTTGGGAGGTCCGAAGGTCGTGAAAGACGCAATAGTGTCAGCCGTGGCTCAGTGGGCAGCATACTCGCCTCTGGGTCAGAAGGTCGTGGTTCAAGTCCCACTCCAGGGACCTGAGCACAAATATCTAGGCTGACACTCCAGTGCAGTGCTGAGAGAATGCCACACTGTCGGAGGAGCAGTACTGAGGGAGCGCTGCACTGTCGGAGGGGCAGTACTGAGGGAGTGCTGTATTGTTGGAGGGGCAGTACTGAGGGAACGCTGCACTGTCGGAGGTGCTGTCTTTCAGATGAGACATTAAACCGAGGCCCCGTCTGCCCTCTCAAGTGGATGTAAACGATCCCATGGCACTATTTCGAAGAAGAGCAGGGGAATTATCCGCGGTGTCCTGGGGCCAATATTTATCCCTCAATCAACATAACAAAAAAACAGGTCACCATCACATTGCTGTGTGTGGGAGCTTGCTGTGCGCAAATTGGCTGCCGCGTTTCCTACATTCTTCACCCAGAGAGTGGTGAACCTGTGGAATTCTCTACCACAGAAAGTTATTGAGGCCAATTCACTATATATATTCAAAAAGGAGTTAGATGAAGTCCTTACTACTAAGGGGATCAAGGGGTATGGCGAGAAAGCAGGAATGGGGTACTGAAGTTGCATGTTCAGTCATGAACTCATTGAATGGCGGTGCAGGCTAGAAGGGCCGAATGGCCTATTCCTGCACCTATTTTCTATGTTTCTATTACAACAGTGAGTACACTCCAAATGTGCTTTGAGACGCCCGGTAGTCATGAAAGGCGCTATATAAATGCAAGTCTTTTCTTTTAAGCCATTTATCCTGGGTCAATATCTATCCCTCAATCAACATAATGACCAGATCGTCTGTATTCTAGTTATCACATTGCTGGTTGTGGGATCTTGCTGTGTTTCCTACATTACAACAGTGCATAAAAGTAGGCCATTGGTTGTAAAGCACTTTGAGACGTCCTGAGGTCGGGAAAGGCGCTATATAAATGCAAATAATGTTTTAAGCGGAGAGTGTAGGCACACTACATATCCACCACCAAAGCCAAAATCAATTCTGTTTTCACCTGGCCTCCGCGGACTTGTATTTCCAAGCATGAAACTGTGCCTGGAGATGTGATGGGTGGGAATGCTAGCTGATTTCTCCCTGACCTCGCCAAAGGGGCAGAGGCCAATCCCCACACCCCTAATGCCATCCCTGGCTTGGACCGGCAACTGAAGACGGGATCTTGCTGCTGTGTGCAGCTCCGCCACTGTCTGAGCCGCTTATCGAGAGTCCTTCGGAGCAGTGCCATCATTTGTGACACGTGGGGGGACAGCCAGCCTAAATATAACCGCTGTCCTGTGGAATTGTGGGTTTGTATAGCACATGGAGACAGAAGACCAAATATGATAATCATTGACCACAAACAAAATCGAAATGATAAATAATTATTAATTTTTTTTTAAAGATATAGTTATAAATGTTTGGGGTCAATTTGAACCTGTGCCCCCGGTGAGACTGGCCGCCCCACTCTACATTCCACTGAAATCAATGGCAGCCGACCTGTTTGCACCAGTTTCCCATCGGGCGGGTCAGAGTAAAATCGCCTCGAGAATATTGCTCGCACCCCCACGATTCAGAGAAGTGGAGTTAAGCACTGGCCAGGTCAGTCCCTGTTGGTGAGCCAAGGCTGACAGATCGGCAACATGCACACTTGCACACTTGCATACACACACATCTCCGTCCTGCCAACTGACGGCGAGACAATGCGGAATGGAACTGGGCTGCCCAGAGTAACTCATTCACTGTCTGCATCGGGAGAGGAACTAAAGAAAACAAACCGTGCTGTAAGAGGGTCAGCCCTGTCTTCAGGGTAGGTCAATTAGCTGAAAAACCGCCTTGTTTGTGCTGCTAAACTGCACGTCAGAACATCACATGGCTCTGCGCACAGTGTAACACAGCGACTCTGCACAGCAGCTCAGTGACCCCAGACATCACAGGCACATACCCGCATGCAGATCCGCACACACACCCACTACCCCTCCCCCATCGGAGATTCCCCAAGTGCCAAGAGCAGGAAGGACGGAGGCAAGAATTCCAACTATCCCAGACAGCTTTCAGTAAAGGATAAAATGTATAATTCTGAAAGTAGCGCGGCTTTACTGAAACAAAAGGGAAGCAGCCTCGAGGGCTCGAATCCCCCTCTCAGCTTGTGTGACGGGGCAGCTGCAGACAAGCCCCCCGTGGCTGTGTGATACCCAATATCCTCAGCTCCTCCCGGGGCCCTGGCACTGGGCCCAGTTCTGGAAGAGGCTCCGGGGGATGGAGTGGAACAGTAACCCTTCCCAGATCTTCCACTACAACAACAATGTGCTCATACAGCCCGAGGAGCTTCTCAGGAGTGTAAATCAGACAAACGCTCACACCGAGCCATATAAGGAGCTATCAGGTCAGGTGGCCAAAAGTTTGGTCAAAGATGTAGGTTTTAAGGAGTCTTAAAGGAGGAGAGAGAAATGCAGAAGTTTAGGGAGGGAATTCCAGAGCTTAGGGCGTCAAAAGCTGAAGGAACGCCGTCAATGGTGGAGCGATGGAAATCGGGGATGAATTACAGGAGTGCAGAGATCTCGGGAGGTTGTGGGACTGGAGGAGATTACAGAGATAGGGAGGGGCGAGGCCATGGAGGGATTTGAAAATAAGAGTTTTAAAATCAAGGTGTTGCTGGACCGGGAGCCAATGTAGGTCAGCGAGCACAGGGGGTGATGGGTGAGTGGGACTTAGTGCGAGTTAGGACACGGGGCAGCGAGCACAGGGGGTGATGGGTGAGTGGGACTTAGTGCGAGTTAGGACACGGGCAGTGAGCACAGGGGGTGATGGGTGAGCGGGACTTGGTGCGAGTTAGGACACGGGGCAGCGAGCACAGGGGGTGATGGGTGAGTGGGACTCGGTGCGAGTTAGGACACGGGGCAGCGAGCACAGGGGTGATGGGTGAGTGGGACTCGGTGCGAGTTAGGACACGGGGCAGCGAGCACAGGGGGTGATGGGTGAGTGGGACTTAGTGCGAGTTAGGACACGGGCAGCGAGCACAGGGGGTGATGGGGACTTGGTGCGAGTTAGGACACGGGGCAGCAGTTTTGGATGAGCTCAAATTTATGGAGGGTGGAGGGTGGAAGGTGGGAGGCCGGCCAGGAGAGCGTTGGAACTGTCGAGTTTGGAGGTAACAAAGGCGCGGATGAGGGTTTCAACAGCAGATAGGTTGAGGCTGGGGCAGAGATGTTACGGAGGTGGAAGTAGGCTGCAATCAGGCTCAATCACACTGCCTCGGGCTCCCAACTCTCTCCTTCTCCCCTCTAAACTATGGAAGTCCTCACCTCCCTTGGCCTTCGCTGCCTCGTCCCCTAACCAGCACTCCTTTATTATCCTCGACCTCTGGCCTGGCCTGTCGTGGTGCGACTGGCCCTTCACTTAGGCCCCTCAATTAAAGAAAGCCCTTCTCATGTTTACCAGTTTAGCAACCCTTTACTCCTTTAGCACAGGTCTCGAACTCACGGGCTCTGGACCAGCAGCTCTCTGGAAGAATCGCGATGATGAGAACAATGAAAGCAGAGGTGACATTTATACCATCAAAGTGATCCCGTGCTCCCATGATCCCATGTGATTGCACCAGAGAGGGTACAGGGGAGATTTACCAGGAGAATTTTAGCGATGAGGAAAGATTGGATAGGCTGGGGTTGTTTTCTTAGGAACAGAGGAGGCTGAGGGGAGACCTTATTGAGGTGTTTAAAATGATGAGGGGCCTGGATAGAGTGGATAGGAAGGACCTATTTCCCTTGGCAGAGGGGTCAACAACCAGGGGGCATAGATTTAAAGTAATTGGGGGGAGGTTTAGAGGGGATTTGAGGGGAAATATTTTCACCCAGAGGGTGGTGGGGTCTGGAACTCACTGCCTGAAAGGGTGGTAGAGGCAAAAAATCTCATCACATTTACAAAGTACTTGGATGTGCCCCTTGAAGTGCTGTAACCTGCAGGACTACGGACCGAGAGCTGGATAATGGGATTAGGCTGGGTAGCTTTGTTGGCTGGCGTGGACACGATGGGTCGAAATGGCCTCCTGTGATGTAAATTTCTATGATTCTATGATTCAATGTTCCCAGCTGTGTGCAAATCACGGTCCCAGAGTGCAGATTCCCCGAGGTGCTCTCCCCCCAGCACTGCCCCATCGCAGGATCACACCTATAGTACAATCACACCGACACGTGCTGTCAAAGCACTGTCTCTGGGCCGGGAAGCGCTGTTACACCACAGGGTACAGTGATGTTTTACAGCAGCAGGTTTAAGCCGTTAGGATGAATCAACACAGCTCAATCATACTTCCGCTGTCTCGCCATTACCCAGCACACTCATCGACTTAATTCTAGAATTGATCTGTAATTCTCCGTTCTTCAGTTTATGAGCCCATAACTGTAATGTATGCATCTGTGAGTGTGCTCAGGCTTGTAGAGCTGTTGAGGTGGGAGTGGCTTAGCCAGTCATGTGATGTTCACAAGACTCAATAAAACCCCAGCCAGTTGGGTTCGGGGGATCCACGATGGGGCAGGTGGTTGTGAGCCTGGTGGATGAACTGGTAATGTGTCGTGTGATTGTTAAAACTTTGCTAATAAATCAACTAGTTCTTAATAGCAATGTGTTGCTATGAATTCTTAAACAAAGAACCCATGAAGCAAATACATTACACTAACTAAGGCTGAGAATTAAAAGGTGCAGCAGTGAGGGGGCGCTGCCCCTTCGCAGGATCAGCCATGGAAACACAGATTCTAACCAAAGTCCCTCCCCGAGTGTGCAGCAGCCCGAACCCAAAGCCCTTGGTGTTTTGGCTCAGGTCCATTGAAAGGCTTAGTGAGTGAAGGTGGCACATTTTCACACATCTCCACTTAACGCACCAATAAACCCCTCCCGCTGACAGCCCGTGTTTGAAGTCTTTCCCCTTTCTTATTATTCAACACATCAATTTTTCTTTTTTTAAACATCTTCAGTGAGTGGGCTCTGCTCGGTTTAATGTGTTCCTCATTCGAGGGATAGGGCACACATTTCTTTTAACCAATTCTCACCTGAATAGAGGAAAATGCAGCCAGGAATTCCCGACAAATTCAGGGTCACAAGAACATTAGGAACAGGAGGAGGCCATTCAGCCCTTCAACCCTGCTCAACATTCCTCGTAAGCTGTGCGGCCAGTGATTCCGCACAATCGTCGCATTCGCGGTATTTTGGATGGTCTGTGCAGACATTAGAGGGGCCGCACAGGGCCAAACACAATTACAGAGCACAATGGCCCTGCTTCACCACCCAATCAGATCATGGCTGATCTGCACCTCAGCTCCATTTACCCACATGCTCCCTATCCCTCGATACCCTAACTTAACAAAACTCTACCGATCTCAGTCTCGAAAGCTCCAATTGATCCCCAGTACCCTCAGCTGCTTGGGGGAAGAGAGTTCCTTTCGATGTTTTAATGCTGCTCCCTTACAGTTTGGATTTTAATATGTCAGCTGTGGCTCAGTGGGTAGCACTTTCGCCTCTGAGTCAGAAGGTTGTGGGTTTAAGTCCCACTCCAGGGACCTGAGCACAAGAATCTCGGCTAACCCAACTCTAGTGTAGTACTAATGTAGTGCTGCACTGTCGGAGGTGCTGTCTTTCGGCTGAGACATTAAACCGAGGCCCCGTCTGCGCTCTCAGGCAGGTGTAAAAGATCCCATGGCCCTATTTGGAAGAAGAGCAGGGGAGTTCTCTCCGGTGTCCTGGGGCCAATATTTATCCTTCATTCAACATAACAAAAACAAATTGTCTGGGTCATTAACACATTGCTGTGTGTGGGAGCTTGCTGTGTCATAATTGGCTGCCACGTTTCCCACATTACAACAGTGACTACACTCCAAAAGTACTTCATTGGCTGTAAAGCGCTTTGAGACGTCCGGTGGTTGTAAAAGGCGCTATATAAATGCAAGTCTTTCTTTCTTTTTAATATGGAGTCCAATCCCATCATTAGAGCTCACAGACCGGGAGAATCCCTGGGATTGGCTCCTGCCTCTCTGGAAGGGGCGTGGAAATGGAGGCAAAGAGGGAGCAGATCGGAGTAATTTTCCAGCCACCATGTCCAGCGTGCTTCTCCCGGAACCCCTCCTCCTCCACGCCCCAGTTTGGAACCTGATACAGGGAGAGCGCGGAGCGGTGGGATCGGTTTTGGGTTATCTCCAGCAAAGTGCCGACAGTGGCACGATGGGCCGAATGGCCTCCATGTGTGCTGTAAACTTCCACGGACCTCTGCTAACACAGGTTTCAATTGTTTCTGTGGCAGCTCAGGACTGGACCACTGGACAGTGAAGTGCTCTGGGGGACGTGGATAAATCACACATTCAGTCCGTGCACAAAATAAGGGGATCATTTAACCGCATTGGATACAGGAGCCGTGTAAATAAACAGAGGCTGTGAGTCTAACTCTGCTCTCCAGTGCCAGAAACTGAAGTTTATTTAGGTTTAGAAATGGCATGCAGTCTGTTCCCTCAGTCCCACTGAAGCTGGTGCTGAGCATGGAGAGGGAGAGCGAGAGGGATATTATTCTCAAACATTCACACAGCACTGGTGTCTATGCTGCGAGATTTGGTCTGGTCAGGAACTGAGTCATTCTGGTCGACAGCCCCACCTCCCGCAGACCAAGGTCTACACGTTAGGAAAAGACTCCCTGTGGCCATTTCCCTCTCGCTAAAGAAAGCGGAACAGGCAGCGAGAGCGGGAAGGACACCTGCAGCACATCTGTAATGCAGACAGAAATATTCATGGTGCACGGCAGACAGAAAGGGATCAAATAGGAGGAGAGTGTCAACTGGTCTCAATGTCTCTATTCTGGGGGTGGGACGGAGATAAGCTGCCCGATCACAGTGCCTCAGACTGGGAAGTGAGCACGTGTGAATGGCAGCTGTGGCCAGGAGCAGGGAGCCTGTGATGCCCAGCACAGGTCATTACCCTGCCAAAGCTGGTTTGCAAACCTGCCTGTGTGGCAAACCTGCTGCAAATATCATCACTCCCAGGGACCCCCTTAAAATACCGTCACTCCCAGGGAACCCCTGCAAATATCGTCACTCCCAGGGACTCCCTGCAAATACTGACACTCCCAGGGACCTCCTGTAAATACTGACACACTCCCAGGGACCTCCTGTAAATACTGACACACTCCCGGGACCCCCTGTAAATACTGACACACTCCCAGGGACCCCCTGTAAATACTCACAACTCCCGGAGACCCCCTGTAAATACTGACACACTCCCAGGGACCCCCTGTAAATACTGACACATTCCCGGGGACCCCCTGTAAATACTGACACACTCCAGGGGACCCCCTGTAAATACTGACACACTCCCGGGGACCCTCAGTAAATACTGACATTCCCAGGGACTCCCTGTAAATAATGATACTCCCAGGGACCCCCTGTAAATACTGACACACTCCTTAGGATCCCCTGTAAATACTGACACACTCCCAGGGACCCCCTGTAAATACTGACACTCCCAGGGACCCCCTGCAAATACTGACACACTCCCAGGAACCCCCTGCAAATACTGACACACTCCCAGGGACCCCCTGCAAATACTGACACACTCCCAGGGACCCCCTGCAAATACTGACACACTCCCAGGGACCCCCTGCAAATACTGACACACTCCCGGGGACCCCCTGTAAATACTGACACACCCCCAGGGACCCCCTGTAAATACTGACACTCCCAGGGACCCCCTGCAAATACTGACACACTCCCAGGAACCCCCTGCAAATACTGACACACTCCCAGGGACCCCCTGCAAATACTGACACACTCCCAGGGACCCCCTGCAAATACTGACACACTCCCAGGGACCCCCTGCAAATACTGACACACTCCCGGGGACCCCCTGTAAATACTGACACACCCCCAGGGACCCCCTGTAAATACTGACACTCCCAGGGACCCCTACAAATACCGACACTCCCTGGGACCGCTGTAAATATGCTAACTCAGCTGGCCCAGCTATACTGAGGTAATATTTCATGTCCACATTAGTCGCACCATTTATTATTATACTTTATATACAATCATTTGGATTTACCTTTATTGTATAAACCATTGCAAGTCACTCCAGCACTTGGAGAGTTAGGGGAGTGACAGAAAGTGGGGTTAGAAGCTGGGTCCCAGGAGACAGTAGAGAGGGGTGAGGGTATAGGCAGGGAGCTCCTGAGAGTGCAGTGATTGAAGGCTCCCACTGTCACCAATGGTGCACTGGACAACATTCAGATTTACAGGCCCATACTTTACTGAGGCATAAACACCAACAGGCAAACAGAAAACTGCACCCCCCCACCCCTGCTACCCCCAACTATAAAATGACAAAGCCTCCCGATACCGATAGGTAGTACTCAGTGATTATCAAGCATTCATCCACTTTGCTGTATAAATCCTGCCTGATTCGTAACCTTCAAGCCAACATTTCTGTTAATTTAACAACACTAGTCTGATCTATACAGCAGCACATTTTTCATCTCTATTATATGTCACACTTTTTATTTTGTTCCTGGGATGTGGGCGTTGCTGGCCAGGCCGGCATTTATTGCCCATCCCTAATTGCCCCTTGAGAAGGTGGTGGTGAGCCGCCTTCTTGAACCGCTGCAGTCCGTGTGGTGAAGGTGCTCCCACAGTGCTGTTAGGGAGGGAGTTCCAGGATTGTGACCCAGCGACGATGAAGGAACGGCCGATATATTTCCCAGTCAGGATGGTGTGCGACTGGGAGGGGAATGTGGAGGTGGTGGTGTTCCCATGCGCCTGCTGCCCTTGTCCTTCGAGGTGTTTTTTCCCCCCAATTACATCGGTCAAGTGCCTTGCGGCGTTTTTCAATGCTGACGGTGTGGTATATGTGGTATAATGGCAGAAAAGCAGCAATATCATGGGGGCCCCATCACCTCCAAGATCCCCATCAAATCATACACCATTTCGATGTGGACATAGATCACCGCTCCTTCATTGGCACTGTGTCAATATCCTGAAATTCCTACCTGACAACATTCTGGGAGCTTGGCCACTGCGGTTTTTCCTGGTGGAACCAGTGCCAGGCAGTAGTGCGAGTTTGTCCTGAGCCACTTGCCATCTCTCCTCTCCACAATCCCGTGATGCAGCTGCCCAGAGTGCACTTCATTGGTGCTCCCACATGCCCTGGCCCCTCCAGCCCCTGCCCCTCCTCCCCTCACCCCCACTCCACCACCTCCCCCTGCCCTCCCAACCGCCTGCTCCCCCACCCTGCCTTCCCCAGCCCTCCCCTCCACCTGCACCCTAACCCCTCCATCGTGGATCTGAATATCAAGAGAACGGCCGGCAACCTACCATCGTCACTGGTGTGAGGTTCCGTTCCAATATCCTGCACAACATCTTCGACAGAGGCAGGGTCCCCGTGAGGGCTCTCACTGAAAAATAAAAGCACTTGGAAATTAGGTGAAAATATAACGCCTGTGTGCGTGCTGACTGCGTGCCGGCGAGCTGAATGGAAGGAAGGGGCGGGTGTGGGGCAGCCCGCTCGCGGGCGAGGAATCCGGCAAGGCCTGGGGTCCTGGAGGCCAGGCTGATCTGAAATAACTTCACCGGCTCTTGCCTGCCAACCGGCCAAATTCACTGCCTGGCCGGCAGCAGGCTGCGGCTGTGGGAATGGTGCTGGGCCATCAGTGGAAGGAGAGCTCGGCGGGAGTTCGGGGTGGGGGTGGGGGCGATCTCCTGGCCCTCCAGCCCCACAAGCTGTGCTGAAAGGGATCTTTAATGCTTACCTTGGCCAGTTGGCGCCTCCTGTCTGGGATTGGTTGCCGGGCATGTGTCAGCGGGGATGAGGAAGAATTTCTTCTCTCAGGGGGTCGTGAATCTTTGGAATTCTCTGCCCCAGAGAGCTGTGGAGGCTGGGTCATTGAATATATTTAAGGTGGAGATAGACAGATTTTTGAACGATAAGGGAGTGAAGGGTTATGGGGAGCGGGCAGGGAAGTGGAGCTGAGGCCAGGATCAGATCAGCCATGATCTTATTGAATGGCGGAGCAGGCTCGTGGGGCCGCATGGCCGATTCCTGCTCCTATTTCTTGTGTTCTTATGTTACCCGCGACATTCGGTTAATTTTACATAGTGATGACGATGATGCCATCGGGTCGCGACTTACGAATGTTAACAAGGCCCCGGCCTGCCTTGTCGATGGCCTGATTCGAGGCAGTAAAAGTGTAAAGGCCCGGGTCGGCAGGGGGTTGGGCCAGGAGATAGAATGTTTGAATTTGAACGCCCTCCTCCCCCTCCCCCGCCAAACACCATTGGCAGTGGGGCCTTGATTCAGCTGATGTCCCATTCCCGCACACTTTCCCCAGTGGTCATGGGCCAGTGATCAGGAGCAGGAAAGCTGGTGAGTTCCGCCCGGCGCTCTGGCTGGTGATCGAGCCTGGGATCTTCCCACACTGACCGAGGAACCCAGGCAGGGAGTATCCAAACCTTCTAAGGACAGAACTAGGCAGCAAGGCCAAAGACTCACCAGTAATCCTCTCCTGTCAGCCCCTTGTCGTACAAGGGGCCTTCCAGCTCCTTGTGTCCTGGGAGGATGGTGTCGTGGTGCAGGATGATGGATTTGATCAGCTCGTTGACATGGGCCTGGCAGGACACCTGGTCATGGCCCTCGGGCACGGACATCAGGGTGGGCCCGAAGCAGATGGCCAGGTTGTACGGGTCCATCATGTTCTCCTCACTGAACTGGGACAAGCTTCACAGGAAAAAAAACACAGAAAATGGTGTTTCTCTTTCCCATCAATAAATTCAATATGGGAGGAGGAGATATGAGGGGAAAGGGAGAGGGGAGAGAAGGAGGGAGAGAGGAGAGCGAGAAGGAGGGTGAGAGGAGAGAGAGAGAAGGAGGGCGAGAGGAGAGAGAAGGAGGGAGGGAGGAGAGAGAGAAGGAGGGAGGATGAGGGAGGGGGAGAGAGGAGGAGGGGGGGAGGGAGCAGAGAGAAGGTGGGAAAGAGAGAGCAGGGAGAGAGAAGGGGGGAGGGGGAAAGGGGAGAAGGAGAGGGGCAGAGAGGAGAGAACACGGGGAGGAAAGGAGGATCAGGGGAGGGAGAAGGTCGGGTGAGCGGGGGGGATAGGGAGAGAGGAGGGGCAGTTGGGGTAGAGAGAGGCATTCAACCTATTGCTCCCTGGTAGAGATTGCCACATGTGCAGGAATCCACTCGAACACAAGCACTGCTGTGAGTTGTGTCTCGATCAAATTCGTTCAGCTGCTTTGATTTTGGTTCCAGCTCTCCGCGGTGCCAGAGGTGCTGCGTTACCGTGTGTGCAACACATCTGGCCTGACTGTGAGCGAAGAAACACATGGCACCAATTCAGTCGAGCATAAAATGATTTTCTGTACAAGAAGAGTGCCGGGGAATGGAACACTGTCCCATCAAACTGTCCCTCAGTACTGCTCCTCCGACAGTGCGGCACTCCCTCAGTACTGCCCCTCCGACAGTGCAGCACTCCCTCAGTACTGCCCCTCCGACAGTGCAGCACTCCCTCAGTACTGCCCCTCCGACAGTGCGGCGCTCCCTCAGTACTGCCCCTCCGACAGTGCAGCGCTCCCTCAGTACTGCCCCTCCGACAGTGCAGCGCTCCCTCAGTACTGCCCCTCCGACAGTGCGGCGCTCCCTCAGTACTGCCCCTCCGACAGTGCAGCACTCCCTCAGTACTGCCCCTCCGACAGTGCGGCACTCCCTCAGTACTGCCCCTCCGACAGTGCAGCACTCCCTCAGTACTGCCCCTCCGACAGTGCGGCACTCCCTCAGTACTGCCCCTCCGACAGTGCGGCACTCCCTCAGTACTGCCCCTCCGACAGTGCAACGTTCCCTCAGTACTGCCCCTCCGACAGTGCGGCGCTCCCTCAGTACTGCCCCTCCGACAGTGCAACGTTCCCTCAGTACTGCCCCTCCGACAGTGCGGCGCTCCCTCAGTACTGCCCCTCCGACAGTGCGGCGCTCCCTCAGTACTGCCCCTCCGACAGTGCGGCGCTCCCTCAGTACTGCCCCTCCGACAGTACGGCGCTCCCTCAGTACTGCCCCTCCGACAGTGCGGCGTTCCCTCAGTACTGCCCCTCTGACAGTGCAGCACTCCCTCAGTACTGCCCCTCCGACAGTGCGGTGCTCCATCAGTACTGCCTCTCCGACAGTGCGGCACTCCCTCAGTACTGCCCCTCCGACAGTGCGGCGCTCCCTCAGTACTGCCCCTCCGACAGTGCGGTGCTCCCTCAGTACTGCCCCTCCGACAGTGCGGCGCTCCATCAGTACTGCCCCTCCGACAGTGCGGCGCTCCCTCAGTACTGCCCCTCCGACGGTGCGGTGCTCCCTCAGTACTGCCCCTCCGACAGTGCGGCGCTCCATCAGTACTGCCTCTCCGACAGTGCGGCACTCCCTCAGTACTGCATTATGTGCTCAAGTGCTGCAGTGAGGATTTCCCCAAAGCTTCTGAAGCTAAACCGAGACAAGATTTAGCCTTAAACCCTCACTTGGTAAAATATATATCATGGAATTCTCTTTCAATGCAACACGGAGGTTGTTTACTGCAAGCAGCCTATGGGGTGAGGCAAGATCCCAGAGCAGTAAGAGAAAGGACTCGGGCAGGTGTGGGAATGTTCGGAGAAGGGAAGTAGTTCTGGTTAACACCTCATGTACTGAGGGAGAAGCTAAAGACGGGACAGAAGACACATCGGAAGGAGGGCCTGGTGGCACTCCTGCTAATACTCACTGGCTGAGGAATCCAAACAGGTAACGCATCATGATGATGGTGGGTTTTGGCAAAGACAGGAGAACTTTGCGGATTTGAAGAGCTCGGTCTGTGAGATTTTCAATTGCTGCGAAGAGTGGGAAATAAACATGTGAGAAGTGTAGGTTACAGCCGTTACATCACACACAGTGCAATTTCAATCTGCTTCCCAGCCACCGCCATTCGACACCCTCCCTCCTCTCCTGAAGATGCCTGGCTCTCATTGGGGTGCCGGTTCAACGTGCACTCGCTACTTGATCCAAGCAACACTCCTCATGCCCGAGCCCTGACAGTGAGTGCCGGCAGGCTATTCGCACATGGAAGGCATCGCGGTTGAACCAGAGCTGGAGCCTGCACATTGCCCACATACGTACTGCCGTGTCACTGGGTTGGGACTGGGAATCCTGGATGATTGGTTTTGCTTCCTTACTGGGATAACATTGAGGCCCCCTGAGCTGTAGTGCAGGTAGTGCAGGTAGTGAGGGCGAGGATCAATCCTGGGGCTTTCCAGTTCACGTGGCTCAGTATCACAGCGTGTGAATGGGAGAGAGAAAGAAACAACATACTGAGCCCTGGCAGTCCGTGCACATACTGTACACAGAACTCAGAGGCTCCTTCCCAATCTCTGCCGGACAAAGGACAACTCCCACATCTCGATCGAGTCCACGTGCCATCCCCACTGACCCAAACCTGGGGCCAAGCTTCGAAAGCCACTCTTCCTCTTTGCCTTTTACCCCTGTGCCAAGGCCTCTGATGTTCCCCTCAAGCCTGCTCCATGTTAAACCAACTGCATGTCATTCCCTCATTCCTTTCAGCTAAAGACCAGCATTACAGTCTCCCTGCTCCTGGGGGTTTGCGGGGTCCTTTGCTCTCTGCGTCAGAGGGGCACCGGCAACATTCTCTGCTTCCAGTGACCTCACGTGAAGCCTCGCTGATCTCCAGACCGCTCGGCTAGATCAGCAATTCAGTTTGCAACCGTCAGAAATTCATTCTACACATCCGCTTTCTCCTTCTCAAACGAGGCTTCTGAGCAATGCCTCAAAGAGCTGATGGGTCAATGCTTCAGTGGCTTCATCCACAAGGTAAATGTCTGACCTGTTGCTGTTCCTGCCCGTTCTCCCACATATCCCCAGCCATTGACCGTGTACACATTTCATTACTTCTGGATTGTTGTTATCTAGCAAAAGAATTCCTCTTAACCTTCAGCTTAAACACCACCTCCTTATTCAGTCGCTTCAGCCTCAGCCTTCCTGCCTGCCTCTATTTTATCGCTGGGACTGGCACCCAGCCTCCTCAAGGCACATTTGTTTAATACTGTTATTAACTCCGCCCCTCCTGAAGGCGCCGTGGGTTCAAGGCTCAGTCTGGGACTTGAGCCTAACATCCCCAGTGTTACAGGGACATGAGTCTGCAACGTATGGAGCTCCTGTTTGGCAGGGTAATCCTCTGCCCGAGCCGATAATATTGGGTGATCGTATTGAAACATACAAGATTCGGAGGGGGCTGGACAAGGTTGATGCAGAGAGGATGGTTCCCCTCGTGGGTGAATCTAGAGCTAGAGGGCATAGTTATAGAGTAAGGGGCCGCCCATTTAAGACATGGACGAGAAGGAATTTCTTCTCTCAGAGGGTCGTGAATCTTTGGAATTCTCTGCCCCAGAGAGCTGTGGAAGCTCAGTCATTGAATATATTTAAGGTGGAGATAGACAGATTTTTGAACAATAATGGAGTCAAGGGTGATGGGGAGCGGGTGGGGAAGTGGAGCTGAGCCCATGATCAGATCAGCCATGATCTTATTGAATGGTGGAGCAGGCTCGAGGGGCCGAATGGCCGACTCCTGCTCCTATTTCTTATAATGCTGCAGCCTTGGCAGAGATGTTCCGTGTCATCTCGTCTGTCTGTTCCAATGGACATTAAAAAGGGGGACACGGTCGGCTTGGGATTGAACGAACCCCGTATCTCGCTCTCGTAGCCATTCCTTATATGTGAACCTGCTCGACTGTGGAGGTATCACGGACAAGCCCCCATCTTGTCCTATTCTTGTCTTTAAATCCTTCCACGGCTGAGATCTTTGTGCACCTTCAATTCTGACCCCTTGCACATCCCCATTGGCAGCCGTGCCTTCAGCTGCTGAGACCCTGAGCTCTGGCATTACCTCCCTAAACCTCTCCGTCTCTCAACCTCTCCTCCTTTAAGATGCTCCTTAAAACCTACCTCTTTGACCCAGCTTTTGGTCACCTGCGCTAATCGCTCATGTGGCTCGGTGTCAGTTTTTATCTGAACGCTCCTGTGAAGTGCCTTGGGGCATTTTACTACCTTAAAGGCGCTATATAAATGCAAGCTATTGTTGCAAGTTGTTTATACTATCTGATGGGAGTTTGGAGTTGGAGCCCTGGCTAATTTTTCATGGCTTCCGTGCCAGGGGAGCGGTTTATAAACAGATCAGGAAGGTGATCGAGAATCTGAGGTGAATTAGGTAATTCCGCTGGGACTGCTATAAGTGGGCCCTGTCAGGAGGTGTGTGTGTGTTTGCGGGTGTCGGCTGTAAGATGCTCCACGGAGAACAGTCTGACAACATTTAGGTCTAAAACGTGGCTGGGCGAGTACTGGAGTGGGGGCTGGGGGTGGGGGCTGGGGTGTAATCTCCGCGCCTGAATGGCGAGACCCAAGGTGTCCCCGATATTGGGCCCCAGGCCTCTGTTCCCCAAAACAGACAGGCTGCACAGAGCGAGAGGCAGCTTGCCCAAAGGGCCACTGAAAATAGGAGCCCTGTGATGTTCGCAGCAGCCGGAGTAAGTGAGGAGGGGGATCGTGAGCTGCAGGGGGGGGGGGGGGGGCGGGGTTCTCTGGTCAGGGGAAGAGGGGTTCACTGGCTGGGAGAGGGGTGTTCACTGGCCAGGAGAAGGGGGTGGGCTGGGCCAGAGTGGGGGAGGGGAGGAATCACTGGGCCAGATTAGGGGAGGGGGAGGGGAATCGCTGGGCCAAGAGTGTGGGGGGGGGTTGGCTCGTTGGGCCAGAGTGGGGGAGGGGGCTTCGCTGGGCCAGAGTGGGCGGGGTCTCGCTGGGCCAGAGTAGGGGAGGGGGATCGCTGGGCCAAGAGTGGGGGGGGAGGGGGCTTCGCTGAGCCAGAGTGGGGGAGGGGGGACTCGCTGAGCCAGAGTGGGGGAGGGGGAACTCGCTGGGCCAGAGTGGGGGAGGGGGGGCTCGCTGGGCCAGAGTGGGGGAGAGGGGACTCGCTGGGCCAGAGTGGGGGAGGGGGGGCTCGCTGGGCCAGAGTGGGGGAGGGGGGCTCGCTGGGCCAGAGTGGGGGGAGGGGGATTCCTGGGCCAGAGTGGGGGAGGGGGAGATCGCTGGGCTAGAGTGGGGGAGGGGGGAATCGCTGGGCCAGAGTGGGGGAGGGGGAGGGGGAGATGGGGGGCTCGCTGGGCCAGAGTGGGGGTGTGGGGCTCGCTGGGCCAGAGTGGGGGAGTGGGGGTCCCTTGGGCCAGAGTGGGGCTCGCTGGGCAAGAGTGGGGGAGGGGTGCTCGCTGGGCCAGAGTGGTGGAGGGGGGCTCGCTGGGCCAGAGTGGGGGAGGGGGGGCGGTCCCCTGGGCCAGAGTGGGGGAGGGGACTCGTTGTGCCAGAGTGGGGGAAGTGGGACACGCTGGGCCAGAGTGGGGGAGGGGGACTCGCTGGGCCAGAGTGGGGGAGGGGGAGGGGACCCTGGGCCAGAGGGGGCTCGTAGTACCAGAGTGGGAAGGGGGGCCGTTGGGCCAGAGAGGGGGAGGCGGGGCCGTTGGGGGGCTTGCTGGGCCGGAGTGGGGGAGGGGGCCGTTGGGGGGGCTCGTTGGGCCAGAGTGGGGGAGGGGGGCTCGCTGGGCCAGAGTGGGGGAGGGGGGCTCGCTGGGCCAGTGTGGGCTCGCTGGGCCAGAGTGGATGAGGGGGGGGATCGCTTGGCCAAGAGTGTGGGGGGGTCCCTGGGCCAGAGTGGAGGAGGGGGGCCCTTTGGCCAGATGTGGGAGAGGGCTTTGCTGGGCCAGAGTGGGGGAGGAGGGGTCCCTGGGCCAGAGTGGAGGAGGGGGGGGTCCCCTGGGCCAGAGTGGGGGAGGGGGGCTCGCTGGGCCAGAGTGGGGGAGGAGGGCTTGCTGGGCCAGAGTGGGGCTCGCTGGACCAGAGTGGGGGAGGGGGGCTCGCTGGGCCAGAATGGGGGAGGGGGTAGTCCACTGGGCCAGAGTGGGGGAGGGGCGCAGTCCCCTGGGCCAGAGTGGAGGAGGGGGACTCGCTGGGCCAGAGTGGGGGAGGGGGACTCGCTGGGCCAGAGTGGGGGAGGGGGACTCGCTGGGCCAGAGTGGGGGAGGGGGAGGGGTCCCTGGGCCAGAGGGGGCTCGTAGTACCAGAGTGGGAAGGGGGGCCGTTGGGCCAGAGAGGGGGAGGCGGGGCCGTTGGGGGGGCTTGCTGGGCCGGAGTGGGGCTCGCTGGGCCAGAGTGGGGGAGGGGGGGCTCGCTGGGCCAGAGTGGGGGAGGGGGGGCTCGCTGGGCCAGAGTGAGGGAGGGAGAGGGGTCCCTGGGCCAGAGGGGGCTCGTAGTGCCAGAGTGGGGGAGGGGTGCCGTTGGGCCAGAGTGGGGGAGGTGGGGCTCGCTGGGCCAGTGTGGGGGAGGGGGGCTCGCTGGGCCAGAGTGGGGGAGGGGGGGATCGCTGGGCCAGAGTGGGGGAGGGAGAGGGGTCCCTGGGCCAGAGGGGGCTCGTAGTGCCAGAGTGGGGGAGGGGTGCCGTTGGGCCAGAGTGGGGAAGGTGGGGCTCGCTGGGCCAGAGTGGGGGAGGGGGGGCTCGCTGGGCCAGAGTGGGGGAGGGGGGGCTCGCTGGGCCAGAGTGGGGGAGGTGGGGCTCGCTGGGCCAGTGTGGGGGAGGGGGGCTCGCTGGGCCAGAATGGGGGAGGGGGGGCTCGCTGGGCTAGAGTGGGGGAGGGGGGCTCGCTGGGCTAGAGTGGGGGAGGGGGGGATCGCTGGGCCAGAGTGGGGGAGGGGGGCTCGCTGGGCCAGAGTGGGGGAGGGGGGCTCGCTGGGCCAGAGTGGGGGGTGGGGGGGAGGGGGGTTTGCTGGAGGCTCCAGGTCTCACTGACTAGGACCACACACGATGATGGGGTGTGTGAGAGGCCGATACCCTGGAGCTGTGAGCGAGAGTCAGCCTCTCTCGGGCCGGTGGGGGGGAATGAGAAGCCAGCAGCTGCAGACCTTGTGCTGTGCCCGCCCGACTCTGGCCCAGCAGAATGCGGCCTGGGATTAGGTTGGGGTGTGACGGGGTCTGCAGTGGGGGTGGGTTTGGGCTGCGTGACAAACTTGGACTCCGTGCGAACGGCCTCTGACCCTGTGAACACTTCAAAGCCCCTTTGATAGGGATCAAAATGCCTGAAGAATGCAATCACTGTCTTAGAGTTAGAATAAAACACTCAGAACGAGACAGCGCTCCTTTCATTGAACTGGAGCCTAAAAAAAATCAATTTGTTTCAATTGTCAGCCAGCGGTTGGGAGAGCGGGCGGAGCAGAGACCGGCAAACTGCACCGTAACCACGGCACCGCCCGCTCACTGCAAGGTCAGCAAAATCACATGGGGGATATCCACAGGGAAAAATCAGAGAGGGGGGGGAGAAGGGAGGGGAGGGGGAGGGCGAGGGGGGAAGGGCGGGGGGCGAGGGGGGAGGGAGAGGGGGGAAGGGCGGGGGGCGAGGGAGAGGGGGGAAGGGCGAGGGGGGAAGGGGGGAGGGAGGGAGGGGGGAAGGGCGAGGGGGGGAAGGGCGAGGGGGGAAGGGCGAGTGGGGGGGAAGGGCGAGGGGGGAAGGGCGAGGGGGGGAAGGGCGAGGGGGGGGAAGGGCGAGCGGGGGGAAGGGCGAGCAGGGGAGAGGGCGAGGGGGGAAGGGCGAGGGGGGAAGGGCGAGGGGGGAAGGGCGAGGGGGGGAAGGGCGAGGGGGGAGGGCGAGGGGGGGGGAAGGGTGAGGGGGGAGGGCGAGGGGGGAAGGGCGAGGGGGGAAGGGCGATGGGGGAAGGGGAAGGGGGGCGGGAGGGGAAGGGCAAGGGGGGGGAGGGCGAGGCGAGGCGGGGGGGAAGGGCGAGAGGGGGAAGAGGGGGAAGGGCGAGGGGGGAAGGGAGAGGCGAGGCAGGGGGGAAGAGCGAGATGGGGAAGAGGGGTGAGGGGAGGCGGGGGGGGTGGTAGGGCGAGGCGAGGCGGGGGGGGGGGGGGGGAAGAAACAGTGGGCATGATTGAGAGGGGCCAGGGGAGAGAAAGAGACAGAGAGTGAATAGGGTGTGGGAGAGGGAGAGGGAGATAGAGTGGGGTGATCGAGAGCAAGTGAGCGAGGGGGGGAGAGAGAGAGAGAGAGAGAGAGAGACAGAGGAAGTGAAATGACAAGCGAAAGGAGACAGAAAGGAGAGATGGAGAGAGTAAAAAAGGGGGAGAGAGAGATCGAGAAAGGTGCAGAGAAAACTAGGGAGCACAAGAGAGGGATAAAATAAAACCCGAGGAAATATAAGCTCAGACCTAAGGGTAGGGCCCTCCCCCTTTAAATTCTCAAACCTGGTTAAAGTAAATTGCTAAGTGTTACCCCAGTGCGGGCTGCCTGTGGGATTGGGACACGGGATTAGCCGCCTAATCCCGCTGGTACTGAGACAATGGACCGGACTGTACACAGTGCCTGTTTAAGGGAATTATCTGTCACTCCAGCGAGTGGGGTCGGGGCCCTCAGCCTGTCACACTCACACCCCCACTCACCAGATGGTTCCACATCTCAGTCAGCAATGGATTCCCGTCACTGGGAGGTCTCCCGCACTGACTGGGGAGATGGACTCCAGCTGCTCGGTGTGGACTTTTTTATCTCAAAGACACACAGAAAATCTTACCCTTAGTTTAGGCCCCACGGGATGGCTTTGGGTGAAGCGAGTTCGGCAGCTCACGCAATCTCACGTTTCCCGATTCCTAACCCTATCGCCTTCCTGTTACAGTTTTTTGATGTCCATCAGAACAGGCAGACGAGGCTTCGACTAAAACACCAGATAATTCTGGTAAATGGGAGCTCTAGATTCTCAGTAATATCATCGAATCTTACAGCACAGGAGGTGGCCATTCGGGCCATCGTCCGGCTCTGTGAAAGAGTGATCCAATTAGTCCCACTCCCCCTGTTCTTTCCCCATAATCCTGTAAATCTTCCCCGTCAAGTATATTTTCAATTCCCTGTTTGAAAGTTACTATTGAATCTGTTCCCACCGCCCTTTCAGGCAGCGTGTTCCCGATCACAACAACTCGCTGCGTGAAAAACATTCTTCCCATGTCGCCTCTGGTTCTTTTGCCAATCACCTTAAATCTGTGTCCTCTGGTTACTGAGCCTCCTGCCCCTGGGAACAGTTTCTCTTCATTTACTCTATTAAAACCTCTCATAATTTTGAGCACCTCTAGCAAATCTCACCTTGACCTCTCTAAGGAGAACGACCCCAGCTTCTCCACATCACTGAAGTCCCTCACCCCTGGTCATCATCATCATAGGCAGTCCCTCGGATCGAGGATGACTTGCTTCCACGCCAAAAAGGGATGAGTTCACAGGTGTTTCAATGAAGGACCTAATATTCCGGATCCCGAACTACATGTTGAAGGATGGAAGATGCCTGTGGGTGGATTGTTTTAACGTGGGGTGACCGTTGCACACCAGCCACCACACGGGCTTGACAGAGCGAGGTCTTGGTCCAGTGGCAAGGGTTAACCAGGACGACTGGAGACCAGCTCTGCTGCACGGTCCTAGTGCGCACACATATCGCAATGTGGGCTGGCCCAGGGGCCCTCGCCTCTGCTAGGCTCCGAACTCGCACCTCTCTTGCGCCTCGATCGCATCTCTCGACGATCACTCGATAACAGACAAACCTGCTTCAAACACTGTCTAATATCCACATAGCTGCAGTTCCAACTTGGGGGGTGGGGGAGGGGCACCGGATAGTGATTCCAAGTGTAACATTTGGCCAATTTCCCCTCTAACTCAAGGCTAATTATACTCTTCAGTCGCCTCTCAGCTAAGCTCATCTAACTCAGCACAGACTAGTGATCAAAACTGGGAAATTTCTGGCCTGCACAATTTAGTATTTGACTAGATGTGGCATAAACCTACTAACTCATGGTACGTTTAAAGCAAACATGCAGTTCTGAGCTGACTATATCTTCCCCACCCCTCTCCCTTTGTTGGCTCTGAAAAATTTCAATGGTCTAAATAGGACCATTTTCAGGCTCAAGCACACCAGATTCAAAACTATATACAAAAACCTTTTTCATACAACTGTAGCATTGTGGTAAACCCCCTCTGCACCCTCTCCAAGGGTCAAGAGTCAGTCTAGATTATGGGCTCAAGTATTGGAGTGGGCCTCCATTCCAAAACCTACTGAGCCAGAGGTAAAATCAGTCTAACTTTGAGTAATTTTTAAACTTGCAGCGATGACACGGCCTGAAAGGGATAAACAGCACTGAGCAACAATAAGCAGTGAGACGGGAGGTCAGGTCGACAGGTTGTTAGGTCAGTGTCAGTCTAGCTCCAGCTGGGAACAATTCCATTAGTGTAGTCCGGTCTCACTTGCCCACCAACCCTCCCGGGAAGGGCTCTAACACTGGCCCTCCCTCCGATAGCCCAGCAGAGACTGGGGTGGGTGAGGCCTCGGTCAGACCACCAGTCGCTAAAACTCTTTGGGCACAAAGGATGATATGGGGATGGAGGTGATCAACAACAACTTGTATGACCCAAGTTGTAGTAAGATGACTCAAGGCGCTTCACTGGAGTGATACAAGACATAAATAATAATTTGACACTGAGCCACGTAAGAAGTTATCGCAGGTGACCAAAAGTTGGTCATAGAGATCGGTTTTAAGGAGCGTCTTAAAGGAGCAAAGAGAGGCGGAGAGGTTTAGGGAGGGAGTTCCAGAGCTTGGGACCCAGGCAACAGAAGGTACAGCCACCGATGGTGGAGCGATTATAATCAGGGATGCTCAAGGGGGCAAAATTAGAGGAGTGCAGAGATCTTGGGGGGGTTGTGGGGCTGGAGGAGATTACAGAGATAGGGAGGGGTGAGGCCATGGAGGGATTTGTAAACAAGGATGAGAATTTTGAAATCGAGGCTGGAGACAATGTAGGTCAGCGAGCACAGGGGGTGATGGGTGAGTGGGACTCGGTGCGAGTTAGGACATGGGGACAGCAAGCACAGGGGGTGATGGGTGAGTGGGACTCGGTGCGAGTTAGGACATGGGGGCAGCAAGCACAGAGGGTGATGGGTGAGCGGGACTTGGTGCGAGTTAGGACACGGGGCACAGGGGGTGATGGGTCAGTGGGACTTGGTGCGAGTTAGGACACAGGGCAGTGAGCACAGTGGGTGATGGATGAGTGGGATTTGGTGCAAGTTAGGACACGGGGCAGTGAGCACAGGGGATGACGGGTGAGCGGAACTTGGTGTGAGTTAGGACACGGGGCAGTGAGCACAGTGGGTGATGGATGAGTGGGACTTGGTGCAAGTTAGGACACGGGGCAGTGAGCACAGGGGGTGACGGGTGAGCGGGACGGTGCGAGTTAGGACACGGGGCAGTGAGCACAGGGTGTGATGGGTGAGTGGGACTCGGTGCGAGTTAGGACACGGGGCAGTGAGCACAGGGGGTGACGGGTGAGCGGGACGGTGCGAGTTAGGACACGGGGCAGTGAGCACAGTGGGTGATGGATGAGTGGGACTTGGTGCAAGTTAGGACACGGGGCAGTGAGCACAGGGGGTGACAGGTGAGCGGGACTTGGTGCGAGTTAGGACACGGGGCACAGTGGGTGATGGGTGAGCGGGACGGTGCGAGTTAGGACACGGGGCAGTGAGCACAGGGGGTGATGGATGAGTGGGACTTGGTGCAAGTTAGGACACGGGGCAGTGAGCACAGGGGGTGACGGGTGAGCGGGACTTGGTGCGAGTTAGGACACGGGGCACAGGGGGTGATGGGTGAGCGGGACGGTGTGAGTTAGGACACGGGGCAGTGAGCACAGTGGGTGATGGATGAGTGGGACTTGGTGCAAGTTAGGACACGGGGCAGTGAGCACAGGGGGTGATGGGTGAGCGGGACGGTGCGAGTTAGGACACGGGGCAGTGAGCACAGGGGGTGATGGATGAGTGGGACTTGGTGCAAGTTAGGACACGGGGCAGTGAGCACAGGGGGTGACAGGTGAGCGGGACTTGGTGCGAGTTAGGACACGGGGCACAGTGGGTGATGGGTGAGCGGGACGGTGCGAGTTAGGACACGGGGCAGTGAGCACAGTGGGTGATGGATGAGTGGGACTTGGTGCGAGTTAGGACACGGGGCACAGGGGGTGACGGGTGAGCGGGACGGTGCGAGTTAGGACACCGAGTTCGGGATTAACCTTCCTACAGAAAGCCGCACTTGATGTGGTGTTCCAGTCTGCCCACTGTGACAACCTCCCCTTGGCTGATTCAACTTAAAGGCCTCCATTCAATCCGTGTCTTTTCACTCTTTAATCTTTCCGGTCTGATTATTTCCCAATCCTTAAAACCACAGGGACAGCAGAAGCGCAGATAGCAACAACCCGTGAAGTCTGGGGCGTCCCAGAGACGGGAAAAGCAAATAGCAACCAACACAATTCAACTTACTGACACAGGAAATGAGGTCGTGGAAAATCTCTTTGGGGAAGAGTGGGCTGTTTAGGCCTCGGAAGTGTAGTTTCAGCACTCCTGCTATCGAGTCCATGTCGTGGTCATTCTGCTCTCCCGCCAAGGGGTCCTCACCTGCATGCAACAGATTGAAGTGAGAGGTGGCAGAGGGGGCGATTTTAACCTGCTTTGTGCCAGGATTGGGGCAGTTAAAATGGCCCAGGTTACGGCCCTGTCTCGGAGTGCCTACGATCCAATTCTTCCCAATTATAACCTGCGCCAATGAGCAGGTGGCCAGGAGTGCTGCCCAAAACCGGCAGGGTCCTTCTTCACATCTGAATGTAGGGACCCGATGATGCTTGCAAATTAAAGTTGAGGGCCCGAGTGGGAACTGGGAAGGGGAGGGAGCAGTGGGAGGAGGGGAGAGGAGGGAGCGCAAGGATGCCATTTTCAGGACAGACAAGGAAATCCCTCTGAAGCACTAGGAGAGTGTGGTCATCCATAATGCACCAGTAACTAACCCCCTCCCTCCGTCCCCATCGGGACATGAAATACAGGAGCTGCCTCTGGGGCCTGGGCCCTACCAGAGGGGAGCTTCGGACCATCCATTGTCCAGTGATGCTTAGTGCTGACCATGTGTGGCCAATGGCATGCCATCAACATGAGACCTGTATGGCATTCTCTGTACGCTGGGACAATGTGTCAGCCGTGGCTCAGTGGGTAGCACACTCTCTTGCATCAGTGGGTTCAAGTCCCACTCCAGAGACTCGAGCACAAAAATCCAGGCTGACATTTCCAGTGCAGTACTGAGGGAGCGCTGCACTGTCGGAGGGGCAGTACTGAGGGAGCGCTGCACTGTCGGAGGGGCAGTACTGAGGGAGCGCTGTACTGTCGGAGGGGCAGTACTGAGGGAGCGCTGCACTGTCGGAGGGGCAGTGCTGAGGGAGCACCGCACTGTCAGAGGGGCAGTGCTGAGGGAGTGCCGCACTGTCAGAGGGGCAGTGCTGAGGGAGCACCGCACTGTCAAAGGGGCAGTACTGAGGGAGCGCTGCACTGTCGGAGGGGCAGTGCTGAGGGAGTGATGCACTGTCGGAGGGGCAGTACTGAGGAAGTGCTGCACTGTCGGAGGGGCAGTACTGAGGGAGCGCTGCACTGTTGGAGGGGCAGTGCTGAGGGAGTGCTGCACTGTCGGAGGGGCAGTGCTGAGGGAGCGCCGCACTGTCGGAGGGGCAGTGCTGAGGGAACGCCGCACTGTCAGAGGGGCAGTGCTGAGGGAGCGCTGCACTGTCGGAGGTGCTGTCTTTCAGATGAGATGTTAAACCGAGGCCCCGTCTGCTCTCTCAGGTGGACGTAAAAGATCTCGTGGCACTATTTTGAAGAAGAGCAGGGGAGTTATCCCCGGTGTCCTGGGCCAATATTTATCCCTTAATCAACATAACAAAAAACAGATTATCTGGTCATTATCACATTGCTGTGTGTGGGAGCTTGCTGTGCGCAAATTGGCTGCCGTGTTTCCCACATTACAACAGTGACTACACTCCAAAAATACTTCATTGGCTGTAAAGCGCGTTGGGATGTTGCGAAAAGTGCTGTAAAATGTAAGTCTTTCATTTTTTCCTTTACCGCAGCCCCAGGTGGGGGAGTGCGATGGGAAACCGGTCCATCGCTGACCGCCGCCCCCAATATTTTCAGCAATTGTTGCTTCAGTCTTCATGGCACGGGGAGTGCTGAGTCCATCTCCCGACCAGTTGTGCGGGGCACTGAGACACGGGTATCTGTGGGATGGCGCCTGGTAGTGAGAGGGCTGATGGCTGGAGCGTGCGCTGACACATCCTCGGGGGTGACTGAGCGAAAGCAGAATCCCTCAGTCGGACAAAGACTGTCTCACCGCCGATCCCATACCGCAATCTACACCAACCCACACCCTCCAGTTGCCAAACGCAGCTTCTCAATGTCCCAAACAACGAAACATCAAAGGAGCAAAAGGCCCCGGCAGTGAGTGTCCCCCTACAACTGAAAACTAAGGCCACGGGAAGGCCTCATAATGAACTCCGCGCGGGACTGTTAGAAGAGAATTAATCCCACCACTTACCTCGCTCAAAGGCGTTTTTTATATCATTAACTTCAATTTGTGATCCCGACACGCGGAAAATCCCCTCGTGCTGCAGACCTTTGGGTAAAAATAAATAAATAACAAATATAACTCTGAGCTGGCAGCAATCAGCGCCCCTGGGACAAAGGAACTTTGTGCAAACCACTTATTTCCCATTATTTTACAGTTCCCACCCTCTCCTCAAAGTGCAGCTCTTTCTGGGTTTGATGCCATGGGCAGAGGCTACAGGCTGCCCTCCTGTATCGCAGGAGTGGGATCTACAGGCCCGGTCACGGTAAACCCACAGGCCCGGTCACGGTAAACCCACAGGCCCGGTCACGGTAAACCCACAGGCCCGGTCACGGTAAACCCACAGGCCTGGTCAAGGTAAACCCACAGGCCTGGTCAAGGTAAACCCACAGGCCTGGTCACGGTAAACCCACACGCCCGGTCACGGTAAACCCACACGCCCGGTCACGGTAAACCCACAGGCCCGGTCATGGTAAACCCACAGGCCCGGTCACGGTAAACCCACACGCCCGGTCACGGTAAACCCACAGGCCCGGTCATGGTAAACCCACAGGCCCGGTCACGGTAAACCCACACGCCCGGTCACGGTAAACCCACACGCCCGGTCACGGTAAACCCACAGGCCCGGTCATGGTAAACCCACAGGCCCGGTCACGGTAAACCCACACGCCCGGTCACGGTAAACCCACACGCCCGGTCATGGTAAACCCACACGCCCGGTCACGGTAAACCCACACACCCGGTCACGGTCACAGTTGAACAAATACTTTGGTTCTGTCTTCACAAAGGAAAACACAAATAATTTTCCGGAAATACTAGGGAACCGAGGGTCTAGTGAGAAGGAGGAACTGAAGGAAATCCTTATTAGGCGGGAAATTGTGTTCGGGAAATTGATGGGATTGAAGACCGATAAATCCCCGGGGCCTGATAGTCTGCATCCCAGAGTACTTAAGGAAGTGGCCCTAGAAATAGTGGATGCATTGGTGATCATTTTCCAACAGTCTATCGACTCTGGATCAGTTCCTATGGATTGGAGGGTAGCTAATATAACACCACTTTTTAAAAAAAGGAGGGAGAGAGAAAATGGGTAATTATAGACCGGTTAGCCTGACATCAGTAGTGGGGAAAATGTTGGAATCAATTATTAAAGATGAAATAACAGCGCATTTGGAAAGCAGTGACAGGAGCAGTCCAAGTCAGCATGGATTTATGAAAGGGAAATCATGCTTGACAAATCTTCTGGAATTTTTTTGAGGATGTAACGAGTAGAGTGGACAAGGGAGAACCAGTGGATGTGGTGTATTTGGACTTTCAAAAAGCCTTTGACAAGATCCCACACAAGAGATTGGTGTGCAAAATTAAAGCACATGGTGTTGAGGGTAATGTACTGACGTGGATAGAGAACTGGTTGGCAGACAGGAAGCACAGAGTCGGGATAAACAGGTCCTTTTCAGAATGGCAGGCAGTGACTAGTGGGGTGCCGCAGGGCTCAGTGCTGGGACCCCAGCTATTTACAATATATATTAATGATTTAGATGAAGGAACTGAGTGTAATATCTCCAAGTTTGCAGATGACACTAAGCTGGGTGGCAGTGTGAGCTGTGAGGAGGACGCTAAGAGGCTGCAGGGTGACTTGGACAGGTTAGGTGAGTGGACAAATGCATGGCAGATGCAGTATAATGTGGATAAATGTGAGGTTATCCACTTTGGGGACAAAAGCACGAAGACAGAATATCTGATTGGTGGCAGATTAGGAAAAGGGGAGGTGCAACGAGACCTGGGTGTCATGGCATGCAGGTACAGCAGGCGGTGAAGAAGGCAAATGGTATGTTGGCCTTCATAGCTATGGGATTTGAGTATAGGAGCAGGGAGGTCTTACTGCAGTTGTACAGGGCCTTGGTGAGGCCACACCTGGAATATTGTGTTCAGTTTTGGTCTCCTAATCTGAGGAAGGACGTTCTTGTTATTGAGGGGGTGCAGCGAAGGTTCACCAGACTGATTCCTGGGATGGCTGGACTGTCATATGAGGAGAGACTGGATCGACTGGACCTGTATTCACTAGAGTTTAGAAGGATGAGAGGGGATCTCATAGAAACATATAAAATTCTGATGGGACTGGACAGGTTCGATGCAGGAAGAATGTTCCCGATGTTGGGGAAGTCCAGGACCAGGGGACACAGTCTAAGGATAAGAGGTAAGCCATTTTGGACTGAGATGAGGAGAAACATCTTCACTCAGAGAGTTGTGAACCTGTGGAATTCCCTGCCGCAGAGAGTTGTTGAGGCCAGTTCATTAGGTATATTAAAGAGGGAGTTAGATGTGGCCCTTATGGCTAAAGGGATTAAGGGGTATGGAGAGAAAGCAGGAAAGGGGTACTGAGGTGAATGATCAGCCATGATCTTATTGAATGGTGGTACAGGCTCGAAGGGCAGAATAGCCTACTCCTGCACCTATTTTCTATGTTTCTGTGTCACGGTAAACCCACAGGCCCGGTCACGGTAAACCCACAGGCCCGGTCACCAGTGAGATTAAAGGGGCAGTGGCAGTGTGGATACAACATTGGCTAAGGGACAGAAAGCAGAGTGTGGTGGTGAACGGTTGTTTTTCAGACTGGAGGGAGGTATACAGGGGTCGGTACTGGGACCACTGCTCTTTTTGAAATATATTAATGATCTGGACTTGGGTATACAGGGTATCATTTCAAATTTGTTGATGACACAAATCTCGGAAATGTAGTAAGCAGTGAGGAGCAGAGTAACAGACCTCAGGAGGACACAGGCAGACTGGTGAAACGGGCAGACACGTGGCAGATTACATTTAACACTGAGAAGTGTGAAATGATTCATTTAGATAGGAAGAACGAGGAGAAGCAATATGAACTAAATGGTACAATGTTAAAGTGGGTGGAGGAAGAGAGAGACCTGGGGTGTCTGTACACAAATTGCTGAAGGTGACAGGACAGGTTGAGAAGGGTCCTGGAAAGGGTCCTGGATAAGTAGTTCCAGGGCTGTGGGGAAAGAGCGGGCACAGGCACGATGGGTAGAATGGCCTCGTTCTGTGCCGTATCATTCTATCACTCTATGATTAGGCCCTCCACATACCATGCCGGCTGATGAAACGGATGCAGCTTTCCACCACAAGGGGAATGATCTGACTCCCGTCCTAGAGACAAAGGGATGGAATTAATCAGCAATAAGGAAATCTCAGCAATGGTCGGGGGAACCCCACACACAACCGACCCGGAGTTTACACAACTCTTAATCCCCTCACAGACTCGAGCAACCGGGAATCCAGCCAAATAGTCAGAGGTACCAGGAGTATTACCCACAATGCCACACAAGATTTACTGACCCAATTCTTTTTAAAATTACATTTTTAAATTAATCTTTCCTCACTCCAGACTACCGCTGTCCAATCTGGGAGGCTCTTCCAACACCTCTCTCACACTCTGGGACAAGATACAAGAGAGGAAACAAACTTAAATAGCCAATCACTCCCTTACATCTTGTGTCCAACATCTCTCACCACAACAGTCTGTTCGCCTCTGAATTTTCTTAACTTGTTCCTCCTGAGCTCCAAACCCCCTCCCCCCCCACACTCTACTCCCTATCCCCCAACCTCAATACCCATCTCTCTTACTCTAACTCATTAGTTCCTAGGACCTCAAAACAATGCCTATCCTCACCTTCGGCCTTCCCTCCCTCCGACAGTCTACAGGCCTTTCCAAACCACCCGAGCACGGTATCTTCATTTACCTAATCTCTCTTATTCTTTCCAATCGTGGTGTATCCCGATCGTGGTGTAACCCGCACCGAGGGGTATCCCGCACCGAGGGGTAACCCGCACCGAGGGGTAACCCGCACCGAGGGGTGTAACCCGATCGTGGTGTAACCCACACCGAGGGGTATCCCGCACCGAGGGGTAACCCGCACCGAGGGGTATCCCGCACCGAGTGTAACCGGATCGTGGTGTAACCCGCACCGAGGGGTAACCCGCACCGAGGGGTGTAACCGGATCGTGGTGTAACCCGCACCGAGGGGTAACCTGCACCGAGGGGTGTAACCCGCACCGAGGGGTAACCCGCACCGAGGGGTGTAACCGGATCGTGGTGTAACCCGCACCGAGGGGTAACCCGCACCGAGGGGTGTAACCCGCACCGAGGGGTAACCCGCACCGAGGGGTATCCCGCACCGAGGGGTGTAACCCGATCGTGGTGTAACCCGCACCGAGGGGTATCCCGCACCGAGGGGTGTAACCCGCACCGAGGGGTGTAACCCGCACCGAGGGGTGTAACCCGCACTGAGGTGCATGGCCCTTCTCAACAAAGAGTGAGGTAGAATTCCCTCTTCACGCATGCTCGTTCACCCGGACACATACCTCATAGACACACCCTCCTCACTCAATTACAACATTTTGCTCATTTACATCATCATGAATTATGTTCCTGAACGTTTTTCTGATGCAAGGCACGGCTCTTGAACACTAGTGACCGGCACTCGTGAACTTTACCAAGACGGTACGCTCAGTGCTTGCAGTGACTGCCAATTGGAAAGAATCCCTCTCATGGGAGAATCGAGAACTAGGGGACATAGTTTCAGAATAAGAGGCCGCCCATTTAAAACAGAAATGAGAAGGCCTTTCTTCTCTCAGAGAGTCGTGAATCTGTGGAATTCTCTATCCCAGAGAGCTGTGGAGGCTTTGAATATATTTAAGGTGGAGATAGACAGATTTTTGAACGATAAGGGAATAAAGGGTTATGGGGAGCGGGCGGGGAAGTGGAGTTGAGTCCATGATCAGATCAGCCATGATCTTATTGAATGGCGGAGCAGGCTCGAGGGGCCGAATGGCCGACTCCTGCTCTTATATCTTACGTTCTTGTGTAATCCAGGCTCGAGCACACAGATGTGGCTGAAATAGAAAGGCACGCGGTGTAACTGAATGATCGAAGATTCGGTGGGAGGAGCTGCTTCAGTTCTGATGAAGCTATCCCGTCACCTCCCAGTCAGTAGAGCGCAAAGGAACAGCCGAGAGTCACAAATCTCGAGACCAGACTCCCCCGCAGTGGAGTCCAAAAGCTTGGGGAAGCCATGTGCTCCCGATGATGTCATTGGTACCAACGGTTTAAACAAAAAGCTCAAAGAGCCGCTGCCGTGATAGTTACCTGTTTCCTCACACTGGAGTTCCGTCGCCCACTGCACGGGATGGGGGAGGGAAAGAAAATAAAGCGTTAAACACAGCAAGAGAAACATCAAACACTATCGACCGCACAAAGCCAATGCGATCGAATCGAAGCCTTTGCTTTAATAACTTCAGCAGCACGCAGCTCGACAGCGAGCCAAGCCTGGTCACACGGAGTAGACACGGGCAAACACAAACCGTGCCTGGACTGCGGAGACAGGGTAAAGCGCCAATGAGCCAGGCCTCAGCTACACGCCGTCCGATTCAAGACAGCTGCTATTCAATAGCATCCTGGATTCGTCTGTGCCAAGATGTGACGGTGCCCAGGAAGGACTGCAGGGGGTTGCTACATGGGCATGGGCAGGGGACGCCCAGTGACAGTCTTGTAGGCATTGTTTTACAGCAGGAAGGGGAACAAGCCCCCACACATGGATCAGCACGCTACACCCCTCCTCTGTGCATGGATCAGCGTGCTACACTCTCCCCGCGCATGGATCAGCGCGCTGCACTACCCCCGTGCATGGATCAGCGTGCTACATTCCTCCCCCCCCCGTGCATGGATCAGCGTGCTACATCCCCCCGTGCATGGATCAGCGCGCTGCACTACCCCCGTGTATGGATCAGCGTGCTACATTCCTCCCCCCCGTGCATGGATCAGCATGCTACACTCCCCCCGTGCATGGATCAGCATGCTACACTCCCCCCGTGCATGGAGCAGCGTGCTACACTCTCCCGCGCATGGATCAGCGTGCTACATTGCTCCCCCCCCGTGCATGGATCATCGTGCTACATCCCCCCGTGCATGGATCAGCGTGCTATACTCCCCCCGTGCATGGATCCGCGTGCTACACGCTCCCGCGCGTGGATCAGCGTGCTACACTCTCCCGTGCATGGATCAGCGTGCTACACTCCCCCCGTGCATGGATCAGCGTGTTACACTCTCCCGTGCATGGATCAGCGTGCTACACTCCGCCCATGCATGGATCCGCGTGCTACACTCCCCCGCGCATGGATCAGCGTGCTACACTCTCCCGCGCATGGATCAGCGTGCTACACTCTCCCGCGCATGGATCAGCGTGCTACACCCCCGCCCCCGCGCATGGATCAGCGTGCTACACTCCCCCACGCATGGATCAGCGTGCTCCCGTGCATGGATCAGCGTGCTACACTACCCCCGTGCATGGATCAGCGCGCTACACTCCCCCCGTGCATGGATCAGCGTGCTACACTCCCCCCGTGCATGGATCAGCGTGCTACACTCCCCCGTGCATGGATCAGCGTGCTACACCCCCGCCCCTGTGCATGGATCAGCGTGCTACACCCCCGCCCCCACGCATGGATCAGCGTGCTACACTCCCCCGCGCATGGATCAGCGTGCTCCCGTGCATGGATCAGCATGCTACATTCCCCCCCCTGCATGGATCAGCGTGCTACACTCCCCCACGCATGGATCAGCGTGCTCCCGTGCATGGATCAGCGCGCTACACTCCCCCCGTGCATGGATCAGCGCGCTACACTCCCCCCGTGCATGGATCAGCGTGCTACACTCCCCCCGTGCATGGATCAGCGTGCTACACTCCCCCCGTGCATGGATCAGCGTGCTACATTTCCCCCGTGCATGGATCAGCGTGCTACGCTCCCCCCGTGCATGGATCAGTGTGCTACACTCCCCCCGTGCATGGATCAGCGTGCTACACTCCCCCCGTGCATGGATCAGCGTGCTACACTCCCCCACGCATGGAGCAGCACGCTACACTCTCCCGCGCATGGATCAGCACGCTACATCCTCCCCGTGCATGGATCAGCGATGCTACACTTCTCCCCTTGCATGGATCAGCATGCTACACTCTCCCGCGCATGGATCAGCGTGTTACACTCTCCCGCGCATGGATCAGCGTGCTACATTCCCCCCGTGCATGGATCAGCGCGCTGCACTACCCCAGTGCATGGACCAGCGATGCTACACTCTCCCGTGCATGGGTCAGCGATGCTACATCCCCCCCCGTGCATGGATTAGCGATGCTACATCCCCCCCCCGTGCATGGATCAGCGATGCTACACTCCCCCCGTGCATGGATCAGCGATGCTACATCCCCCCCCCCGTGCATGGATCAGCACGCTGCACTACCCCGTGCATGGATCAGTGATGCTACACGCCACCCGTGCATGGATCAGCGCACTGCACTACCCCCGTGTATGGAACAGCGATGCTACACTCCCCCAAATGCCAGCCCAGCTCCTCTTGGTTTGGGGTAGGTGAGGGTTCGAGAGTTCAACAGGTCCCCAGTAACAGGGCTGACAATCTCCACCGAGGATCGGGCCTGGATACCATGTGGAAAATAGATCCACGCAGCTGTGTTAAGTTTTAAGCCTTCCAGTTTTCAATGGTTAACCATATTGGGCATCTAACTGGATCGTTCACAACATAGGTTGGGGTTGTTTTCTCTGGAACAAAGGAGGCTGAGGGGAGACCTTATTGAGATGTACAAAATTATGAGGGACCTTGGTAGAGTGGATAGGACAGATCTATTTACCTTAGCAGAGGGGTCAATAACCAGGGGGCATAGATTTAAAGTAATTGGGGGGAGGTTTAGAGGGGATTTGAGGGGAAATTTCTTCACCCAGAGGGTGGTGGGGGTCTGGAACTCACTGCCTGAAAAGGTGGTAGAGGCAGAAACCTTCACAATATTTAAAAAGTACCTGGATGTGCCGTAACCTACAGGACTAAGGGCTGGGAAGTGGGATTAGGCTGGGTAAGCTCTTGGTCGGCGTGGACACGATGGGCCGAATGGCCTCCTTCTGTGCTGTAAATTTCTATGACGGGGAAGGGACCAAAACTACAAAAAGGGGGGAAATCCAGATGTTATAATGTCAACAATTGGACCCACCTGGCAAGGGAATAATCCGTCCTCTGGCCTAAAATATTTGGAGAAAAAAAAAACAGAAATGTTAGAAACCTGGACCAAACCGGAAAATGCTGGAAATAAATGACAGGCATCGATAAAACACAGCCCCGAGATTTGATCGCGGGTGCAGCACACTTAACAAGTTTGTCGGAGAGTACTGAGGGCGTGTGGAACAGAGTTTTGTGGAGCGTATTTGGGGGGGGGGGGGGAAGGGGGAAGATCAGAGGGTGGGGGTGGGGAATCCACTTGAGACTGATGAACGTAAAACAGAAAAAGACAGGAAAATAGGAGAGTCCAGGACTGGAAAAGACTCTGCAGTCCACCAGACTGGCCCCGAAAACTCCTACCCTGAATTCCCCATTCCCGCAACCATTGACACAATTATCCTTAAAATGTTCCCACAGTCTGTCCCACGATATCACCAGCCTCTGTGTAAAGTGAAAACCTAAACAGAGCACCTTCAGAGCTTGGACCCGCGTCCCTGGTTCGAGAGTCTGTGGCAATCTCTAACTTATTATGAGGGTTCATTCAGGATCTTGACTGTGTGAAAACTATCTGCTGCAGAGAAAGTGAGGAGGAGACGTCAGGCTCCAAGTGTGGCTTTGCTGACAGCTTCTCGGGTTCCGTGCCGTTGCCAGTTGTTCCCTCACTGTGTTTGGCGGAGGGCGATCACATTAACGGCAGTTACAGGAGCGAGGGCCTCACCCCCGACCCCAGCCAACTGTACTACAGAAGAATTCCCTTTCTGTCGCCCTGACTTTCCACTTCCTGTGCAGGAAATGGTTTGTTTACAATCCGAGATTCTTGGACCGCCCGCTTCTGATGAAGTACGAGCTGCGATGAAAAGAAAAAATGCACCAACTTCTCCTCAGAAATTCGCCCTCGCAAGTTTGCTTCAATCAATCATTCGCTTTGAAATCTCGGTCGGGTCCTCTCTGACAGATCAATACTCACTGGGTGAACGGTTCCTCGGTTTAGGGAATCTGTGCACAGACTCGGGATCAACAATTCCACAGGAGGAACGCGTCAACGAGGTGATCGCTGGTCATCCCCCAGACTCCGCACCGTTACCATTCACGGTGACCACAGCATGTATTGTGCCCGCTCGCGGATCGTAGTCCAGGCCACTCTGAACGTGCCACTCACCCCCTCGTGGCTCAAGTACCCCTCCTCCTCCCGGCAAACCACCCGCTGAAGGAAGGGGCACCCAAATCTGCTGGGCAGCAGATTGAACATGTTATTGAAAGGGTCGCAAACATACTTACGTGTATAATGTTCCTACAATAACAACTTGTATTTATATAGCGCCTTTAACGTAGTACAATGTCCCAGGATATATCACAGGAGCAGTTTTCAAACAAAACTTGATATCAAGCCAAGATAAATTTGATCAAGGAGGTAGAATTTAAGGAGGGTCTTGAAGGAGGAGGGAGGTGGAGAGGTTTAGGGAGGGAGTTCCAGAGCTTGGGGCCCAGGCAGCTGAAGGCACGGCCACCAATGATGGAGCAATTAAAATCAGGGATGCTCAAAAGGCCAGAATTATAGGAATGCAGAAATCTCAGAGGGTTGTTGGGCTGGAGGAGGTTACAGAGATAGGGAGGGGTGAGGCCATGGAGGGATTGGATGGCAGGACTGACATATGAAGAAAGACTGGATCGACTAGGCTTATACTCACTGGAATTTAGAAGGATGAGAGGGGATCTCATAGAAACATATAAAATTCTGACGGGACTGGACAGGTTAGAATGCAGGAAGAATGTTCCCGATGTTGGGGAAGTCCAGAACCAGGAGACACAGTCTAAGGATAAGGGGTAAGCCATTTAGGATCGAGATGAGGAGAAACTTCTTCACCAAGAGAGTTGTGAACCTGTGGAATTTTCTGCCACAGAAAGTTGTTTGAGTCCAGTTTGTTGGACATATTCAAAAGGGAGTTAGATGTGGCCCTTACGGCTAAAGGAATTAGGGGCATGGGGTACTGAGAAGGCTGGGGTAGAGTACTGAGGTTGCATGATCAGCCATGATCATATTGAATGGCGGTGCAGGCTCGAAGGGCCGAATGGCCTACTCCTGCACCTATTTTCTATGTTTCTATGATTTAAAATCAAGAATGAGAATTTTAAAATCAAGGCACTGCCGGACCGGGAGCCAATGTAGATCAGTGAGCGCAGGAGGTGATGGGTGAACGGGACTTGCTGCGAGTTAGGGCACGGGGCACCAGTTTTGGATGAGCTCAAGTTTCCGGTGGGATGCCGGCCAGGAGTGTGTTGGAATTGAAGAGTCTCGAGGTAACAAAGGCATGGATGAAGGTTTCATTAGCAGATGAATGGAGACAGTGGGGGAATACCTAGTACTGAGAGTATTCCTCCGAGATGCTTCTCCCTCTGTAACTCGTTCATTTCAGAGTTCCACTTTCACATTTTCACACCTCGCCCACTTTACAAACCCATGAACTTGCCCCCTTTCTTTAACCTGTTCTATTTACTGTAAATATATAAAACACATCACTCAAGCTATTTCAGTGGACCAAAATGATATGGAACCACTGGAGAAGGGGCAAATAAGATTCACAAGGACGATACCAGAACAGAGAGGTAATAACCATCAGGAAAGACTGAACAAGCGGGGGCTCTTTTCTCTAGAAGGGGGCTGAGGGGCGACCTGATAGAGGTCTTTAAAATTATAACGGGGTTCAATAGGATAGACGTAGAGAAGATGTTTCCACTTCTTGGGGAGGGGGGAGCGGGGGAAGAGACCAGAACCAGGGGGCCATCAATATAAGACAGTCACTAATAAATCCAATGGTGAATTCAGGAGAAACTTCTTTACCCAGAGAGCGGTGAGAATGTGGAACTCGCTGCTACAGGGAGGGGTTGAGGCGAATAGAGCAGATGAATTTAAGGGGAAGCTGGATAAACACATGAGAGAGAAAGTAATAGAAGGTTATGGTGATGGGGTGAGATGAAGAGGGGAGCTTGGAGTGTTGGGCTGAGTGGCCTGTTTTTGTGCTGTAAATTCTAGGGACGATAGTGAATTTTCAACGTGTGCTGGGGCTGATGGGAGAAACCAGTTAAGCGGCTGATTTGGAGTTTGCATCAAGAGAAAACTGCAAACACTGGAAAGCTGAAATAAAAGCACCAAGTATTGCAGACACACTGCGGGGCCTTGCGAGTCAGGCTTCCCCAGCTCAGCTCAGCTCAGCAGGACCAGTCTGCAGTGGAAGCAGCCAGGCTGCAAAATGTGGGCTGCTTCCCGCGGACAAGCACCTTCTCAGCAGATGGCAGGTGTGGGCCATCTCTCAGACTCGGTCTTCATCACCTCTCCTTCTGTGTTCTTTCAATGGAGAGAGATTGCAAAGTGCTGCAGTACAGAGTGACCTGAGGATCCTTGTGCATGAAACACAAAAAGTTAGTATGCAGGTACAGCAAGTGATCAGGAAGGCAAATGGAATGTTGGCCTTTATTGCAAGGGGGATAGAGTATAAAAGCAGAGAAGTCCTGCTACAACTCTACAGGGTATTGGTGAGGCCACACCTGGAGTACTGCGTGCAGTTTTGGTCTCCGTATTTAAGGAGGGATATACTTGCATTGGAGGCTGCTCAGAGAAGGTTCACAAAGTTTATTCCAGAGATGAGGTGGTTGACTTATGAAGATAGGTTGAGTAGGTTGGGCCTGTACTCATAGAGTTAAGAAGAATTAAAAGATGATCTTATCGAAACATATAAGATAATGAGGGGCCTCAACAAGGTGGATGCAGAGAGGATATTTCCACTCATAGGGGAATCTAGAACTAGGGGGCATAGTCTCAGAATAAGGGGCCGCCCATTTAGAACTGAGACGAGGAGGAATTTCTTCTCTGAGGGTCGTAAATCTGTGGAATTCTCTGCCTCAGAGAGCTGTGGAGGCTGGGTCATTGAATATATTTAAGATGGAGATAGACAGATTTTTGAACGATAAGGGAGTGAAGGGTTATGGGGAGCGGGCGGGAAGTGGAGCTGAGGCCAGGATCAGATCAGCCGTGATCGTATTAAATGGCGGAGCAGGCTCGAAGGGCCAAATAGACGACTCCTGCTCCTATTTCTTATGTTCTTGGCCTTTTATTCCCGGTTTTTATTTCCAGAAAGGGACGGGGCTGCGTACTTTCTAAAGAAGGACCTTTATTGGTACAGGAATGTTAAGCTTTGAAGGTCAGTGAGGCGCTGTCCCAAATGAGGCGCCACTGGACATGATCGCCCCGGGTTACCTCTGCGCTCAGGGTTACCTCCCACCAGGAATTCAGGCCTTTTGGTCTCTGCTGGTCAGTACCAGGCTGGGCAATACATCTAGTAAGTGGCATTTGTGAAACTATTTAAAATATAGAGTTAACCCGTGAGAAATTCCAATCAAGTTAAGCTTGTGTGGTTCTGAATCATCGTGTCTCAATTGTTATTCTCAGTGATAACGTTTGGTACCAATACACTAAATAAACCTCGAAACACTGGTGCTGCCTTCAGACTTGGACCCGTTTACTCAACATTTGAAGGATGTTATGTATTATCTCTAGGAATTTTGATATATCTGAGGTTTGTTCTTTTCTGGAATGTTCCAGGCTAAGTTGCTACACTTCAAGGCTTTATCCTCGGGTTCCCGGCTGTATAAAGTCTGTGAGTGAGGAGGTGTTATTGGAAGTCCAAGCTAAACAACAAAGTGCCATAGTTCTGAGCCAAGTCTCCGGAAAGCCGAGACGATGGGGCCTTGATTTAGGCTCCAGCGTTCCTGCAGCGAGTACAAAACATTTTAAAAAATTCATCAGCCAGGATTTTTCGAGGATTGCTAAGGGCTAAGATTTTTAGATGTCACAGGGCCTTGTCTCAGTGGGCAGCACTCTCGCCCGAATCAGAAGGTTGTGGGTTCAAGTCCCACTCCAGGGACTTGAGCACAAAAAAATCTAGGCTGACACTCCCAGTGCAGTGCTGAGGGAGTGCTGCACTGTCGGATGAGACGTTAAACCGAGGCCCCGTCTGCTCTCTCAGTTGGATGTAAAACATCCCATGGCATTATTTCGAAGATGAGCAAGGGAGTTATCTCTGGTGGGGTCAATATTTACCAACAAAACAAAAAACATTATCTGGTCATTATCACATTGCTGTGTGTGGGAGCTTGCTGTGTGCAAATTGGCTGCTGCGTTTCCCACATTACAACAGTGACAACACTTCAAAAATACTTCATTGGCTGTAAAGTGCTCTGAGACGTCTGGTGGTCGTGAAAGGCGCTATATAAATCCAAGTCTTTTTTCTTTTCGTAGAAGATTTTTTTAAAGCAGATTTGGAGGAAGGCAGGCCCAAGATAGAAAGTGCAGCGGCCTACCTGGCCCATGCTGACTTCAGCAAATGCTAGGCCTCGGCCTGGACACATCGGCAAGCAGCTTTCCTGTTAAACCTCACTCTTGGCCCTTTCAGATAAATACTTGGGTAATTGTAAATATTTTACTAAAACTTTACGGCTAAGGAGATGGTTTGTATTGATCGTGTCCATCTCTTACGCGGCACAGGGAGAGCGAGTATTTTGGTGACCACCTTCCAGAGAAACTGTCCACTTTTAAATTTGGACAAGTCTATTATTAGGATCTATTACTCCGAGTGTAAATCTCAGAGGTTTAAAATCCTGAATATATAATTTTTCAACAGTAGCCCCTATTCTGTTTGCAATGGACTATTCCACTGGTGATAAAAGCCAATTGGAACAGCTCACTTTAACAAACCGCTGCAACATAAACTCTCGAGGTTGACCTTTCAAACTCAAGAGTTTTGATTAAAAAAACACATTAGGTGAGAGAGGTTAAAGAGTATTTATCATTTGTGGGGTTTGGTCTGAAGGGCCTAGCTTTGATGGGATTGAGACTAAATGATGCTGAAAGGATCCCACACCTCCACTGATTGGCTGATCATGAAGAGGATTAAAAGTATTGCCTACTTTCTCCCAGAGTCTTCTGCAGAAGGTCATGTTTCGCCTGCAGTTTGGTGATCAGGTTTCTGCCTTCGAAATACTCCTTCAGTTTCTGTGAAAGCAGAAAACAATGGTGAGGCATCAGAGAACACATGCAATTCACAGGGACATGCTGTGTGGCCTCTGTTGTGAAATGTCCCGCCCTTCCCTGGCCTGAAGCTGCATCGGCAACGGAGACCTTTGGGAAACCTGTCTTGAGTGGCACAGACCAACCCGTGGACACACACACAGGCCCAAACCGTGGACACACACACAGGCCCAAACCGTGGACACACACACAGGCCCAACCCGTGGACAGAGACACACAGCGTTGCTACAGTGACCGCTCCAAGGGATGTAAATGGCTCCAGGACAGAATCTATCTCCACAGATCTGCTTGAAGTCCGTATCTTCCACACAGTGCCGTACCGTGAAGTAGAACTGCTCGGTCTCCTGCTGATTGGCTCGTCTCTTGGCGATGCTGGGCTTGCTCATGAAGGTTTCTGAAAGGGTGGATTTGACGGACTCAGTGGAGTTGGTGTACTGGAAGCAGTCGGCAACGTCAAAGTCTTCGATGGTGACGATGTCCTGGATGGTCTGTAACGTGGCCTCCATGGTCTTCTTTACCTGTGTACATTTATAAACAAATGGAATGTATCCCAGCAAGTCAATCACACGGGAATCTGTTGCATGAGCCACGTCTGGAGCTTACATAAGATCAGAAATAGGAGCCGGAGTCGGCCATTTGAGCCTGCTCCGCCATTCAATGAGATCATGGCTGATCTTCTACCTCAACTCCACTTTCCTGCATTATTCCCATATCCCTTAATATTCAATAATTTATCAACCTGTGTCTTGAATATACTCAATGACTGAGTTTCCATGGCCCTCTGGGGTAGAAAATTCCGAAGATTCACAACCCTCAGTGAAGAAATTTCTCCTCATCTCAGTCCTAAATGGCCGACCCCTTATTCTAAGACTATTCCCCCTAGTTTCAGACTCCCCAGCCTGGGGAAACATCCTCCCTGCATCCACCCTGTCAAGCCCTGTTAAGAATTGTGTACGTTTCAATGAGATCACCTCTCATTCTTCTAAACTCTAAAGAATATAGGCCTAGTCTACTCAATCTCTCCTCATTGGACAATCCCCCCATCCCAGGAATCAGTCTGGTGAACCTTTGTTGCACTCCCTCTATGGCAAGTATATCCTTCCTTAGGTAAGGAGATCGATACTGTACACAATACTCCCGGTGTGGTCTCACCAGGGCCTGATATAATTGCAGTAAGACGTCTTTACTCTTATACTCAAATCCTCCTGTACTAAAGGCCAACGTGTGCTTATTGGAAGCCTGTGATGGGACAGAAACCTCTGTGTCATTCTGGAAATGCATTCATTCAGGAACAAAACAAATATTCTTTGACTTTTTTCACTCAGTAACATTTTATCATTTGCATGGGTGCCCTGGACAGGCTGAAAGGGCAGTAAGTCCCCAGGGTTGGAAGCCAAGGGCATTAGGTTAGACTCGGAATGAAAGTGCTGAAGGTCATCATAAGGGAGTGAGTAACTCCTGGGGAGGTTCCGCTGGTTTGGAAGCAAACCAACATGACGACTTCCAAGAGCCATGATCAAACAAACCAGGACACCTGTCGGCCAATCATTACATCAGTAAATGGTAAAATCCCCAGCATCGAAGCACTGACCACACTCGACCAGCTCTGCTGGGCGGGCCATATTGTCCGAATGTCCGACACGAGACTCCCAAAGCAAGCGCTCTACTCGGAACTCCTACACAGCAAGCGAGTCCCAGGTGGGCAGCAGAAACGTTACATGGACACCCTCAAAGCCTCCTTGATAAAGTGCAACATTCCCACCGACACCTGGGAGTCCCTGGCCAAAGACCACCCTAAGTGGAGGAAGTGCATCCGGGAGGACGCTGAGCACCTCGAGTCTCGTCGCCGAGAGCGTGCAGAGACCGAGCGCAGGCAGCGGAAGGAGCGTGCGGCAAACCAGTGACAGAGACTGTAATTCCCGTATTGGACTGTTCAGTCACCTGAGAAATCACTTTTAGATTGGAAGCAAGTCTTCCTCGATTTTGAGGGACTGCCAATGATGATGATGAAATGGTAAAATAGTTAGGAGCAAAATTGAGAAGTGCCTATATAAAAATAGCCCAGTAAGTGGCATCCAACCTTGTTTCAGCTGGGACAGATCCAGTCTGACCAAACCCTCGATGTTTTTGAGCAAGTGAGATCTCAAGTGTACATTGGAAAACCCTGTGATATCGTGAACCTATTCTTCCAGAAAGTCTTTGATAACATTCCACATGAAAGGCTGTTTCACAACCTTAAGGCAGTGGGTATCCAGGTAAAACGTGTTTGTGATAGTAAACTGCCTGAAAGAGAGGCAGCAGTGGTACTCGTTAGTGGAATCATGTCAGACAGAGGAGATCCCAGTGATCGGGGCTGGAGATGTACTGAGTGTGCCGGGGATCAGGGGATGTACGGAGGGTCCCGGGGATCGGGGGATGTACGGAGTGTGCCGGGGATCAGGGGGATGTACGGAGTGTCCCGGGGATCGGGGGATGTAAGGAGGGTCCCGGGGATCGAGGGATGTACGGAGGGTCCCGGGGATCGGGGGATGTACGGAGTGTCCCGGGGATCGGGGGATGTACGGAGTGTCCGGGGATCAGGGGGATGTACGGAGTGTCCCGGGGATCGGGGGATGTACGGAGTGTGCCGGGGATCAGGGGGATGTACGGAGTGTGCCGGGGATCAGGGGGATGTACGGAGTGTCCGGGGATCAGGGGGATGTACGGAGTGTCCCGGGGATCGGGGGATGTACGGAGTGTCCCGGGGATCGGGGGATGTAAGGAGGGTCCCGGGGATCGGGGGATGTACGGAGTGTGCCGGGGATCAGGGGATGTACGGAGGGTCCCGGGGATCGGGAGATGTACGGAGTGTCCCGGGGATCGGGGGATGTACGGAGTGTGCCGGGGATCAGGGAATGTACGGAGGGTCCCGGGGATCGGGGGATGTAAGGAGGGTCCCGGGGATCGGGGGATGTACGGAGTGTCCGGGGATCGGGGGATATACGGAGTGTCCCGGGGATCGGGGGATGTACGGAGTGTGCCGGGGATCAGGGGATGTACGGAGGGTCCCGGGGATGGAAGGAGGGTCCCGGGGATCGGGGGATGTACGGAGTGTCCCGGGGATCGGGGGATGTACGGAGTGTCCCGGGGATCGGGGGATGTACGGAGGGTCCCGGGGATCGGGGGATGTATGGAGGGTCCCGGGGATCGGGGGATGTAGGGAGTGTCCCGGGGATCGGGGGATGTACGGAGTGTCCCGGGGATCGGGGGATGTACGGAGGGTCCTGGGGATCGGGGGATGTACGGAGTGTCCTGGGAATCGGGGGATGGAAGGAGGGTCCCGGGGATCGGGGGATGTACGGAGTGTCCGGGGATCGGGGGATGTACGGAGTGTCCCGGGGATCGGGGGATGTACGGAGTGTCCCGGGGATCGGGGGATGTACGGAGTGTCCCGGGGATCGGGGGATGTACGGAGGGTCCTGGGGATCAGGGGATGTACGGAGGGTCCCGGGGATCAGGGGATGTACGGAGGGTCCCGGGGATCAGGGGATGTACTGAGGGTCCCGGGGATCGGGACTGAGGGATGTACTGGGCAGCGATCCCTGGGACGCTCAGTGCATCTCCCCACCTGGCATAACTATGTTCAGTTTTGGGTACTGCATCTCAGGGTGGATATATGGGCCCTGGAGGGGGGCAGCGCAGACTCACCAGAATGATACTAGAAGAGTTAAATTAGGAGGACAGGTTACATAAACCTGGCTCTTATTCCCTAGCGTATAGAAGATTGAGGGATGATCTGATCGGGAGGTCTAAATGTAGAGAAACTCTTGCCTCTGGTGGGGGAAATCAAGAATGAGGGAACATAATCTTAAAATGAATGATTGGCATTTAGGATTGAAATCAGGAAGCATGAGAGTCAATTAAAATGTTCACGACGGAGATTGGTCGATTTTTGTTGGGTAAGGGTATCAAGGGATATAGAGCAAAGGGGAGTAAATGGAACTGAGGCAAGGGAGTGAAGGGTTATGGGGAGTGGGCAGGGAAGTGGAGCTGAGTCCATGATCAGTTCAGCCATGATCTTATTAAATGGCGGAGCAGGCTCGAGGGGCCGAATGGCTGACTCCTGCTCCGAATTCTTATGTTCTTATTAGACGGCAGAATTAGAGGCGGGCGGAGATTTTGTGGGGGTTTGGGGCTGGAGGAGATTACAGAGATAGGGAGGGGCGAGGCCATGGAAGGATTTGAAATAAGGCTGAAAATTTTGAAATCGAAGCGTTGCTTAACCAGGAGACAATGTAGGTCACAGAGCACAGGGGGTGATGGGTGAGCGGGACTCGGTGTGAGTTAGGACACGGGCAGCTGAGTTTTCGATCACCTCTAGTTTACGTAGGGTAGAATGTGGGAGGCCAGCCAGGAGTCCATCAAGTTTAGAGATAACAAAGGCAAGGATGAGGGCTTCAGCAGCAGATGAGCTGTGGCAGGGGTGGACACGGGTGATGTTATCGAGGTGGAAATAGGCAGTCTTAGTTATGCTGCAGATATGTGGTCAGAAGCTTATTTTAGGGATGAATAGAAAAGGTTTTGATAGTACTATTGGGAGGGCTTTAAACTAGCTTGGCAGGGGGATGGGATCCCAGGAGAGGGCTCTGAGCTAGTCAGAGTGGGTGAGAGCTCAGATGAACAGAACCCCAAGAAAGAATGCAAAAGGCAGGAGGCAACAGAGCAGAGTAGCACTGGGGTAAGTGTAAACCACAAGGTGATAGGAAGGGACAATATGTATGAATATAAAGGGGCTGCAGGAGGGGTCAAAACTAAAAATCATGGTTTAAAAACTAGTATTAAAACACTCTCCCTAAACGGATGCAGCATTCGAAATAAAGTCAATGAGTTGACAGCACAAATCATTACAAATGGGTACGATTTGGTGGCCATTACAGAAACGTGGTTGCAGGGTGGCCAAGACTGGGAATTAAACATACAGGGGTATCTGACAATTCGGAAGGATAGACAAGAAGGGAAAGGAGGTGGGGTAGCTCTGTTAATAAAGGATGATATCAGGGCAGTTGTGAGAGACGATATTGGCTCTAATGAACAAAAGGTTGAATCATTGTGGGTGGAGATTAGAGTTAGTAAGGGGAAAAAGTCACTGGTGGGCATAGTTTATAGGCCCCCAAATAATAACTTCACGGTGGGGCGGACAATAATCAAGGGAATAATGGAGGCATGTGAAAAAGGAACGGCAGTAATCATGGGGGATTTTAACCTACATATCGATTGGTCAAATCAAATCGCACGGGGTAGCCTTGAGGAGGAATTCATAGAATGCATACGGGATTGTTTCTTAGAACAGTATGTTACAGAACCTACAAGGGAGCAAGCTATCTTAGATCTGGTCCTGTGTAATGAGACAGGAATAATAAACGATCTCCTAGTAAAAGATCCTCTCGGAATGAGTGATCACAGTGTGGTTGAATTTGTAATACAGATTGAGGATGAGGAAGTAGTGTCTCAAACGAGCGTACAATGCTTAAACAAAGGGGACTACAGTGGGATGAGGGCAAAGTTGGCTAAAGTAGTCTGGGAACACAGACTAAACGGTGGCACAATTGAGGAACAGTGGAGGACTTTTAAGGAGCTCTTTCATAGTGCTCAACAAAAATATATTCCAGTGAAAAAGAAGGGCGGTAAGAGAAGGGATAACCAGCCGTGGATAACCAAGGAAATAAAGGAGAGTATCAAATTAAAAACCAATGCGTATAAGGTGGCCAATGTTAATGGGAAACTAGGAGATTGGGAAAATTTTAAACGACAGCAAAGAATGACGAAGGAAGCAATAAAGAAGGGGAAGATAGATTACGAATGTAAACTTGCGCAAAACATAAAAACAGATAGTAAAAGCTTTTACCGATATATAAAACGGAAAAGAGTGACTAAAGTAAATGTTGATCCCTTAGAAGATGAGAAAGAGGATTTAATAATGGGAAATGTAGAAATGGCTGAGACCTGAAACAATTATTTTGCTTCGGTCTTCACAGTGGAAGACACAAAAACCATGCCAAAAATTGCTGGTCACGGGAATGTGGGAAGGGAGGACCTTGAGACAATCACTATCACTAGGGGGGTAGTGCTGGACAGGCTAATGGGACTCAAGGTAGACAAGTCCCCTGGTCCTGATGAAATGCATCCCAGGGTATTAAAAGAGATGGCGGAAATTATAGCAGATGCATTCGTTATAATCTACCAAAATTCTTTGGACTCTGGGGAGGTGCCATCGGATTGGAAAGCAGCTAATGTAACGCCTCTGTTTAAAAAAGGAGGCAGGCAAAAGGCAGGTAACTATAGGCCGGTTAGTTTAACATCTGTAGTGGGGAAAATGCTTGAAGCTATCATTAAGGAAGAAATAGCGGGACATCTCGATAGGAATAGTGCCATCAAGCAGACGCAACATGGATTCATGAAGGGGAAATCATGTGTAACTAATTTACTGGAATTCTTTGAGGATATAACGAGCATGGTGGATAGAGGTGTACCGATGGATGTGGTGTATTTAGATTTCCAAAAGGCATTCGATAAGGTGCCACACAAAAGGTTCCTGCAGAAGATAAAGGTACGCGGAGTCAGAGGAAATGTATTAGCATGGATCGAGAATTGGCTGGCTAACAGAAAGCAGAGAGTCGGGATAAATGGGTCCTTTTCGGGTTGGAAATCGGTGGTTAATGGTGTGCCACAGGGATCGGTGCTGGGACCACAACTGTTTACAATATACATAGATGACCTGGAAGAGGGGACAGAGTGTAGTGTAACAAAATTTGCAGATGACACAAAGATTACACAAGTGGGAAAGCGGGTTGTGTAGAGGACACAGAGAGGCTGCAAAGAGATTTAGATAGGTTACGCGAATGGGCTAAGGTTTGGCAGATGGAATATAATGTCGGAAAATGTGAGGTCATCCACCTTGGGAAAAAAAACAGTAAAAGGGAATATTATTTGAATGGGGAGAAATTACAACATGCTGCAGTGCAGAGGGACCTGGGGGTCCTTGTGCATGAATCCCAAAAAGTTAGTTTGCAGGTGCAGCAGGTAATCAGGAAGGCGAATGGAATGTTGGCCTTCATTGCGAGAGGGATGGAGTACAAAAGCAGGGAGGTCCTGCTGCAACTATACAGGGTATTGGTGAGGCCGCACCTGGAGTACTGCGTGCAGTTTTGGTCACCTTACTTAAGGAAGGATATACTAAGCTTTGGAAGGGGTACAGAGACAATTCACTAGGCTGATTCCGGAGATGAGGGGGTTACCTTATGATGATAGATTGAGTAGACTGGGTCTTTACTCGTTGGAGTTCAGAAGGATGAGTGGTGATCTTATCGAAACATTTAAAATAATGAAGGGGATAGACAGGATAGAGGCAGAGAGGTTGTTTCCACTGGTCGGGGAGACTAGAACTAGGGGGCACAGCCTCAAAATACGGGGGAGCCAATTTAAAACCGAGTTGAGAAGGAATTTCTTCTCCCAGAGGGTTGTGAATCTGTGGAATTCTCTGCCCAAGGAAGCAGTTGAGGCTAGCTGATTGAATATATTCAAATCACAAATAGATAGATTTTTAACCAATAAGGGAGTTAAAGGTTATGGGGAGCGGGCGGGTAAGTGGAGCTGAGTCCACGGCCAGATCAGCCATGATCTTGTTGGGTGGCGGAGCAGGCTCGAGGGGCTAGATGGTCTACTCCTGTTCCTAATTCTTATGTTCTTATGTTCTTACTAATGTTGGGGAGGTCCAGAGCTGGGGGTCACAGTCTAAGGATGGGGGGGTGGGCCATTTGGGACCGAGATGAGGAGAGGCTTCTTCACCCAGGGAGTGGTGGGCCTGTGGGATTCTCTGCCACGGAGAGTTGTTGAGGCCAGTTCACTAGATGTATTCAGGAGGGAGTTAGATATAGTCCTTACTACTAGGGGGATCAAGGGGTATGGCGAGAAAGCAGGAATGGGGTACTGAAGTTGCATGTTCAGCCATGAACTCATTGAATGGCGGTGCAGGCTCGAAGGGCCGAATGGCCAACTCCTGCACCTATTTTCTATGTTTCTATGTTTTTAATCTTGAGTCACTCTTTTGTTAATCCAAAATGGTATAACACGGAGACACTGGTACAAAGTGGGAAAATCAGCCGGATGTGAGGAAGCACTGGGTCACACAGAAGGGGAACTCTGCAGTGTGACAGGAGTAAAGTGTCAGATTGCATCCTTTGCCAGTTTTAGAGCCCGTCCGGGGTTCCATTCCATTGATTTTGGCCCACGCAGGGACTGAAACTGGGAGTCTGGGTCGGTCTGGTTTGGCACGTAACCCACTGAGCCGTGGGGAGCTGCCTTCAACCTGCTGAACTGGACCAGCGGCAGGAACCCCCTCCAGGCCCGGGGCAGAGGTTCTGCTGTTTGACAGCAGCGGGCCCAAGGGACTCACCTCCTCATTCTCAATCTTCAAAGTGGCCAGTCTGGACTGGAGCTGCTGGCAGCGGAGAACCAACTCTCCCTGCACTGACTGCTGGGCGCACAGATGGGAGACCTGCAGAACACAAAGCACAGCTTTACACATGGTTGTGAGGGGGAGGGAGGAGTTGCACACAGCCGCAGAGCACAGCGAGGGAACAAGCAAATTAAAATCATTGACGCCCAAAGCAGTGAGAATGCATTAGAGTTCAACAGACGACCGACACAGAGAACGCATTCATTGAATAGAGGGAAATGCTGAGCAGTGCACTGGTGTAAACACCTTGGGGCGTGGGACCCAATACAACGATCAGTGATCGGACAGAAGTCTGCCTCTCCTTGGTGGCTGCGTGACTCCAACACGCAACGCGATTGGGGCAGTTTAACCAGTTCCAAGGAGACGTAGACCATTGGCTCAAAAACTGCCCACAAGTCGGCACGGACACCGATTTAAAAAAAAATCATTCCTGGAATGTGGGCATTGCTGGCAAGGTCAGTGTTTAATGCCCATCCCAGTTGCCCTAAGATAGGGGTGAGCCTTTTCTTCAAACCGCTGTAGTCCGTGTGTGAAGGTGCTCCCACAGTGCTGGAGGGAGGGAGTTACAGGATGATGACACAGCTAAGGTGAAGGAACGGCCGATATATTTCCAAGTCAGGATGGTATGCGGCTTGGAGGGTGAACGTGAGGCTGATATGTTCTCATGATATTGCTGCTCTTGCCCTCATCTGTCACTGTATAACACTGGGATACAGTACTGGTGGGTACAGGTCTGTCACTGTATAACACTGGGGTACAGTACTGGTGGGTACAGGTCCGTCACTGTATAACACTGGGGTACAGTACTGGGGGGTACAGGTCTGTCACTGTATAACACCGGGGTACAGTACGGGTGGGTACAGGTCTGTCACTGTATAACACTGGGGTACAGTACTGGTGGGTACAGGTCTGTCACTGTATAACACTGGGGTACAGTACGGGTGGGTACAGGTCTGTCACTGTATAACACTGGGGTACAGTACTGGTGGGTCCAGGTCTGTCACTGTATAACACTGGGGTACAGTACTGGTGGGTACAGGTCTGTCACTATAACACTGGGGTACAGTACTGGTGGGTACAGGTCTGTCACTGTATAACACTGGGGTACAGTACTGGTGGGTACAGGTCTGTCACTGTATAACACTGGGGTACAGTACTGGTGGGTACAGGTCTGTCACTGTATAACACTGGGGTACAGTACTGGTGGGTACAGGTCTGTCACTGTATAACACTGGGGTACAGCACTGGTGGGTACAGGTCTGTCACTGTATAACACTGGAGTACAGTACTGGTGGGTACAGGTCTGTCACTGTATAACACTGGGGTACAGTACAGGTGGGTACAGGTCTGTCACTGTATAACACTGGGGTACAGTACTGGTGGGTACAGGTCTGTCACTGTATAACACTGGAGTACAGTACTGGGGGGTACAGGTCTGTCACTGTATAACACTGGGGTACAGCACTGGTGGGTACAGGTCTGTCATGTATAATGTGAGAAATTTGAGATGGTGTATTAAGAGTATCACACAACACATCGCATTCTAACTGTGCAGGACAAGCCTTCAGATCTCGGAGTTTAAAGAGATATACTGACCCCGTCCCCCATGTGTGGCTGGAAGTCGAACTTTGGTGGCAGACAGAACACCGTGTGGTACAACTCCATGAGACGTTGCTTGTCATTGCCGGCGTCCAGGCTGTCGACAGCATTTTCGATGATCTCCAGCCCTTCGTGCTTGGATTGCTCAACATTAACCTCTGCCGATAGAAATGTCCTCATGGCACGGTTCAGGCTGGCGTGGTACCCAAGGTCACAACACTGAAACCAAGATCAAAGATTGGAACCTGTCCCAGATTGACGTCACAGCCCCTCTGCCTATTCCCAGTTTTAAACTCCAGTCTTAGAGCCAGATAATGGTTTTGTTTCCAACAATGGTCACACATTCAGAATGCCTTCACCTCGTCGCCCTCCCCGTCCCCCCGCCAAATCCCCGCACAGCCCATTCCTCTTCTCCCCATTGGCCCCTACCTCCCAGACCGTTACCCCATCTCATTCTCCCCTCACAACATTTCCTATACTTTCTCACATCCTGAACACCCTGCTGTGGCGATGGCCCAGATCTGACAGCAAGACAGTGGAATCCTCTCGGACTTCATGGTATTAAAGGGACAGGGCAGCATGGATTCGAAACTTGCTAAGGGACAGGAAACAGAGAGTAGTGGTGAACAGTTGTTTTTCAGACGTGGGGGAAGTATTCAGTGGTGTCCCCCTGGGGATGGTATTAGGACCAATATTCAGTGGAATGTGTTTTGGGTGCATGGCCCCTTTAACAGGCTGTGCGGCTCATTCAAATTTCCGCGCATGCGCGATTTTTCCATTCCAAAGCCGGTGAGCTGCGCAGCCTAATGGAACACTGATGAGGACCACTGATCCTTTTGATAGATATATTAATGGCCTGGGCTTGGGTATATAGGGGATCATTTTTAAGTTTGCAGATGACACAAAACTTGGAAATGTAGTAAACAATGAGGAGGCTTACAGACTTCCGGAGGACTTGGGACAGACTGGTGAAATGGACAGACACGTGGCAGATACAATTTAACGCAGAGAAGTGTGAAGTTATACATTTTGGTTGGAAGAATGAGGAAAGGCAATATAAACAAAATGGTACAATGTTTTAGGGGGTGCAGGAAGAGAGAGACCTGGAGGTAAATGTGCAAAATCCTTGAAGGTGGCAGGGCAGTTTAAGAAGGCTTTTAAAAAACACACGGGATATTTGGCTTTATTAATAGACAGAATGCAAAGCAAGAATATTATGCTTACTGTTTATAAATCACGGATTCGGCCCCAGCTGGAGTATTGTGTCCAATTCAGGGCGCGCACTTCGGAAAATGTCAAGGCCTTGGAGAGGGTGCAGAGGAGATTTACCAGAATGGTTCCAGGGATGAGGGACTTCAGTGACATGGAGAGACTGGAAAAGCTGGAGTTGTTCTCCTTCGAGTAGAGAAGGTTAAGAGGAGACTTGATGGAGGTGTTCAAAATCATGAACAGCTATTGATAGAGTAAATAAGGAGAAAGAGTTTCCAGTGGCAGGAGGTCGGTAACTAGAGGTCACAGATTGAGGGTGATCGGCAAAAGATCCAGAGGGGGAGATGAAGACATTTTTTTTTTAACGCAGCGAGTTGTTGTGATCGGGAACGCGCTGCCTGAAAGGGCGGTGGGAGCAGATTCAATCGTAACTTTCAAACCGGGAATTGGATAAATACTTGAAGGACTCCAAGGGCCATATGGCCGACTCCTGCTCCAAATTCTTATTTCCAGGTCTATGGAGAAAGAGCAGGGGGAGTGGGACTAATTGGATCGCTTTACCAAAAAAACAGCACAGGCACGATGGGCCGAATGGCCTCTTTCTGTGCTGTATCGTTCTCTGATTGTAAGATTCCAGTGGCTAGGTAACAACGAGCTGGTTAACTTGGTGCTACTGTGTACAGGAACGGTTCAGGCTGGGATCTCAGTCCCTGGATTTCCCACTCCTCTCATGTTTGCAAAATATGAATCGATTCACCATCTGAGTCTTGAGGAACAGGAGGAGACCATTCAGTCCTCGAGCCATTTAATGAGATCATGGCCGATCTGTATCGCCACTATATCTGCCCACCTTGGTTCTGTAACCTTTCCCAACAACTCTATCGATCTCAGTCTTGAAAGCTCCAATTGACCCCCGGCCTCGACAGCTTTTTGGGGGAGAGAGTTCCAGATTCCCGCTGCCCTTTGTGTGAAGAAGTGCTCCCTGACATCACCCCTGAACGGCCTGGCTCGAATTTTAAGGTGATGCCCCTTGTTCTGGACTCCCCCCACCCAAGGGAATAGTTTCTCTCGATCTAACCTATCAACTCCTTTAATCATCTTAAACACCTCGATTCGATCAGCTCTTAATCCTCTAAATCCGAGGGAAAACAAGCCTAGTCTATGGAACCATCCTCATAATTTAACCCTTTCAGCCCCTTTGAAGATGTTGAAGCATCAGAGAAGCTCGAGGCCAACTAGATCAGATAATGTGCTCACATCGAGTAGGTCGGAGAGATCGTGGATGTAGTACTTGAAGACGGAGCTGTTGGTGGCTTCCAGCGCCAGAATGTACTCATTTCGTGCCTTGACCGCTTTGAGTTTGTTCTCCGTGTATTTCGCCTGACGCTGGGAAGCAAACAGCAACAACAAAGGGTTAAACTTTCTCTGGCACACATGCGCGAGGACCTGAAAACATTTTTTAAATTGAAAACCCCACGTTTAAGGACCAAAGATCAGCTCAGGTTAGGGATTTCAAAGCCGGGAGGCAGCAGAGCTTGAGCCAGTCAGACTAGATTCAACGGACGTGTGTCACTGTGCAGTCAGTGACTAACAGTTCCAAGTTGGTACAGGTCTGTCACGGTGTGGAACGGAGCCATACTGTCAAGGAAGGTCCCTGGCCCGGGCTGCATTCGCTGATCTAAGCACCGCTGATGGCTGGGGAAGTACAACTGGCTTTAGTTACTGAGGAGTCAGGGGGAATGGGCCAGGGCTCCGCCCTCCTGGAAATGATGAGAACAGGCTGAGGCTTGGCTGGTGTGCCCTGGACAGACTGCAAACACTCACTGGCCACACACGAGCAACGGCCACTTCGACACGGCACTGCGAGCAAAGGAAGGGATGGAGGAAGAAGAGGAAAAAATGGAGGAACAGGAAGAGAAGGTGGAAAAAGAAGACAAGGAGGAGGAGGAAGCGAAGTTGATGCCAAACCTTTTCCTTCATTTTCTCGATCTTGCGGACGGAGCTGCGTCTCTGGTGCTTCTCCTCGAAGCGGATGTTTGCCGCTGGGTCCGGGGAACGGCCGATCAGCCGATCCTCCTGCTTCACTGAGCGACCGATCTGTTTCTCCTCCTGTTTCTCTGCCTCCTTCAGCTTGCCCTCCGCACTAATGCTGTCGGCATTGTACATGTGATAGGTCTTCATAACCTGCGATACAGGGGCACCAAGTCAAATCTCTCATTCCCTTTAACAAATTCGTGTTTAGAAATGGATCCTTCTATAATTATCATCAAACACTCCCGGGGCAGGTACAGCACTGGTTAGATACAAAGTAAAGCTCACTCTACACTGTCCCATCAAACACTCCCAGGGCAGGTACAGCACGGGGTTAGATACAGAGTAAAGCTCCCCCTACACTGTCCCATCAAACACTCCCAGGGCAGGTACAGCACGGGGTTAGATACAGAGTAAAGCTCCCTCTACACTGTCCCATCAAACACGCTCAGGGCAGGTACAGCATGGGGTTAGATACAGAGTAAAGCTCCCTCTACACTGTCCCATCAAACACTCCCAGGGCAGGTACAGCACGGGGTTAGATACAGAGTAAAGCTCCCTCTACACTGTCCCATCAAACACTCCCAGGGCAGGTACAGCATGGGGTTAGATACAGAGTAAAGCTCCCTCTACACTGTCCCATCAAACACTCCCAGGGCAGGTACAGCATGGGGTTAGATACAGAGTAAAGCTCCCTCTACACTGTCCCATCAAACACGCTCAGGGCAGGTACAGCATGGGGTTAGATACAGAGTAAAGCTCCCTCTACACTGTCCCATCAAACACTCCCAGGGCAGGTACAGCATGGGGTTAGATAGAGAGTAAAACTCCCTCTACACTGTCCCATCAAACACTCCCAGGGCAGGTACAGCATGGGGTTAGATACAGAGTAAAGCACCCTCTACATTGTCCCATCAAACACTCCCAGGGCAGGTACAGCATGGGGTTAGATACAGAGTAAAGCTCCCTCTACACTGTCCCATCAAACACTCCCAGGGCAGGTACAGCATGGGGTTAGATACAGAGTAAAGCTCCCTCTACACTGTCCCATCAAACACTCCCAGGGCAGGTACAGCACGGGTTAGATACAGAGTAAAGGTCCCTCTACACTGTCCCATCAAACACTCCCAGGACAGGTACAGGGGGTTAGATACAGAGTAAAGCTCCCTCTACACTGTCCCATCAAACACTCCCAGGGCAGGTACAGCACAGGGTTAGATACAGAGTAAAGCTCCCTCTACAATGTCCCATCAAACACTCCCAGGGCAGGTACAGCACGGGGTTAGATACAGAGTAAAGCTCCCTCTACACTGTCCCATCAAACACTCCCAGGGCAGGTACAGCACAGGACTAGATACAGAGTAAAGCTCCCTCTACAATGTCCCATCAAACACTCCCAGGGCAGGTACAGCATGGGTTAGATACAGCAAACAGCTCACTTTCTAAGTGAAATTGCAGAATGTTCCAAATTGGGGGCATTTTTTGTTGCACTGGTTAGAAACTGGTTTAATTTTATACAAGAACTGTACAGCTGACCGACTCCGAATACTTTAAACACTGTGGAATGGGTTGGGTCCCAGGCCCCAGGGATGAGAAGGTATTTGATGAATGGCCTGTGTTATGTTGGTCTTCTCTGAATCAGTGCGACATGAGGTGCATGTGCTGCAAAATGAAAGAATGGATGGGCACATCGCTGATGAAGTTGGAGAAAAAAAAGTGCTACTGGGATTGTTGAGTAACGCTGGTGAAATCAGGACTTGTGCAATCAATAATCTGCAGTGTGTTGTGGGACCTTGGTCTCAGCAAGTAAATAAAATGGGCGTGGGTGTAAGTGAACAAGGTCACTTCGATCAACTCCATTTACTCTTAGCCCTAGCTTCATAGCCCTCAATACCCTTACCCTACAAACATCTACCCGCCGCTGTTTTGATATTTTTTACATGCACCCCCCAGCTTCCAGGGAGAGAGTTCCAGATTCCACTGCCCTTTGTGTGAAGAAATGCTTCCCACCATCACCCCTGAACGGCCGGGCTCTAATGTCAAGGTTATGCCCCTTGTTCTGGACTCCCCTGCCAGAGGGAATAGTTTCTCTCTATCCACCCTATTATATCCTTTAATCATCTTAAGCACGTCTAAGGGAGTGCTTACATGTGCTTAACATGCATGCTTAATACTGACCAAGTTTGTTAAAGGAATCCTGCATTATGAAGAACATCTGCTCACTGAGGCAGTTAGCTGCCATTAGCGACAGATGCCTGGATGTGAAATGTTGCCGTTGCTAAAGTGCTGATGATTAAGGGGTGATTTTAACGTGAGCTTTTAGCACTTTACCAGAGACACATTCATTCAAAGCAGAGCCCGGTGCTGTGGGACTGCAGCTGTATTCTGTACTGATGGGCAACCCTGAACTTGTGACAGTACCAGATCCATAAGAACATAAGAAACATGGCCCCTCGAGCCTGCTCCGCCATTCAATAAGATCATGGCTGATCCGATCCTGGCCTCAACTCCACTTCCCGCCCGCTCCCCATAACCCTTGACTCCCTTATTGTTCAAAAATCTGTCGATCTCCGCCTTAAATATATTCAATGACCCAGCCTCCACAGCTCTCTGGGGCAGAGAATTCCACAGATTTACAACCCTCTGAGAGAAGGAATTCCTCCTCATCTCCGTTTTAAATGGGTGGCCCCTTATTCTGAAACGATGCCCCCTAGTTCTAGATTTCCCCACGAGGGGAAACATCCTCTCTGCATCTACCCTGTCAAGCCCCCTCAGAATTGTATATGTTTCAATCAGATCACCTCGCATTCTCCGAAACTCCAATGGATGTAGGCCCAACCTGTTCAACCTTTCTTCAAATGAGAACTCTTTCATCTCAGGAATCCACAACAACGATTTCCGACATGGTGGGAGTGGGCTCTGGGGGTGGGAGCGGGGCTCTGGGGGTGGGAGCGGGGCCCTGGGGGAGGGTGGGAGCAGGCCCTGGGGGCAGCAGTGGGGCCCCTCGGCCCCGGGGGTGGGAGCGGAGCCCTCGGCCCTGAGGGTGGGAGTGGGGCCCTGGCCCTGGGGGTGGGAGCGGGGCTCTGGCCCTGGGGGGTGTGAGCAGGGCCCCTCGGCCCTGGGGGTGGGAGCAGGGCTCTGGGGGTGGGAGCGGGGCCCTGGGGGTGGGAGCAGGGCTCTGGGAGTGGGAGCTGGGCCCTGGCCCTGGGGGTGGGAGCAGGGCTCTGGGGGTGGGAGTGGGGCCCTGGCCCTGGGGATGGGAGCGAGGCTCTGGGGGTGGGAGCTGGGCCCTGGCCCTGGGGGTGGGAGCAGGGCTCTGGGGGTGGGAGTGGGGCCCTGGCCCTGGGGGTGGGAGCGAGGCCCTCGACCCTGGGGGTGAGAGCGGGAGCGGGGCCCTGGCCCTGGGGGTGGGAGCGGGGCTCTGGGGGTGGGAGCTGGGCCCTGGCCCTGGGGGTGGGAGCGGGGCCCTTGGCCCTGTGAGAGAGAGTCGGGCCCTGCGCTCTGGGGGTGGGAGCGGGGTGGATTCTGGGCCCCCTCCATCCTGGGAACATACATATGCTTCCCAGCACCGAGCCACTGATCCAGGCCTCAGTAGGTGGCCTTCTTGAGTACTTGGACAGAGAGCGTGGGCCTCCGAGCACAGTAAAAACTATATTTCTAAGTGCATTTCCTGTTTCACTCTGCGATGAGGACAACAGGCAAGATATCAATTTTTACTCCTTCACAGGGTACCCTCCACCCTCTGTTGCCGGGTGATCAAATCCTTCCCCTCCCTCCAAATAAGATCGTCAAGTGATGCACTCTGCAGCAAGCCAAGCCAAGCAGATGGGACAGTCAATTTGAGTGGCTCAGGGGGCAGCACTCTGGCCTCTGAGTCAGAAGGTTGCGGGTTCAAATCCCACTCCAGAGACTTGAGCACATAAATCTAGGCTGACACTCCAGTGCAGTACTACTGTCGGAGGGGCAATATTGAGGGAGCGCTGCACTGTCGGAGGGGCAGTACTGAGGGAGTGCTGCACTGTCGGAGGTGCCATCTTTTTGCTGAGACGTTAAAACGAGGTCCCGTCTGCACTCTCAGATGAACGGAAATTCTTTGAGGATGTAACGAACAAGATGGATAAAGGGGAACCAGTGGATGTGGTGTATTTGGACTTGCAGAAGGCATTTGACAAGGTGCCACATAAAAGGTTATTGCACAAGATAAATGTCAGGTCCAGTTTTCTGTTACTTTTCTGAAAAGATGGGTTCATTTTAAGTCTTTAAATCAGAACTTCCTCTAAATATTGGCATGGTCTTAGTCAGACGTGCTTTGTTATTGCTTACAACAGAGTGCCATCATTTGGCAGTTCTGAGGCCTGAGCTGCGCTCATTCCAGCTGTAATCACACTTTGCCAGTTCCTTTGTGTATGCGGGTTAAATAGAATCTCCCAGATATATGGAAACGATTTACCACATGTGTCTACACACATTGTATAAATCCTGATGATGTCCCCCACCCCCTCACCTCCCAACCGGAGGGATAAGAACTAAAGGAGTTTCCACTATTAGCATTGACATTATCCGACGGTGTGCCGGATTAACTTGATATAGGTTGCACATTTAAAAAACAAAGTCTTTGTATTGGACTGTGCGGCCTATATATGTGCAATGTTTGTTCTCGGGCGGCCTATACATGTGATAGTATCATCATGCTCACTACCTTAAAGTGCAGACTTTCTGAGCCTCCTGAGTTTTATAACAACTTGCATTTATATAGCACCTTTAATATAGTAAAATGTCCCAAGGTGCTTCACAAAAATTTAACGCTGCATCACATGTGCCCTACCGCTCCTCGATCTCAAAGGGCATTCCATTTGCTGGCTCAAGTTCCTGGGAGTACATCTCCTCCATTAGTGAATACAGGAGAGAAAATAAATGTGAAACATTCACTACGGGCTAGTTGATTATAGCTTTGGGATATTATCGGCGTGAACAAGGGATTATATATTTTATACAACACAGAAACAGGCCATTTGGCCCAACCAGCCCATGCATGCTCCACTCAAACCTCCTTCCATCCTTCCTCCTCTTACTCTATCAGCACTTTACCAAGACACCCAAATCTCTCTGAACACCAATAATTAATCGTTTCTCACCATGTAAAAAATATTCTGTTTTTCTATTCTTCCTACCAAAGTGAATAACCTCACATTTCCCCACATTATACTCTGTCACCTTACTGCCCACTCACTTAGCCTGTCTATATCCCTTTGCAGGCTCTTTGTGTCCTCCTCACAACTTACTTTTCCACCTAGCTTTGTATTGTCAGCAAGCTTGGATACATTGCACTCGGTCCCTTCATCTGAGTCATTATCATAGATTGTAAGAGGCCCCAGCACTAATCCTTGCGGTACCTCCTAGTTACAGCCTGCCAATCTGAAAATGACCTGGTTATCCCTACTCTCTGTTTTCTGTCAGTTAACCAATCCTTTATCCATGCTAATACCTTACCGCCCCCACCCCCCCACCCTCATGTGCCCTTATCTTGCTTAACAAGATGCCACATAAAAGGTTACTGCACAAGATAAAAGTTCACGGGGTTGGGGGTAATATATTAGCATGGATAGAGGATTGGCTAACTAACAGAAAACAGAGAGTCGAATAAATGGTTCATTTTCTGGTTGGCAACCAGTAACTAGTGGGGTACCGCAGGGATCAGTGCTGGGACCCCAACTATTTACAATCTATATTAACGACTTGGAAGAAGGGACTGAGTGTAACCTGGCCAAGTTTGCTGACGCTACAAAGATGGGAGGAAAAGCAATGTGTGAGGAGGACACAAACAATCTGCAAAAGGAGTGGGCAAAAATTTGGCAGATGGAGTATACTGTCGGAAAGTGTGAGGTCATGCACTTTGGCAGAAAAAAAATCAAAGAGCAAGTTATTATTTAAATGGAGAAAGATTGCAAAGTGCCGCAGTACAGTGGGACCTGGGGGAACTTGTGCATGAAACACAAAAGGATAGTATGCAGGTACAGCAAGTGATCAGGAAGGCCAATAGAATCTTGGCCTTTATTGCAAAGGGGATGATGTACAAGAACATAAGAAATAGGAGCAGGAGTAGGCCATACGGCCTCTCGAGCCTGCTCCGCCATTTAATACAATCATGGCTGATCCGATCATGGACTCAGGTCCACTTCCCTGCCCGCTCTCCATAACCTCTTATTCCCTTATCGTTTAAGAGACTGTCTATTTCTGTCTTAAATTTATTCAATGTCCCAGCTTCCACAGCTCTCTGAGGCAGCGAATTCCACAGATTTACAACCCTCAGAGAAAAAATTTCTCCTCATCTCAGTTTTAAATGGATTATGCCCTCTAGTTCTAATCTCCCTTCTCAGTGGAAACATCCTCTCTGCATCGACCTTGTCAAGCCCCCTCATAATCTTACATGTTTCGATAAGATCACCTCTCATTCTTCTGAATTCCAATGAGTAGAGGCCCAATCTACTCAACCTTTCCTCATAAGTCAACTCCCTCATCTCCTCGTGAACCTTCTCTGAACTGTCTCCAAAGCAAGTATATCCTTTCGTAAATATACAAAACTGCACGCAGTATTCCAGGTGTGGCCTCACCAATACCCTATAACTCTAGCAAGCCTTCCCTGCTTTTATACTCCATCCCCTTTGCAATAAAGGCCAAGATTTTATTGGCCTTCCTGATCACTTGCTGTACCTGCATACTATCCTTTTGTGTTTCATGCACAAGTACCCCCAGGTCCCGCTGTACTGCAGCACTTTGCAATCTTTCTCCATTTAAATAATAACTTGCTCTTTGATTTTTTCTGCCAAAGTGCATGACCTCACACTTTCCAACATTATACTCCATCTGCCAAATTTTTGCCCACTCACTGAGCCTGTCTGTGTCCTTTTGCAGATTGTGTGTGTTCTCCTCATACATTGCTTTTCCTCCCATCTTTGTATCGTCGGCAAACTTGGCTACGTTACACTCAGTCCCTTCTTCCAAGTCGTTAATATAAAAGCAGGGAAGTCTTGCTACAGCTATGCAGGGTATTGGTGAGGCCACACCTGGAATACTGCATACAGTTTTGGTTTCCATATTTACGAAAGGATATACTTGCTGCGGAGGCAGTTCAGAGAAGGTTCACTCGGTTGATTCCGGAGATGAGGGGGTTGACTTATGAGAAAAGGTTGAGTAGGTTGGGCCTCTACTCATTGGAATTCAGAAGAATGAGAGGTGATCTTATCGAAACGTATAAGATTATGAGGGGGCTTGACAAGGTGGATGCAGAGAGGATGCTCCCACTGATGGGGGAGACTAGAACTAGAGGGCATGGTCTTAGACTGAGGGGCCGCCCATTTAAAACAGAGATGAGGAGAAATTTCTTCTCTCAGAGGGTTGTAAATCTGTGGAAGTCGCTGCCTCAGAGAGCTGTGGAAGCTGGGACACTGAATAAATTTAAGACAGAAATAGACAGTTTCTTAAATGATAAGGGGATAAGGGGTTATGGAGCTGAGTCCATGATCAGATCAGCCATGATCTTATTGAATGGCGGAGCAGGCTCGAGGGGCCGAATGGCCGACTCCTGCTCCTATTTCTTATGTTCTTAAAAGATCCCATGGCACGATTTTGAAGAAGAGCAGGGGGAGTTATCCCTGGTGTCCTGTTCAATATTTATCCCTCAAATCAACATAACAAAAAAAACAGATTATCCGGTCATTATCACATTGCTGTTTGTGGGAGCTTGCTGTGCGCAAATTGGCTGCTGCGTTTCTTACATTACAACAGTGACTACACTCCTAAAGTAAATGGCTGTAAAGCACTGTGAGACGTCCGGTGATCGTGAAAGGCGCTATATAAATCCAAGACTTTCTTTTTGAAGAAGACAGGGTTAGGACTGCTGGGCATCAAACTCCAGTCAGCTTGCCCCCAAACTATCCCGAGTGAGCTGGATGACCTATTTTAGCGCGTCATTAAAAGCCATTTCAAGTAAGTGGGCTAATGCCTGCATTAGAATAGGCAGAGTCGGGAATTCAACACTCACTCTGCAGTAAATAGATCGCAACTGAGGGAATTAAACTCCCAGATGTTAAGCAGTTTTAGGGATATTAAGCTGGAGTCTCAGAGTCACGGTGAAAAAAGGTCACGTAAATTGTTTTATTTTTGAGAAACTGGATCAGGGCAACCTGAAATTAACTCTCCGAGGAGAGAAAGTAGAACAATTTCGGAGATTGAATAACTGGGTCTCAGTGGAATATCTCTTTAATTAGATGAAATAATTGTAATAGTGCAGAAAACCAGAGCAGTTTCGTTTCCATTTCCAGAGACCACTAACTAGAGAATAACACCATTAATAACATGTCAAAACTTGTCTTAAAGGGAAAGTTAAGTAAACTACAGTCATCAGTTATTAACTAACCAGTTAACGACAGAGTTTTCTCCCTCTGTCTCCAGCAGAGACTGACCCCTTGCTGCAGCTGTGCTCCACAGACCCTCCAAAGCCCTCTGGTCCGTCCTCCAGAAGGCCATGCCCCATGTGTGCAGCGGGACAGCACATAACTATTTGATTGCAGGGGCATCATAGCCGAGCCCAATCCTGTCCCCTCCCCTGAAGATCCTGTTCACACACCTTCCAACAGGGGTCACTGGACAGCAAATCAGGTGGGGGAGGGGGGCCTAGCCAGAGCTTCTGCTCCCTAACCTGGAGCACTGTGTCCTGAGGGCACATCTGGTTAAATCAGTGCAGGCTGAAATCAAATCCCAGGCGCTCCTGGTCCACGTGACTCAGTGACAGACCAGCAGTGCATTTACCCACAACACTGCTGAGAGTTGGGTCTCCTGCTCTGAACCACCCTTTTGCAGGACCTCACAACAGTGAAACGCCTTACTTCCCCCAATTGTTCCTGCTTCCTACAATCTACACGCTTGGCCTAACCACCACCCCCTAATTAATCTCATCTATTTACAAGGGCCAGCTGTGGCTCAGTGGGCAGCACCTTTGCCTCTGAGTCAGAAGGTCGTGGGTTCAAGCCCCACTTCAGAGACTGGAGCCCATAATCCAGGCTGACGCTTCAGTGCATGACTGAGGGAGTGCCGCACTGTTGGAGGTTCCGTCTTTCAGATGAGATGTTAAAACAAGGCCCCCTCTGCCTGATTCAGTCGCACGGTTTCCTACATTACAACAGTGACCACCCTTCAAAAGTCTGGACCGACTCGGCTTATATTCAGTGGAATTTAGAAGAATGAGAGGGGATCTCATAGAAACATATAAAATTCTGACAGGATTGGACAGGTTAGGATTGGGCAGGAAGAATGTTCCTGATATTGGGGAAGTCCAGAACCAGGGGTCACAGTCTAAGGATAAGGGGTAAGCCATTTAGGACCGAGATGAGGAGAAACTTCTTCACTCAGAGAGTTGTGAACCTGTGGAATTCTCTACCACAGAAAGTTGTTGAGGCCAATTCATTAGATATATTCAAAAGGGAGTTAGATGTGGCCCTTACGGCTAAAGGGATCAAGGGGTATGGAGAGAAAGCAGGAGTGGGGTACTGAAGTTGCATGATCAGCCTTGATCTTATTGAATGGTGGTGCAGGCTCAAAGGGCCGAATGGCCTACTCCTGCACCTAGTTTCTATGTTTCTATGGCTGTATCAAAACGCTGTAAAATGTAAGTCTTTTTTTTTCACTATTCAAAGAATTCTCTCGTTCTCTTGGCTCCCTTAATCAACACCACTGGACATTTATCTCATTTGATCTTGCTGTGTGAATATTGGCTGCCATGTTTGCCTACACAACAAGTGTCCACATTTCAAATTAATCATTTAGTTGTGAAGTGCTTTGGGGCATCTTGAGTACAGGAAAGGTGCTATATAAATACAAGCTCCTTCCATTTTATCTTTAGGATTCTTGGTGGTGACCTGCACAATGGGCAAGTAAGTGAACGATTCGAGTAGGGCAACGGGAGCTGACACAAAGAATGGTCCCAGTGACTCAGCAAACCAGCGCCAACTCAGCACTTGCAAATGAGTTGTGCACGGATCGGTTTAAACACGTGATCCTACAATCATCAGTCCCTTCCAGTGACTCCAACCCACCCTGGCCACCAACTGGGAAAATCTCCTCAGCCAGGGTGAAGGAATTCATGGGGCTCACTCAAACCCATTTATTGGAGTATAGAAGCGTATGTGGTACGCTCAGTGAGACACTGGGGAGTATGTGATACGCTCAGTGACACACTGGGGGGGTATGTGGTACGCTCAGTGAGACACTGGGAAGTATGTGGTACGCTCAGTGAGACACTGGGGAGTATGTGGTACGCTCAGTGACACACTGGGGAGTATGTGGTACGCTCAGTGACACACTGGGGGGGTATGTGGTACACTCAGTGACACACACTGGGGGGTATGTGGTACACTCAGTGACACACTGGGGGGTATGTGGTACGCTCAGTGAGACACTGGGGAGTATGTGGTACGCTCAGTGACACACACTGGGGAGTATCTGGTACGCTCAGTGACACACTGGGGAGTATGTGGTACACTCAGTGACACACACTGGGGGGTATGTGGTACGCTCAGTGACACACTGGGGGGGTATGTGGTACGCTCAGTGACACACACACTGGGGAGTATCTGGTACGCTCAGTGACACACTGGGGAGTATGTGGTACACTCAGTGACACACTGGGGAGTATGTGGTACGCTCAGTGACACACTGGGGAGTATGTGGTACGCTCAGTGACACACTGGGGGGGTATGTGGTACGCTCGGTGACACACACTGGGGAGTATCTGGTACGCTCAGTGACACACTGGGGAGTATGTGGTACACTCAGTGACACACACTGGGGGGTATGTGGTACGCTCAGTGACACACTGGGGGGGTATGTGGTACGCTCAGTGACACACACACTGGGGAGTATCTGGTACGCTCAGTGACACACTGGGGAGTATGTGGTACACTCAGTGACACACTGGGGAGTATGTGGTACGCTCAGTGACACACACACTGGGGAGTATGTGGTACGCTCAGTGACACACTGGGGGGGTATGTGGTACGCTCGGTGACACACACTGGGGAGTATGTGGTACGCTCAGTGACACACTGGGGGGGTATGTGGTACGCTCGGTGACACACACTGGGGAGTATGTGGTACGCTCAGTGACACACTGGGGGGGTATGTGGTACGCTCAGTGACACACACTGGGGAGTATGTGGTATGCTCAATGACACACACTGGGGGTGTATGTGGTATGCTCAGTGACACACTGGGGGGGGGAATTGTGGCATACAAATATTCGATTCAGTTTGATAGGCAGTCCTCAACAACTGCAGTGACTCATCAGGATTCTGACTCATGGAGTCAATTCTATCATCTCAATGGGTAATCCTTAACCTGTGCTTCCCACACCCAATCAGTCTTTAGGGCTTTCAGCGTGTCAATGTATTGATCCTCATCACGAGAGAGCTAGCACAGACTGACCAATAGCTTAAAAAAAAAGCGGATTTCTCGGACAAACCCCTGAATATACGGCTCATGACATATAAAACCAATGAGTTAGATCGAGAGCGCGGTGTGATGGGCTGTCGGGTGTAAACACCATTCCAGTGCTGTTATTGGAAGAGGAAAAATCATAAATACAAAAAGTGCAGCTCGTAGCTGCGGGAATTTAGAAATTACTAAGGGGCGGGAGGGGTGTTACAGGGAGTGAGGAAGGCAGGAGAATGCTGATGGCCCATGACCCCAGACTATTCTGATTTCAGGCATACCGCTGCAGAAATCGGCAGGGCGACAATCTTGTGCTGAGATCGAGCCCGTCGCAGAACTCTGCCACTCACCAAGATAAAGGTCAGAGCCATGGTCAGTGGGCCAGCAGTGCCCCCACCACAACCCACCCCCCCCCCCGCCCAGCGAACAACTGAATGCAGGGATAAGATTCTGAGGGGGATTGACAGGGTAGATGCTGAGAGGATGTTTCCCCCCTGGCTGGGGAGTCTAGAACCAGGGGTCACAGTCTCGGGATAAGGGGTCGGCCATTTAGGACTGAGATGAGGAGGAATTTCTTCACTCAAGAGGGTTGTAAATCTTTGGAATTCTCTGCCCCAGAGGGCTGTGGATGCTGAGTCTCTGAATAGATTCCAGGCCGATATCGATAGATTTTTGGACTCTAGGGGAATCAAGGAATATGGGGATCAGGCGGGAAAGTGGAGTTGAGGTCGAAGATCAGCCGTTGAATGGTGCAGCGTGCTTGAGGGGCCGTGGGGCCTACTCCTGCTTCTTATGTTGTTATGATACCAGCATCTTTAAAAAATACTTGTGGCCTTTAAACATTCCAAGGGCCAATGCACAGCTTCAGGGCCTGACGATCGAAAGGGGAAAATAATGACAAGCTGAAGCACAACATGAGAAAAACAAAATGTTTCCGTCTGCACCAACACAACTTGTTGTGGCTCAGGGGCCCTTTCCGTTTTGTTAAGAGGGCGGCAGGAATTTTCCACTTGTTCTGTTCCCAAGAGTCAACCCATAAAAAACAATTAAAGCAACACAATCAGGACGGAACCGCACTGACAATGGCACAGTGCAGGACCCTCGGACACCCAGCTCAAACTTTTAAACAGAAAAATGACCTCAGTAGTTATTTGGCTCCCTGGTTAGATCAGCCCAAGTGAGACTAACACCTGGGGGCAGTCTAGGCACCGCTTTACATAGTCACACATTTTGACTCGGAAATCTGGCTGACTGATTGCAGACCCACAATAGAGGCAGATGTGGGGCAGCAAACAGGAGCCAGTGCCAGATGTTATTGCAGAATCCATCACGGCTTTATATCCATCGCCGTTGCAGTGTTTAAATCTTTCAAAGAGAAGCAGAAGGAATGTGTTTGAAGTTTTCAGGAAAAGGCTGTAATAACACAAGCATACTTACTCATCACTTGGTATTTTTCCAACAACCCAGGTGAAACTGGGACCTCACTGAATATAACTCCTCATCCTATCATTCAATGGACTTCGAGCCCATCAGCCTTTCCTCCCATTGAATCCCCTCCCACAGCCCATGTACACTCCCCTATCACAGACCCTACCCACCCATTGAATCCCCTCCCACAGCCCACGGACACTCTCCCCTATCACAGACCCTACCCTCCCATTGAATCCCCTCCCACAGCCCATGTACACTCCCCTATCACAGACCCTACCCACCCATTGAATCCCCTCCCACAGCCCACGGACACTCTCCCCTATCACAGACCCTACCCACCCATTTAATCTCCTGGTCAAAAGTTCTGTACACACGTTCCATTGTCCCAAAAGGAAACCTTCAGAATATTCATGCATTCTCACATCTCCATTATTCATTGGGCAACCTGTATTCTGTGCTATCAACAGCCCTTGCCTACCCAAACTAACAGTTCACGGAAAAAGAACTATTCAGAGAACTTTAAATACTACAGGGCACCGCTATCCAGGGAGCTCTGGAGGTACTAACCCAGCAGGGAAAGATGATTCAGTATTTGGCCTTGTTCTGGTGGTGTTCCAGTGAGGCTTCGGTAGTCTGAAGAATGTCAGAATCCTAATATAGAATTTTGTGTCGATCATCCCTCAGCCAGCAAATGGTGGGCTATAATCACAGCATCGACTGCCATTTAATAGGAGAGCATCAACTCGTCTCTCTCGAACTATTGGGGAGGGGAATGGAGAGGGTGGGATGGGGAAAGGGGAGGGGAATGGAGTGGAAAACAGAGACACAACCCAAGAGGAGGCGTTTTTGAAAGCAGGGAAGGTGAGCAAGGTGGAGGGAACTGGGTAAAGAATTGCAGAGGGCAGCGGTGTGGTGACAGAACGAGCGGCTGGTGGCGGTGGCCAGGGAGTGGGGAGCAGAGAGAAGTCTGGTGTCAGAGGAGCACAATGGAGTCTGTTTATCAGATTAAGGGCTGATCTGATATTGGTGTTTACATTTATGAAGGCATGGGAGAAAGTCGATAGAAACAAACTGTTGCAGATACCGAGGGTCGAGAACAAGGGGCCATGGCTATGTAATTAAATGCAAGAGATTTGGGACAGAGCAAACTTTAGAGGCTGTGGTAAGCATGGTCACACAGTTAACGACTGAAACAGAGCAACGTTTAAGAACAGGTTAGAGAGGTTTAGAAGGAACAGAGAATAAAGGAAGCAAGGAACAGGGCAGGCACGTGGGGTTCAGTACATCTGCACTGGAGGATCAATACCAACATGGACCGGTTGGGCCAAATGGCCTGTTTTCGTGTTGTAATCCTGCGTAATATTGCCCGCCTGAGGGGCTTGCATTACTGACGACCTCACACTTGCAGTTATCAGACCAACGTTACTCTGAGGTGCTTTATGGAGCATTACAGCTGGATCCACGCCATAGCCGTCTTCATGTCAAGTCTGGAGTCATCTTTCTATAGCAGACATTAATTACATGGTCGTGTGAAACAACCTCAAAGTCCTCGCCTCAAGGGTGATGTGGACTCCCGCATACATCTTCATCATCACCCGCCACTTCTCAGCCACTGCAAAACACCTCAAGAGTTGAGCCTCGCTATTACAGCCTTGTCCCTAAAACTTCAAACGCATTCCTCTGTCTCAGACGCTGAACAGCAATGGCTTCGGAGGATGTAAAGCCTTGATGGATTCCACAAAACAACCTGGCATTGGCTCCTGTTGGCCGTCCACATCGGCTTCTATTATAGTAACAAGCAAGAACTAAGTATTCTGAGGTGGGTGAAGCACAAGGTATCCCCTTCCTGCTCACACTACCTGATCATAGCAGGATTAGAAACTGGTTCCCAGGCTTTGGCCTACACCGCTTCTGAACCAACTGCAAGAAACTGGGGCTCTCCAAAGGTCTGTCCCTCTTTTCCTTTCCCGTTGGCAAGTGCTGTGTGCCTGAGCTCTGTTAGAATGAATATTTCCCAAGGTGTGGAGGGGAGAAACTTCATTCTCTGGCAACCTGCAGCTCCTTCCAGATCAAGGTGGCTCAGAGGGCAGGGAAGTGGACCCGAGTCCATGATCGGATCAGCCATGAGGTATTAAATGGCAGAGCAGGCTCGAGGGGCCGTTGGGCCTACTCCTGCTCCTATTTCTTATGTTCCTGTGAAAACAGAGGGTAATGGTCGATGGGTGTTTTTGCGAAGGATGTTTCCAGTGGGGTTCCGCAGGGCTCAGTACTGGGTCCCTTGCTTTTTGTGGTATATATCAAAGATTTAGACTTGAATGTAGGGAGTCTGAGTAAGAAGTTTGCAGATGATACAAAAATCGATTGTGTGGTTGATAATAAAGAAAGCTGCAGGAAGATATCTATGAAATGGTCAGAACAGTGGCAAATGGAATTCAGTTCGCAGAAGTGTGAGGTAATGCATTTGGGGAGGGGCTAACAAGGCAAGGGAATACACATTAAATGGTAGGACACTAGAAGTGTAGAGGAACAGAGGGACCTGGGAGTGCAGGTCCACAGATCCCTGAAGGTAGCAGGACAGGTAGATAAGAAAGCATATGGAATACATGCCTTTATTAGCTGAGGCATAGAATACAAAAGCAGGGAGGTTATGCTTGAACTGTAAACATAGAAACATAGAAAATAGGTGCAGGAGTAGGTCATTCGGCCCTTCAAGCCTGCACCACCATTCAATAAGATCATGGCTGATCATTCCCTCAGTACCCCTTTCCTGCTTTCTCTCCTTACCCCTTGATCCCTTTAGCCATAAGGGCCATATCTAACCCCCCTCTTGAATATATCCAATGAACTGGCATCAACAACTCTCTGCGGTAGGGAATTCCACAGGTTAACAACTCTGAGTGAAGAAGTTTCTCCTCATCTCAGTCCTAAATGGCCTACCCCATATCTTAACCCTGGTTCTGGACTTCCCCAACATCGGGAACATTCTTCCTGCATCTAACCTGTCCAGTCCTGTCAG